>NW_019211454.1:9662120-9689265 GCF_002443255.2 Varroa destructor | reverse complement strand
TTGGAGGTATCAATGTGATATTTCATTTTCTTTGCTGTCGTCGTCGTCAACAAATTCTGTTGACGATAAGCAATTTTTTTCATTGGTCGCCTGCCACCGGTTGCATTGACGCATGCTCTGATTATCTGTGTATGTGTGCGCGCGTGTGTATGTGTGTGTTTGTAAAAATGAAATGTTTTTACATGTGATTATGTTTGCCCCATGTTTGTTTGTTTATTTGCTTGATTCACTTGGTCAGGCAGCGACGATGGAAATGCTCGATACTTCGTCGCTTTCTAAAAAATCTCACTGCAGCAACGCGGGCAATCACCATTAACCTGCACCCCAACACCGCGACAACGCGCAGTGACCGTTTCGATTCGGATATCTGTTCTGGGAACGGATACGTTCGGTGTGATTGCATCAATCTTTTTGACACAAAACGCACAAATAACCGCTGCCTTCTGATTGTCCGATAACAAAATCAAATATTAATTTAGTCTAATGATAAAACATATAGAACTAGCGATGTCGCATGCCTACCACAAATTGCCTGGCGATAAATCGTTGATAAAAGCGTTTTTCTGAAAATACATTAACTTCCTGATACGACAACAATAACCCTGTTGAGCGCTTTAAAAATCGCAAGCCGGACTCATCACCTTTCTTTGTGTTAAGGCAAAGACAAATGTTTACCTATTTTAATTTTGCAAATATCTTTATCTTGCGAATTTTACTAACTAAGCTCGCATTTGTAGAGAAGTAATCCTGCTGTGAGTGTATCTACCATTAATATTCGATGTATTCTTCCACAATTGCTACATGTTTCTAACCACTTAATTCTGCGATCTATAACGACGCCAAACGCCAAAGATCAACACTAACCGCAAGAGCACTTCGTGCCATTGCCCTGTAGTAACGTATAATACCTAAAAAGTGCCGCGCTGTTCTTGGTTCCGTGGACAGAATGTCTTTCACGACAACAGATATCTTTGAAGGGCACCACAAATCTGAAGTATTGTTGTGTACCTTTTCGCTTGTTACTCGATTGCTACCGAAGCGGGTGGTAGCGCCAACGGAGGGCAATCTTAAAAAATATGTTCTCGTGCCTTTATGCGTCGTACGCTGTCCCTTCGATTGGAGACCGATTAACGATGTTGTTTTACGTGATTATTCTCTCCGGGTACGCTATTTTTGTCAACTTATGTTTCACCCGCTTTCGCGCTCATTCTCGGCCTGTGTTTTTTGCACTAACTTAGATATTTATCTCTATATATGTGGTTTGTTTTATAGAATTCTTCGCACTCAGTGTTACTAAGAACTAACAGGAACGGACAGAAAAAGAGCCAACGACATATGTTCTAGTATGGGTATGTAATCTCTCAATAGAACTATAAATTGCCGAACATAATTGGTTCGTGAACCTCAAATCGCGAAGTTTTCGTGCCGAATCAACGCTTTCATATATATGTATACATATATATAAAAGCGTATTCTCTATAGTGACGCTGCGGCACTCCAAAAAGATTTTATCCTCTCATGAATCGCTTTTGCTGGAAACTAATGTACGCGTGGCGGCCAATCTATATTTCTTCTGCGCTGATCTATCATGGGCAGTTTATAGTGTCCAGGGCAAATTGGCGCAGAGAAGGGTAGATCGGCTGACTTCGGATGGCCACACGAACATAAAAGAACTCTCGCATTGCAGAAGCATGCTGATTTAGCCAGCATCACAGCAGCACACCACCTATCGCCGTACTCGGGAAACACATGTACAGACATATACACAGAAGCCCACAGACACACCCAAAAAAGTGAAAGCATTATTGGTTCAAGCCAGCGTGCTATAGCTTCTGAATGATTTGTCAGGAGCGTCCCGTATCGTGTTGAGAACTGCAACTGTTACTGATAAACAGGAAGTGCCAAAAGAAATCAGGAACCCATAGCCAGGACCGACAGAAAGAGCGAAGTCACCACTGATCCGATGAAAGCTATCCGTTGCCGAGAAAAAGATTACTGTTTGTTGTTGTCGATGAAAGCGCTAATCGTATACACTACAAAGTATATAAAATGTATAGAAGCAGTCTAATCATATTGTTATGTTACATTTCAATAATGTCGTCCAGCATGGCTGGAATTCCCGAAGTTGATATAGCAATATTCAACTCGTGGTAGTTTTGCTGCTGGGTGCTAGGTTGGCATCTATGGCGCAAAGCCGAACAAAACGCTTGATACCGTGGCTACTGGACGGAAGTCAGTGTACGGAAATGGAGCATAGTGTTGCCAAAAAATTGCCCGTTTACCTGCGAAAAGTCGATTTGAGGCAGATTACGTCAGAAAGTTCATGCGATCTGCGTACCTTTGGCGTTTGTGTATTTCATCGACACAATGCTAAATATCGTCTATGGCAGTGCCGTAGAGTGTAATTGGTAGATAGCACTCGTAAAAATCGGCTGAATTAGCGGTAGACCCGCAATCTGAGCGCTATACCTTTGAACTATAATTCGCTGGCGTTTTTCTGTCCACCTCCATGGTTCCTTCCGCACTCTGAAATACATGTTTGCAGATAAAGAGAAAATGATTACCCCGTATATACATATAATGAGAAACGGGTCCTACGGTACTATAAGAACAAGAACATTTTCAGAGTGAGCTGAAAAGGGTTTACCAGATTTAGTGTTCGTATTTTTTAGACTTATCGAACCTAGCTATTAGGCCATAAAGAAGACCTTTTCTTAAGTTAATCTATTCGGTCACTTAGCAACTCTCGGGAACCAGAACGCAACGCAACGAAAGACAAATCGACTTGAAGCCGAACCGATATTGGCAAGATATAATACGACCAATCTAAATGTTCGCTTTTATCTATTTCCTTTATAGCTATGGCACCAATCCTCTTCATTGATAATAGGCCACCGCCGGTACAGCGACACAAGTGGCATCACCGACTGTTAACTATGGCTACAAGAACCGCCTGTTTACTACTTTTTCCCCCTTTTCACACTTACAATGCACTTTCCATCATCCCGGTTGCCATGTTGTTAATATCGTTTGTTGTTGTTGTAGTTGCGCCCCCTCTACTTAAATCCCCTTAGTCCGCCGTGAAGAGACAATCAAAAGGTACAACCAAAACACATACACAAACTTATTAATACAAATAGGCAAGCGAACAATATTAAATGGTGTACCACCGTCAGCATCACAACAACAATTCCGTTATATTTATGTACTTTATTTTAACCAATCTCCCCCCGTTTTTTCTTTCCCCTTATAATTGTATGCCAGCGTTTATGGATACGGACATTGAAGAAATGAGCCATGAAAGCTGCTCACGCGTTCATGAACGCGCATGTAGCGATGAGACACGACCGATGCCCCTGTCGCCGCCCCCGACGTCGGCCTCTAACTTTGTGTACGTTCGAGTTGTTGTTCCTCGCTGTTCGGTTCAGCGGCGCACGCAGCTCGAACGAAGTCGTTTGTTTACGCTGGATGTTTATCGTTGTTTGTTGTTGTTTCTGCTCGCACTGCCTTTGTGAATGCTGGGGCTTCAACAAATCAGATGCGCGTAAATGTTCAAGCTAAAACAGATTTCCAAAGAGCAATAGTGCACAGTAGCGGCAACTATGGGTACGCGGCCCATCAGCGATCATTGCTGGTTCTGCAACGATGGCGACGGTTGTGGTGGGAGTGGCTGTAGCAGACAACTGGGTTTGAGAAGGCGACAAGCCAAGGCTCGTTGGTCTTGTATTCTTTAAGTGGTCGCTGATTAGTTGATTGTTGTTGCTGGTGGTGAATGGTGATTTGCCGTACGCAAGTTTGGCTCGATAATCGTGGTGATGGCGCTAGTGGCGGCAGAAGCAGCGCCGTTCTTGGTGCATACTTGACGCCCCCTATACGATCGCTTGCCGCCTAAGATCAGAACGTGTGTGCGGCGCCATTTATTAAAACAAGGGCTGCCGGGATTTGAAAATCTGGCTTGGGCAACAACAATGACTGCTACAATAATACACCAGCAATAGAAAGCAGCTCATCTCATCAGAGTCGTTGCTTTCTGACATAGACAGACAGTCCATATGCCACAAGATTCTAACGAAGATTGCCAAAGGACAATACATGCCTGACGTGCATAACGGCCAAGGGTGCATCCATACAGAGAGCATACGGTATCTAGAAAGGAATAGTGGGGCTCATAAAGTGTACTGTACGGTTAGGTTATTGCAGGTTGATGAGTATTCATTATGCTTATGCGTACGGTGGAAAGTGCTAGATGTAATGTGCAGCCAAGTCCAAAATGAATTCCATCTTTATGGTTAGTATTATTTAATAAGAGGGCAAGTTTGAAAGACTTCTAGGACTTATGATTAATAACAAAATTATGGATACTAATAATAGGTCCTCAACTAAAAACAAAGTTGGTACGTAACTGTAAATATGTTCTTACTTCTTTGTGAGGTTTAAGCCAGTTTTTCCTGAAACAGTATATTTATATCTTATTATCTCTCTCAACTGCTAGCCCTTTTCCTCATATTTATACATAAAAATTATTATTTGGACTTGATATCAAGAAACATGATTCAAGTTATAGTCAACACGTTTGCTTAACATAGATAGGGATGGTGAGTACTGATTCGATTATTAAACTTTGTCATTAAATGATAACCAAGAACATACTTAAATTATAGCTGAAGGACCGAACTAACAAAAAGCGAAATTGACCTATTTCTACCTAGAAGCCTCAATTGTTTACACACCTAGCCCCTGAATTACTCATGTTAGACGGCCTGAAACAAGAGAGTGAAACTGGGCAAACAAAAGTACAAGGGAAGAAAAGTTGTCGCTGCGTCATACTACCATGTCATACTCATAGATCCCATAACGTTTAACTATTAGAGATGTAAGTTTTACCACTAATACGGTATGTTAAATAGATTTTACCCATTTTGATATCGATGCAGACAAGGACATGGTCCGTGAAAGGGTTTGCTTGGCAACCAATAATAGTGGCGATTTAGCTGTAATTTATATATATATATATGCTCGCCTCCGATGTTATCGCTGTTATTGTTTTAAAACACATCTATGCGTTGTTCAGGACTTCTGCTGGTCTTTTCTGAAATGATGGCCAAAGGACTCGGCATATATAGTGCTTTGCTATTATTTTACAGAGATATGCGTATTAGATAAACGGATGCCTCGTCCACACGAGCATCCGCCTGCCAGTGGGATACATCTAATATTTCAAATTTTACGTCCAGTGCTGCTGTTATCCGTTTCTTTAGACAGGTGGGCATAGATCTGCGTCTTACATTTTATAACCAGTAATTTCTCGTCAACTTGAAAAACACCTACAAATGAAGCATACGTATTTCGTAGTAGTAGTATAAACACCTTATAATCTAATCTGTCCTGGCATCTGTTTACTTGTATTATTCATGATTTTTCTCGGACGTTTGATCTATATAAAACAGTATTTTTTAATCCGAATTGCACTTCATCACGACCAACTTCCGAAACAAAGGTAACCATGTCGAGCTGAGCTTTTGATATTTGTAATACTTGTATATTTGGTATCATTTTTCAATCATAATATATCTTCTCGTACAATTTATTGTTGTATTACGACAAAATCATAATGCCTCTGGACAATGGATCTTACTTTGTCACCATGGGCAAACTAATGACAAGAAGAACGCAGCTAGAAGCTCTGCCACCAACGACATCGTCGCTGCTGATGCGGTTATTGTCTAGCGCTTTAGCGTATAACAAACAAATTATGTATGTTCTTCATCTCTACGATGTCGTATACGTTCATCTATACATTCGTCTCATATATACGAGCGTGAGCGTTAGCAAGTTATTCTCGACGCACCGCAGGAGACCGTTGTCGTGGTACCGTTACGGTTTATCGCTGGGAAGCAAAAGTCAAATTTTGTGTTCGCGCAACCCTTGGCACGCATACGAAGGCAAAACGGTTTTCGCCTTTCACGAGACCATCGCATTTAAGCTTTTCTTTTTTAAATTCCGTCTTCCCCTTCAGTTGAAATTTTCCCTCTTCGTTCATACATGCCAATGGAACAACCATTTTTACCGCTATTACAACAACTATTACTATTAATACTGCTGATTTTGGCTTTCGAAGCGTTTAGCGGCCCAGTCAGTAAAGTACCGTATTACGTTGCATGTCATCACACTGATGCAGGTTTTCTTTTGCTCAGTCGTTTGCATTCTGTCATTTTTCATAAACTTTCGCTCTTTCTTGTACAAGGCAAACTGGTTGTAGTTCTCTTTCTCTCTCTCTATTGCACGATGACTATATTGGTAAAAATAATCACAATTGTGACGTTCCGGATGCGCTGCATGAGTGTACGCCCACCAGCAAACAACCAGGTCGGCAAAAAGAGGGTGGTAACGCCCACCTCGCTAGTCGCGTCTCTGTTATATCAATATAACTTGCAGCACGTATGCCTGTGACTGCAAAGGTGCTATGCGCGTTAAGCGCGCTACGAACCAAACCCCACACCGAAACAATTTTTGTGACGTCTTTGAACTTGCGCGGCTTGTAGCGACTCGTCACGATCATAACAACAACTACGGCCATATAACGTCGATTAGATGTGATGATCAACCAGGACTGCAGCTCAAATTGACGACGCTGTTCGTCTCGTCGTAAAGGGCGTAGGAGATCCTGCGCAGTAGTTGTCCACCAATTTGCCCACTACAAACAAGCCTATCTTGTCTAGCAGACGAAATAGCGGTCATTTTTGAACGACCAAATTAGCTATAGCTGAGGCTGCGGCTGTTGTAGCAGCAGAGTTGTTCGTTCCGACGAACAAGAACTGAATGTGCAGCCCGACAACAGAAGACATTGCGAGTGTAAGCAGTGTAAGATGACCGACAATAGAAGGATGTGTTGGGTGTACTTTGTGCCAGCACTACCACTGCTGCGGACTGTGCGTAATAGAGGCAATCGGACGCTTATGAGATGGGACAAGACGGGGCGATTTAATGACATGTGTAGTAAATGGCGCTCTTTTTGGTGTACGATCAAGAAGAGCACCATTTGGTGATGGTCAGCGCCGTATACGGCGTATATGGGGCAAGGAAAACAGGGATTATCGGGGAGCAGACAGCCCTGGAGTCCACCCAATATATTTGTCGTTTGACCGTCTTATTGGGCGGATAGTTTGACCTTGATTGTTCTATTGTAGCAGCTGGATTGAGCAAAATACAACGGAAGTCAAGCCAAAGTTAGATGGATGAAAGCCAAGCAGCTTTTAGCATTTGACCTAGACACACGAACCTCAAAGCGCAACGTATTCTCTTACATCCAGCAAACCGACAGCTTGTTATAATCGTGCAATGTCCGAGAAAATCGGACATAATTTACGCACAGTTACGTAACGCTGTGTTTTTAGAAAAACAGACGTGCAGAAAAAAAGTACATTGAAGGTCTATAAGGTTCTAAAGCGTGGGTGGATGACTCACTAGATAAAAAATAATTTGATCATTTTGGGACTGACCGAATGCAGTCGGCCGGTCAGTAGCAAATGGAAAGTTTAGAACCATAAATACTACAGAAACGTGTTACTGAACAAATATACGATTGATTCGGGGAATTGACCGAAGTCGAAATGTGGCCGAAAGCGTGTGGGCATGCACAGTGTCGATCAGAGATGTTTTTATAGCTTATAGCTACGATTACTTGCTTTGGCGCCTGTACAGATAAACAGTAGGTGGCATCAATGTTCTCTACGGGACCGCATTTTTGACTTCGGTAATACGCGACGGTACACTAAACTTGGAAACGGTGTGGATGGTGAAGACGGGTGGTTACTGCTGTACTGTAACTCTTTTAACAGTGATAACTTGGGCTTATCAGCATTGCGTTGTTCGACATCGAGTTTCATGCTTTAAGTCGAAGGATATAGGGGTTTACAACAGGTCGCCTACAGACGCCATGTCGCTATGATCTATTCTGCATAAATATATTATGTATACTACGATATTGCAATATGATTATATTCATTGGCTGATTGCATATCTAAGTTTATATTGATTATATTTACTCAGAAGAATTTACACAGCCATAATTTGAACGATGGTAAATCAGAGTACCCTTGAAACCGCCTTGGCCTAGTGTCAACATTTTTCTTGACTTTTGTTAATGATATTACGAGTAGAATAGTTTTTTTCTTGAAGATTTTAAGCAACTATGGCGAGCAGTATGCAATACTAGGAAATATATGCTCAAAACTACATATTGTATTGAGCCTTGATTACCTGTTGCTCTTGGACCTGAAGCTTGCCCAATACTTTGCAAAAGTCGAATGGACGATTTAACTTGCGCAAGTTAACACAATACAAAAATAATCGCATGTACCTAATTAGACGTTGGGTCGAACCTACCGCGTATACCAAACCGTAAGACAAAGCTGCTTGGAGTAGCAGCTAGTAGGCGTACGAGCTGAAACATGTATTTGGGCTCAGACAGGGTTTATTACGTGTAAACGAAAAATATAATATTGCAAGGAGAACGTTAGCGAAAGCTGCTGAACTAGCCGCTTCTTTCATGATCGCAATACTTAAGCGTTTCAGTTGACTAGCTAGGGCGGCGCCAAGACATTTTTGCAAGTAGGACGGGTAAATGTCTATATACCTGCTTGCTATTATGGGTGTTCGAATAATATCCGAGCCCCGAACCGGCATAATAGGTAAAAAAGATTGACAAAATCACACTTCGAGATGAACAACTAATCAATTACCCATTATATTAATTAGTGTTTAGGTCATAAGTTTACCTTAAGTTACCTTCTGTTCTGTTCGGTGATACATATACGCATCTATAGTTTATTAATCAACTACGCTGATTCGCAGTCACTGCCTACTTGTTTTTAGGGCTGTAAAGTTCAGGGCAGTTGAAAGAACTTTGTAAACAAAGTGATTGCGATATACAAGGATATAATTTATATAATATAATACAGTGTAAGAGCAATATACCTTCTGCCACTTGACTACCTCTGGTAGTCAAAAAGTGGGATTCATTTAAATCATAGAACCCAACATGAAACATAATCGCTACTAATTAATTGCAGCGTTACCGCTCTCTTTGGAATAACATTATTTACGTATTGTATTCAAGAAAGACATTTCTGTTCAAAGTGATATATATATCATGTATAAGGTATGAGTCATATGGAGCAGTCTCAAGATGATATTTACAATATATTTTTGCGTTGAGGAAAACATACACAAGTGTCTCTGTTTAATTATAATTCCTAACGTTCCCTATGCCTGTTTATTCGTCCTGAACGGCGCTAGCCACGACGAAATGATGACTTTGCCGATTCTACTATGACTTGCCGTGCCACATAGACCTGAAGTCCATCATTACAGCATGGTCCGCTATTAGATACGTTACCGGCAAGGGACAAGCTGCCGATGGGAAGTGCTGTGGTATGAAGCGTCGTAATGCGTAACGAGTTAAAGAACTGAACGGCGCTGGCAGGCTAATTTGTTCGCTCGCTGTTGGGCTGGGTTCAAGTGACCCATGTTAACCAGGTGAATTGATCCAAACAGCAGTTGCCGTAACGATAGCTGCCCTCTTCGTGTACTTACGGCGGATCCTGCTGCGAATACTGCCGATCCTCATGCTGCTGCCGCTCCTACCCAAGATTTTTAGCCGACTGAGGCAGGCTTCCGGCCTATCCTAGTTGCTGTCGCAGGACCCTACCAGCCCATTTACATCTCCAAGAGCCTCTCAGCAGCGCAGGTTAAAAACGCTTAATTGCGAAGTGCTGCAGCGGCAGCAGCAGAATCTTGAATAGGCTCGTGTCCGCTCGGGGAATGAGAGACCAGCGCAAGAAACCCAGGATACTGCAACGGCAGCAACATCGGCTGTACGCGCGTCTATCGGATAGCGACGAAGACGACGGCGGCCGCATTAGTGGTCTCTGAAAAGTAAAAAACCATTTCGGAGCCACTGCTGATATTAATACTGTTAAAATTCTCTCAAAGAGAACGTGTGTGCTTCAGACAGATGGAGTTGCCGAGTAGGGGGCGGGGATGTCGGAGCGTCAAGCAAGCGAACGAAAGTCGAAGATGGGGCAATTATGGGGCAAAGACAGGGATTGGTGGCAATGGTCGTGGTGCCTGTGAAATAAATGGACATACCGACAGCGGTGGCAGTTTTCATTAAAGGTCTTTTGCAGAGACGCTGGCGTGCTTACCCATGCTTACATTTGACGGTCAGTGTTTTGGTCACTGCTAAAGTTGCAGCTAAGCGAGCATACTGGGCGCACTGTCATATACCGTTACCTTGCGGCTGCTACGAACATTTTAAGCATCGATATTGTTTGTCTGTTCGAAAACATGCCTCCAAACGATACTCAGTTTAAAGCTCATGGAAAACTGGAGTAGTTCTGGTCGATCCTATGGTACCGCTCTATTCTTGTGATTCTTCCAGCCTACCGTGGGGTGGTGGAAGTTGGTGTGGTGTACAGACGCGTTGGAAGCAGGTCCAGAAGTCACACAAGGACTAAGTACGAAGTGCACGTGGATAGGCAACCGCGAAGAGTCGATGTCAACCTTTGACGAAATACTAAAGACACTGTGCGAAGGAACTCAGCTGCTCGACTCGTTGATGTTGATCAGCGCTTCGCGTATAAAAAGATCAACAGCGATGACCAACGATGACGTGGGTATCATCGCCGTCATATACCGCAGCAGCAAAGGCAATGAAAGCAAGGGAAGGAAGCGAAATATTGAATATTTCCGATGGCTTTGGCTTGCCCGTTTCAGACGCTGTGAAGAAACTATGGAGAAGACCTAGAAAGCTGTCAAGGGTCAACACCGGTCATGCGAGGTCATGGGCGGGAACAAGAAGTACGTGTCGGATAGTTGAGGGATTCTGCAGAATGCAAAAAGACTATGGTGATGTCCTGGGTATACGAAGCAGCATAGAAATTATGGGGAAAAATGGCATGGATATAGCACGGATTGAGGGGTATAGGCGGGCGCAACCATAAAGTCCCATTTTCCTTTGCAAGGACATAGCGTATGTGGATGAGGCTGACGCAGCCCAAACTCGAGAAGAAACCGGGCCCTCGCAGCAGCAACGGCGGTAGGAAGCCCTGGAGTGGTCTAGTGGTGGCTACTGGTGGCCATCACTGACGCGGCTGCTCGCGGTAGTTCACCCAGGCCGCCGTACACACGAGGCTTTGCGTCACACCGTCGAGCTCTGCGTTCGAGAGGGCCATAGTCGAACACTGCGCGTTGACGTACGCAGAAGCAATGACTCAGGTCTTAGTAGCTCAAAGTGTGTACAGCCAGCAATGAGGAACAGGAGTACGGGCTGGAAACAGAAGAACGATAAAGGATGACAAAGAGGGGAGGGACAGAGAGAAAAATAACGGTGCACGAACAGAAGCAAAGAAGGGGCAAGGGACGACGAGCTGAAGGGGTAAAAAAAACGCTTGGTATTTTCCACCACCGATCACCATTCCCAGTCGTCGCCACCAGTAGAAGCAGAGGGGGCGGTGGATCTTACCAGCTTCGCCGGCCACCCTCCCCTTGCGCCACCGGCAGGGGCAACGTATCTCGCTTCCGTAGCCAGGGTCCGAGAAGAGACTAGGAAAAAGCGAAGGAAGACCCTATGAGGATCCTGGTAGCAACACCAGCAGTACAGCAAGCTAACCGTTGGGAAAGAGGATGAGGATCTCGGACAACAGCAGCGAGGAACGGTGCAGCGGTCCCGGCCCTACCCTGCAGCCTCAATTTTAGGGAGGCAACGACTGTCCGTTTTAATGCCGGTAGTTGAACGCCGAAACCGCCGCTGCCAACGATCTGCCAATGGTAGTAGCAGCCGGAGCACCGGAGGCGACGGCTGTAGCAGTCGCAGGGAAGCGGCGGTCGAACCGACGGAACGCGAAGCGGTGTAGCATAGAACAGTCGAACAGAACGCGAGCTGAGAGCACAGCAGCACAGAGGCAGCGCGACTGGGAAAGAAAGCGAGTGAGGGGGAAAAGAAGAGCACACGGATGGAGAGAGGGAAAGAGGAAAGAAATTTGGAGAGGGCGCTGGTATGAGTCCGAGAGAAGAAAAAAACAGGGGAAACAGAAGGAGGCTCAGGGGAGGGACCAGTGCTAGGGCGCATAGGCGACACCACCACTAGCGGCAGCGGCAGCGGCAGCGCGACAGCCATAAACGCAAAACAGAATTTTATAAAAATCTTCCATCATATTCGACGCCGACGCAAACGCGGCTAGCAGCGCGGCTGCCGCAGCCGTCGCCTCAGCAGTAGCGCGTCCCGCTACTGCTTTTTCTTCCTCTTTCCTTCTGCTGCTGCTGCCGCTGGTTTTCTTCTTTTGCCGGTTTTTACTTTTTCATAAAAATCATCCCCAGTTCAGCTGTGTCCCCCATTCTTCCGTGCCATGGCCCTGCTTGTCGGCCTGCCTGCCCCTGCAAGCGTTTATACTCTGCGCGATCTTGTGCCGTCGTTCTTTTTCCCTTGAAGTTTTCCACCTCTTCTCCCTCTAACTGTGTTCTGGCTCGTGCTGCTGCTGCTGCTGCTAGGCCTCTTCTTCAAAGCCCCCTCACGCCATGCTGTTAGCCTCGTGCTGCACGCCAGCTACCCCATAGCTTCCAGGGCCGGCTGCTCCAGGAAGAACAGTTGCGTGGCTGGCCTTTATCTTTCTCTTGCCAGTATGCCAAACCCTCTCCGCTTCTCGAGAAGTGGCAGGCTGCCATAGTCTCTCTGCTTCCTTCTGCTTCCCTGTGCGCCTGCTACTGGGCTCCCTCTGTACAGTGTACATTGCAGGGCCGGACTGTCGTTCCGCCCCTATTTCGCTGCCACATTTGTATTCCCTGTCCAGTACTGCCAACGTTTTCCTGCTGTTGCCCTAGTGGCAACCCTCTCCCCGATAGTAAAGAGGAACTTGGTTTAGTTGGTTCGGGCCGATGTACGCCAGCCAACGAAGCAGAGTGCCCTCTCAGAGAGGCGACGAGAGCAAGACGAACAAGGACGGCTACTGCGGACCAGCTGTATAGCCACAAGCAGCACCACTGTCACCTCACTGAAATGGCGGTAGCAGGAGCTTTTTGGAGCTCTTGGGATCTCGTCGACTGAGGGCTTAGCACCAACAACGCAGGGGCTCTGATAAAAGAGGCGGATGAGAACCGACCAACCGCTGTGCGTCTTCGAGATGCAGCGCAGAACGACAGTTGAGCCAAGGAGAGGAGGGGGTGGGGCATGTAAAGGGAAAACCGAAGGGGTATCAGCCGCCGGGAGAGAGGGGGTGGCAGCAGCGTCAGCACAGAAAAAGAGAGTAAGGCTATCAAAAACTACAAAAATTCGTCCTCTGTCGTTTGCCGCCGCTGCTGCTGCTGCGCTAGCAGCGCTTCACTTAAAAACCATGCTTTGAGCAGCCTCAGCAGGAGCAGGACCAGGGGTACCGCTAGGCAGCGCTAGTGGACCCGTCGAAGGAAGGACGGCAGTTTCTGTCGGGGAACAGGCAAGACTTGGTGTAAGGGGACGTAGGCCGATGGAGGGCACAAGTTTTGGGAAAAGTATGTGATGGAGGAACCTCTAACGGTGGTGGCGGTGGCAGCGGCTGTGACGGCAGTTGAGGGTCGTGTCTGTGGGGGTCTATGGGGAAGGATGTGGCGCCGAGGACGCGTCCGCTGCTGTTTCGGCCGGTAGCGGTGCTGCCTTTGCGAGACAAAAATCGAACGAGAACCGTCCAGGGGTACAAGGGGGCGGCAACGCAGCGCCCTCGACTGCCTGCTGCTGCTGCTTCTGGCGCTTTACAAAAACCCGCCAGTAAAAAGTTTTTTTGCGTTTTTTAGCCATTTTTGTCGGCTGCTATTCCGTCAGACGGCCACTGGTGGAAAAAGGAAGGAAAGCCTCTTTTCCTTCTGCGTTGCTTCTACCATTACGGCTATGGCTGCTGCTAAACGCTGCCGGCAGAGCGACCGAGCGTCCAATGTACGGACGTACGAACGAGCGTCCAGAGGCGCCGCACAGCAACGCAGAGCCAGTTCAACGTTGGGCTGTTGGATCATTGTGGGCCAGTGAAGAAATTGGGTCGAGAACGGGGATCGACCACTGGGATATTAGACGACGAGAGGGCAGAGTGGGCCAGGACGACGGATAAGCTAGTCAGGACCTTCCACATACATGATAGTAATAGTAGTAGTTGTTGTAATGGAACGTAGGGTGTCTTGCAGCAGAGTCTGAAGACCCAACGCAAAGAGGAACCTGGGTTTTCCGGAGTGGCGTGGGGGGTCTGGAGCAAGAGAATTAGAGGCAACAAGGGCGATAGGGCAGGCAAGGGGCATCTGAAAAATGAGGGGTAGAAAGAACGAGAGCCCAAAAATAAGCCACTGGAGCATTGCGTTCAGAGTTTTTTCTGAGAGAATTTTAAGATGTTCGCAGACTGCTGCTAGTACTGCAGCCACTGCAGCTCGCCCTTTGTTGGTTTGGTTTGGATTAGGTAGCCGGCACCCGGCAAGGCTCTTGCCCTTCGTTCAAGGCTTCGTCAAATTGTATGTCGAAGCCGGCGGGCATTACTGGAGACTGAGCTATGGCAGGCGAGTAAGCATTGGAAAAGTGGCTTTTCTGGAATAGTCTAGCTAGGTTGGCTCTGTTGTGCAGTCGATTGTACCGGCTATGTTCAGTGCTGACCGCACCGGAGTTCCAGGCACTCTAATCGTCATTGGTTTTGATGTCGTCGGTTGTCGCGCATCCGGTTCTTGTGGACGGAGAGGTTGGGCATTTCGTTACTCGCTGAGGGCTGAGGTTACTGGGAGAAAAAGAAGGAAAAGGAAAGATCTGGGGGTACAGTGGCAGCTTATGCTGTTACCGCATCTACACCCGTTTTCTTTAGCGATAGTAGCACCGTTTCAGGCATCGTTGCCACCGCTACTGAGGCTTCAGAACAACAATCTGGTGGCTTTGATCTAGCAATAGAAATAGTGGAACCGGATAAAGAACCGCTTAGTTCAAGAATGGCGCCCGCGGATCTGCCACAAAATGTGGAGTTGCACGGGGAATTGGAAAGTCTAAAAAATCTTTATTTCAATAAGGTAGTAACCTAAGGAAAAGCACAGACGTTGTCGTAACTGTCGGACAGCGAGGCGCCACGAAAACGACAGTTTTTGAGTTCCACTGAATGGAAATAGAGGGCTATAAGGGAAGTGGGTTCTTGAATTGTTCCAATGAATATCGTTTATATTTTGATCTTCTCTTTTAGATCGACCGTCTGGCGTTATGCAGCCACAGTTGCCTTAGGAAACAAGTCGATTGCCACTAAATCTCGCCGCTATGATTTTAACATCACTTATTACTACCTGTAACGTTATTGGTTAAAAAGGAATTGGCTCCCAGTATTAGTGGTGTTATAGTTAGAATCTTGAGTTTTGTAGTTTTTTTTTTTATCTTGATTCGCCTATCATAGTTACTGCCGTTGCTTTACCGGAAAAATTTAATAAATTATATCATGCGAGCGAAGTTTAGCTGGACCTAAATAATAAAGTAACTTCATTGAAAAACGAATGCGTGCAAGTATACTATTCTGTTTCTCCGTGTTAATCTGAGCTGTAGCCTTGGGAATCGGTATCTGTTGGCTTATTTATCAACTACTATTGAATAACGAACGATTTATAGAGATGAAAACGTCTCTAAAGGTAACAATAGCCTGTAAAGCATTGATTATGCTTACGGTATTGTTCGATTCTGTAAGGTTGCAATTTATACGTTGTTCTCCTGTAACTTAGGTACTATACAAGGCATGTCTTTTATTGATCATAGCCAACTAGTAAGTAGGCTTGATCAATAAAATCGTCTGGTTCGTTTATGAAAGCTTGTATAGTGTTCTGCTCTAGATTGCGAATTTTTAAAATGGCTATCACATGACACCGGGGTGGAAGTGAACTCTTTTATTCAAGTATAGTTAACTAAGAGCTCGTTTTTATCTTATTCCGTAACTTTAATATAACTAATTTTTATTTGGGATTCAATTTTCTATACTTCTAGTGTCATTGAGAGGTGGCTAGGTAATACAGTAAGGCGTCTTCTAACCTGATCATCGGTGCTTCGAATATATAGAGAAGACATTTTAAAAAGGCGATGCTACAGGTGTAATTCTACATTAATACATAGCAAAAGTCGTTGTGTTCTATTCTTGAAATAGATTCTCAATTCGTCCTTCTTTCCTTTCTTCAAGTAGAACCCCAATTAGCTCTTCGTCACCTTCAAACGTTTATAAAAAAATACTACTACCATACTATATTTTAATCAAGTCCAAACTACATGCACGTACACAAAAGATAGCCAATATCCATAGAGCAGATTATCCAGTACTACCATCGGTCAGCCGACGAACATCCAAAGTTAACTGCTGGTATATCGAATGAAACGTCGAACGAAAGAATTTTAACCGCCTATACCGCACAGACTATACAGCTTCGACGATGATAGGTCCACCGACATAGGCGCTGCTCTATGTGTCGGCCGGGGGCCTTTTCCCCATTTCTTTCTCACCCGCAACACCTCTGGGTTCGTTGAGGCAATACATGTGTGATACGATCAGGTTTTTGTGTGTTAGTGTTTAAACGAGCGATTTTAGTGAGAGCTGGGGAGTAATATGACTGCTGAGTTTGAGAACGTTCCGCCAGTGAACAAGTTTTTGGGGTAGATGGAGGAAGCGACTTCAAGGGGTATAGAAGTAGAAGTAACCAAAAAAGATTCTATAAGGGAGAACTTGAGGGCCTCAAATTCTGCACACTCCTCCCCCGCAGCGAAGCTTTTCATTCAGCAGGGTTGAACGAAATAAAGACGAAGATCAAAATGACCGAGAGAAAATCCCTACTACTACTACTACTACTTTGATTCGGAAAACGAACAACGGACGAAAGAAGCACACGAGAAATGCCCTAAGGAAACGGTCAGGCGAGGTGGCGTTCGTGTGTCCATGTTGGTTGAGCATAGATCTGATGCAGAAAAGAGACAGAGATGATTCTTTTGGGATACGCAGCATCGAGGAGGGTTTCCCCTAGGTTTGAACAGGGGAATAAAAAGTCCTTTTTAGATCGATGTTCTTTCATTCTCTATCTCTTCATTTCCTTCTTTGGGCACCTCCACCAGTATTTGGGGAGCGAGGAAAACTTAGGAGGCAGGAGGGTAACGTAAATCCAAAGTTGCTTCAACGTCGAGCAACGAAGCTGCTGCTTCTTTCGCTTCCCTTCTCAACGACGACGGTTAAAAACGACAAGTGAAAAACACCAATGAAAAAAATGTCTTCGACTAAAAATTCTTCGTTCTTCCACGCACTTCTCGGCATCCGGCTGAACAGACCGCGTTCGTAAAGCGCACAGCTCTGTCAGCCTCTTCGTCGTCATCGTCGTCGTCGTTCGAAACCGGCTGGACGGCAGGCCGCGGCCTGCAGGGCTCTTGGACGTGGGTTCTCTCGGCGGTCGGCCTGCCTCATCAATGCTTTGGCCACCACCGATTCAGTGCGCCGCTACACCACTGCAAACGAACCACCAACTGTGCCAATGGCAGCAGCAGCCAGAACACAGAGGCCTCTCCCTGTGTCCTTTTACTAGGCTCTGTAGTTAGGCAGTTTGCTTGCTTGTCTGCCCCATGGGTTGAGTTCGTGCTGAAGACCGGGCCTGCGCTCTGTTTTTGGCCTTAGCTCTTGCTCCAGGTCTCCTTGGCCTCGTCTTCATCTTGCACCCTCCTTATCCCCTGGGCGCTGCGAGAGTTTGCGCGCGGCCGCATGGGTTTCCGTGTTTTTATTAAATACGAAAAACTACGACACAGCAGCAACCCCGATAGCCAGCGCCATAGCGTAGCAGGGTGGGAATCGAGAACGAACCACCTAACGAATGTTAGAGGATAGCGCCTGGAGATTCCGGCAAGAACTGAGGGGTAGGGGAACCGCTGCTGCTGCTGAGTTTCTGGAGTAACGATGGATGAGTTTTCGGAACATCGATAGAGCGTTCGACGGGAACGACTGACTGACGCTGGTCTTTCGGTCTGTGCATGCTCGGAATCGGATTGAGGGTAGGCTCCAGCACCCCGCATGGCTATGCCGCATACAGCGCTACTGACAGCGAGAAAGTCTGAGAATATTTTAAGTTTTAAAATTCTAAAAATTTGCTCTCTATCCCTTGGCAGGTTCGTTGGTGAGACCACCAGAAACGAAACCAAGAGTATTAGATGCTGCATTGGCACAACGGAACTGCGATGGGGGAGCACCTGACTGAAAGTTGGACAAGAGCTAGGATCTTCTGCTGCCATTATTAGTTAAGCAGAAGAAGCCTGCAGGAAGAGGTAAAGTTCTGTAAGAGTAGAAAAAACCGGCCGATCAGGCCTTGTAAAGCAAACTGACTAGCTGGTTTTGGGAATGGGCTCAGAAAAATCCAGGATGAACGAACAGGATAGCCATTGCTTCGTAGACGAATGAACGTTTGCTTTGCAAGCCGCATGAGTCGCGTCGTAGCGAGACGCGGTATGTCACGGTAAAGCTCCAATCTTCGATGGTTGCCGATGCGCACTGCAGGTGGAGGTAGTTTGCATGACGAAATGGGCCTTCATTGATCCACAATATTGGCTCTACTGATCGTCTCCACCGAAGCGCATGGGACATTACCATCTAGCCGAGCCTTTGCATATAAACACATGCATATGAACAGTAGTCAATCGATTAATAGTATTTAGTAACATAAGGTATATATGTGTGTAAGTGCCAGATAATTGTCGAAATGATACGGTTGACGGCAGAGTCATACGCAAAAAAAGATACCGAGTCATTAGACGTGCCTAATTCTAATTGCTTTTCCTTTATTCATATCTACCGCAATATGTAAAAATCGCCTGTAGATATATGAAGCAAATGCTTTGAATTTTACGTCCACTACTTCGCGCGGCATCAGACCTACACAAAACGATCTGTGAGTCTACGCCCAGCTTAGTCTGACTCACTACATTCGCAGATAGATAGATAGACACACGCAACAGCAACAACACAAGTAACTGAAATGTGAGCAAGGCTCAAAAAAAACTATTACCAATACCGCGTCGAAGTAATCATTCTATGCGTGTTTAGCTTTCAAGTAGCCTATGGAACCCAGCAATTTGCAAAATTCCCCACCAAATCGTATATTCCTTTATTAACAACAAATACATGCGCATTTACCATGCATCCATTTGCCACATCTATCCCGGAAATTCGTCCTACTAGTTCACGCGTATCTAGACTAGGCACAAGATTACGCCCTGTGGCGGCTGAGTGTGGCCCACTTAGAAAGCCTCTGCATTTTTTTTTTTGCAAGTAACGTTCCTTAATGCACGAAGATCGTGCTTGGTTTGTAGAGGTTCGTACAATGATGAAATTCGACAATTATGTATTTAAAAAAATCGAGGCTTCTTCAACTATCATAGAATTACCGAATTTCGATAAGATTTTCTAACCTTTGGGTTTAGCGATTAATCATTAATGTTACACAAATGCGATCCCAATGTCTCTGCGATCTCCGAATTGAAATGCAAAATGCTGCTTCCGGAATTGTATCGCTGACTTCGCTAGATTTATACAGTTGTATATACGAGAAGCTGTTTTTTTGCAAACGAAGATCATGCTTGTAAACACGCACAGGTCAATCTGAAGATCAGAATAGTTACTTATGAACGCTTCCGATAAGAGTTAGCTATGTACTAAGAAGAGGTATAGAAATAAGGGTTAAATAAAAAGAAAAAGAATCTTACAAAACATTTTGTATTTGTATAACGAAAAAAAAGACTAAACAGTGAAAACTCACGTTGTATAAATATGAGTGAAATTCTGTCGGATTAAATTAAGGAACGTAGTTAAATATAATTCAACGCCTGACCTTATCGCATTAAATAATTTGCCTCGTCTTTCAAAACGACTCTATGACGTTTTAGATTAGTTTTTTTCAGTTTCGTCTTAATTCATAGTACCCTGATCAACGATCACAATTCTTTGTATCGAAGAACAACGCCACCTGTTATAGGACAAAGTTCCACGTAGGCAATCAGGCCTCTGCCATTGGTGCATCCGATTCAATTTGAACATATCGTGAGACGGAAGACGACAAACAAGCGATGCCCCTATGCTCTTTCCATTACGATTTCAATGGCGCCTTTAAGCGACATGCTTTCACGTACTATCCATGAGCTCAGCGTCGATAACCCTGTCAGGGATTGCGCTGCCCGTTCAGCAGTTTCCGTTGTTGCTTCGTCGCTTTTAATTAAAGATTGTTATTCCGTTAGCATCAAGCTCCGTCAGTTCCGGAACTAAATGCATATAATTATTATGCAACGAAAGAAAACCATTTTATTACAAAAATATCTAGTGCCACGATTTCGGTATGTTTAACAACGATATACTGTGCATAGCATATGTATTGTGAGACAGTTTTGTTATATTTCTCCATATCGTGTTGACTGCGTGTTATTGCTTGTCTAAGCAGCACAGCAATGAAGCCAGCAGATAAAATGTCTGATCAGTTAGCGGACAGAAAAGAAACGACGGAAAAGTACCCGCCCGAGGATAGGGGTTATCTTACCACAGCAGTTCAAAGCGGCTCTGTGCCTTTGTGGCTATTTCAGAGAAGCACTTTCTCAGCCCAAAAAGGATGCCAACAGGCACACTAACTGAACGGCCGGCAGGTTAACTCACCCATCATTTACTCGGCTGTGCTTGCTTTATAATCCGTCAATTTTCCCAGACAAAACGACAGACGTTCACAGTCTTCGGCGCCAAATTTGTTTGTTGGACTTTCTGTTGACTGAGGGCTACATTATTTATTCGTCTATCTTTGCTACATTTTACTATCCTACAAGATAGCAGGTATAAAGTATCCTCTACGGCATAATGCATACAACGTCGACCGCTAGGTCGATACGATCCTTTTCAGTTTAAACATGAACAAAATCATCATTGGAAGTTGGCGCGCATTATTGGTCTTCAGGCTCCGGGAAATGTGCGCAATGAAATACGATCATAGAAAGCCATTGGTTGGCATAGATATCTTATGTTGCTGAGTAAACCCCCGAAAATAGTTTATTTGTTTTAAAGTACATCAGCTATTTTGAATAGTGAATTTGCTCCAACTATCTAAGCCATGGGTTTATTGACCACTGTCCACTCTACCATCAAAAAAACGGGAGAAAAAATAGTCGACCATCCTTCTGTACATTTCAGCCACTGAAATACAAATGTCTCCATTTTGTTGTCTCCATTAGTTTGTCTAAGCGTAAAAAAAATCGGGATTCAACGTTCGACCTCGACTTTTCCGTCCATCGCGATATTTACTGTACCAGCCGAAATTATAGCTATAATAACCATGCTAATAGTAATACATGTAAAATGTACCGATAAGCGGTACCAAAACGTAATCGTTTAAGATATTCTATCCAACTTGACTAATTTGTATTTGCCGCCATTGTTAGCAGCTCATTGTGTATCTTTGATTGTCATCGACTTTTCCGCCACTCCTATTCGCTTTATTCAATTTCATATCTATTATGGAGTAAGTGTACACGACACTGTATTATGATGTCGATTCTCAGTCGATTGACACCGGTGCCACGTGTGATAATGTCTGATTGTTCTTTTAGCTCGCTGGTAGCTATAATCTGTATGCTTTTGCGTGGTAGGAATCAACAGCAAGAACGGGATCAACTAGGCCAGCACAGGTCTTCCTGCCCCTGGACAAAGGTAAACGAAAAAAAGAATCACTAAACACCTATCGCCAATGAATACACAAATACTCGGAACAACAATAGCAACAACGAGAAGACCAAGGGAAGAACTAAATGGCAACAACTGCGATGATTTTGAAGACCGCCCAATGTCAGCGTCCGAGCGATGATGATACTATCATCGCAACGACGCCGTACTGCCTAGACAAGCGACTACGAGCGATTTACATTGTGGCCTACCACTCTTGAAAGTTGTGTCTCTGTGTTGCGTACGTTTGTAGGTGTATGTTTTAGTATGTATGTGTGCGTGCGTGCGTTATTTTTAGGGTTCTTCAAATGCGAACAAACACCCGCTTCGGGAAGGGCTACGGAAGGGAAAACGGCCAGAGCCAATTTTACGGTATTAATTCGATCTTCCACTGTGTTCATACACGTGAAGACACACATATACACAAAAAAGACAAACATACAAGCGCAGATAAATTCAAGAGCGGCGAAATAAACCATGAACGTAAACGAGCAGATACGTATAAGCATATTTGCACGTTCGAAGTTACCGTCATCCAACTGCTGTCTGTAACATAGCGAAACCATGGATCATCTATATATATTTCCATAATATATACTTATAGTAGATACTATGGAAATGTATCCGAGTGTATGTATATAGAAAGCAAGAAGGAAGTAAGTTGGGTAAACTGGACAGGGAGTGAAGACAGAAAAGATGCCCTCGGTGTTTATTGAGAGCGTCTCGGAAGAGGCGCTCGTCGACATCTGCAAGAGGAACAAACTTCCGCCGCGTCCTTGCGTTTTGTCTTTTTTTCTTTCAATAGTATGATTATGTTATTTACGATCATCTCGTTAGTCCATTATTAATAACCTAACTATAGATCGCCTAATCGTCGTTGAAACAAAACCGAACAAAAGATAACAACAATCCCTGAAAGGCCGTAAGTGGTAAAAGTAATTAAGAAACACGCGAATTGTTGAACCAGTCCATTTTAATCATATTTGTAAGATAATAATTATAACACACTTCCTTTCGTAATAAAGATGTATTAATCGATCATTATACTAGATATATACAGTTACGTTATTATCCTACGTTTTTGTTTAATAGCTCGCATAGTCACTGAATAGAATACATACATAAATGTTTCGAATTTTGCGACCAGTGCTACTGATAATCATTGCTTTAGGTGGCTAGCAAAAAACAACTGTGTCTACGTCTGGTTTCGAACCTAAGCCACTTCGCGTGTCTTCAAGTCCAGCAGGTAAACGGGCTGTCACTGCATTGTCTCGACGACATGACGGAACACCTATTTGGACGACACTAGCTAATTCGACACAATTTGTTCGTTACGGCTGTATTGTTTTTTTTCGAATCTTAAATCTGAACGTCAAGATTGAAACAACAATGATGATACGCGTCTCATAACTTTCAAGTATTCGTTTGCGTTAGTAACCCATCAATTAAGCAATAATTGTAAGTAACTGGAGAATAGAGCTACGTTGCCGGGTAGTGTCTCTTTGCTATACGTACAGATCACCTCGTCGACAATGCTCGTCCAACAATGTCTTCTCTAGCGCAAGTCCAGCCTCGTACGCGTTATCTACTACGACTACCGCCGGCATCACCTAGAAGTGAACGATTTCCGAAAGGCAGATAAAAAAATGGACACCGCAATTCTATTCAACCATAAATATACGCGAACAACGACAATGCTGCAAATGGAAATTTTACCTTTTATTATACTGTGTCAAAATGTAAAAATACGACAAATCGTAGGTAGTCGGTTGCGCGCCGCGTAACAACGCGAGAGACAATCAACGGGAAAGAAAGATCAATACACGTATAAAGGGAAGATCATCGATTAACTAAACCAAATAAACAATGTGTAATCTATAACGGAATCAGGCTGCACATAGCAATGCGTCCAATACATGCACATTGTACTGCTCGTTGTTGTTGATGTTAAGCCGGCTGAAGTTCAGCGACGAAAAAAAGTAACGAGAAGATGATGACTAAAAAAACTAACTGAAATTATACAATTTGTCATATAATGACAAGAAGAAATAGTATTTATTTTCGCTTAATTTTGTCTGCAGTAGCATCAACTGAAATAAATAATGTCTAGAGGTAACAACAAAAGTGGAGGCAAATGTGCAAAACGACCTGAAGCCAATTGGACGCCAGCTGGCGTTCATAGGCCTCGCGTCATACAAAATATGGCTACGGTGACCGTGACGGTGATTTCCAGAGTAGACGACGAGAGGCCAATGCATTGGATGATGCTACAGGTCTAATCATACAATGTACATGGCCACTGGAAACATCGGCTAAGTCGTAAACGTCAACAACAAAAACAAGCGCAGAGATACTAACAAAGCAGTTAATAGCGGTGCCGGCACTTGTTGCATCTGCCGCTGTTATTTTTCGTAGTTGTTACAATTTCCTGTTATTGGTTAGCAACAATTTTGGAGAACGCCCATTGGCGTACCCGTCTTAGAATGACGATCACCGCAATGCTCAGCTGGGGGGTGCGCGCGCGGTCTCAGCCGTCTTCGCCTATCGCGCAGTGGCCTGTAGTTGTGACTGAAGCTACGTCACCCGTAAAATGGACCGGGACAAAGGAATAATCAGCGGTTAGTCTCGGTAAGAAATATCTCACGTATGAAAGCGGTAGCTCGGAGACACTCCGCAGCTACAACTACCGCACCAACGAACAAACAAACGACTCCATTTATTATATGGGTTTATCAATTTATGTGCCCTTTGTATTCTTGTCGCCAGTGTGACGTTGGCCGGGTTTACGGTAAACTGGCAAATTCAAACACAGTTAGTCATTAAACCATACGAAGAAGGTAATGTTTTTTTCTTGGGTATATACATATAGCATATAACACTGTTAAAAGTTGTGCCAAACTCTATAATTATAGATTATTGGCTCAATCTGTTTTGGTCGGACATTTTAAGTAATCTTATATTCCGACCACTTTGTCTTAGCTTATTAGCTTAATGGATAAAGTTCGATTCGAGACAAAAACGACACAATTTCCTGGGTCACGACAGATCGGTCGGTTTATGCAGGTCACTAATACATCGATCTACGAAAAATACAAACATGCACTTCACATAGAAGGCCTCAGTGCGCATTATCTATCTGTAACGTTAAATCAAAAAACGCATTTCAAAAACAAAAACCCAGCATGGCAGCAGGAGACGGCATAACACAACTGAGTTGGGTCACAGACGGTGAGTCAGCTCGGCCGCCTTCGCTACACTGATAACGGTCAAAGAAAACTTTGGTTTTCGATACAAGATGAACAAAGCGAAAAGAAAGCGAAGTTTCCAGGTCGTCGTGCTGCGACTATGGATACTTATATGTCTATCTTCAGATGGTAAAAACAGTCGAGATATGGAATCCCCATCGGTTAGGATTTACTACGGCCATTAATGCTAAGCACATACATTT
Organism: Varroa destructor; assembly: GCF_002443255.2. Taxonomy (NCBI): domain Eukaryota; kingdom Metazoa; phylum Arthropoda; class Arachnida; order Mesostigmata; family Varroidae; genus Varroa; species Varroa destructor. The sequence goes on along the minus strand of NW_019211454.1, from coordinate 9,664,083 downwards.
TTTTTCGCTAGTGTTCCTTGATCTTCCTTTAAAAATTCGATATTGAAGGTTCTCGATTGTGATACACTGCAACCAAGCTAGTAGACACAGTTGGTGCACATGCACCGAGGCTGTAGATACCGGGAGACAAATGGGCCTTTTCGTGTCCATCACTATTGAAATCATTAGTTTCATTATTGTGAGCATGCCGCGTCTCGTGCCGTCTGCTTAGTACTGATACGTTTCACGTAAGCATTACACAAACAAGATTGGCTGTAAAATCTACTCTAAATAAATGTTCTAAGTTTTACGTCTAGTACTGCTATTCAGCGTCACTATTCATGGCTAGCCCATTCCAGCACGAAGCAGCAATTATTTGCGTTCGGACTCTTTCACGACAAGTTCCTAACTTTAGTAGATAAACATGTCACCGCTGCAGAGGAACCTACTTTGGTGGAGCTTGAAAGTGTACTGATGGTCTAGACCCTGGGGAGTAAGCCCAGAAACACTTGATTGAATAATAATTTAATAAATGAAAAAAAAATGTATTGTCCATTGTTAGCCAAATCTTGGCGTATCTCAAATGACGATCGGAGCAAGAGGTGCGGATTGAAGGAAAAACCGAATTCACTCAAGGCTGATTACGTACGTTCTCGCATCACAGACACATTGAGTCCACAAGTATTGTCGCATCGTCCGATGAAGCACATTGAAATCGAAGTTTCGAATCAACATCGAACAGCTTCAATACTTGAACTGAACTAAACGGAAATTGTGTGCGCATCGTGAAGTAGACAACCATGAATGAACCAACTTTGGAAATAGACAAGCCAAATGAACCGGAGTCAGCGACGAGGTTTAGATAAGAGAAGCTGCAGCGTATCAACAACCATTAAATAGATTCACGAATAACGAGATCACGTAGCACTCGTTTATGTGAGCGTTAGAAGGACTAAGCTGCTGTTATTGTTGGGCCTATTGCTTTATCACGTCGGACCGTTCCTATGAACGACGATATCGGAGAAATGGAGACCTTATAATAGTCAAAGAAGAGCGAAACATTTGTTTTTTTCTCTATTTGTTTTTAACAGCTAAAATATAGCCATTCGGTGCATCTTATTCATACGAAATGTGCCCATATTTCAGGTGGTAGCTTTGAACGGCACCAGCTTCTAGCTGGCGTGGTTAGCACAAGCACTTCAAGCCTCAGAGACCTCGTATTCATATCGGCTTCAACGTAGCTTTGGTCCACTTCGCTGACGATTGTGACTTCCGCCAGGTTTCAGTCAGACTAATATCGTATTTATCTTCGTTATTATTCTTCTATCTATAACATTAGTGGGCCTAAGTAATAGCTCTAAGCAAGACAACAAAAGGCCGTATTGTAATCGAAAAGCAATACGCTCGTCAGGCATGGCTTGCTAATGGACTTCGCTTTAAGTGCTGACTAGATACATGGTTATGTCATAAGTATAAATCTATATATCCAGGTAAATGCTACGCGAAAACTACTACACCTGTGCAAACTCGTCGTTTTAGACATATATACTCTGTTTAACCCTATTTACTGTATGGTCCTCCATCAAGGACTCGTTTTCTCTCATCACCGATACAGGATCACTGCGGCGCGCATATTATGACCTACTTTACTTACCCATTTAGACGGATTACGGACGAAATCATGGCAGACGCAAACAACATCGAGTTAGGCGCGATAGGTAGCCTGTCAAAAAATGCGCAGTCCCCTGACAGCTTCTTTTAGCCCGTTCTACTAAATGTTTAGAATGGTATATTTAGCGCATACGCACGGATTATGAGTATGTAGCCATTATCTGGATGGCCTCTAAAAATGAATGATTTGAGGCACAACACGGCGCTCCACAAACAGCTTCCTACATTTCAAATGACGTCATCATCTTTTAAACATATAATGTCCTGTGTATATGAACAACCTTGAGCGCCAGACAGCTTCTTTGTCTTATTA
>NW_019211454.1:9610000-9662020 GCF_002443255.2 Varroa destructor | reverse complement strand
TATATATATGGTGTTTTTTCTTTTTTCCTATATAAATAAAACGTATCCTTTTCTTATACTGCTGTGAAGGATGCGGCTGCTTGCGCGAGATACCTCCTGCGAGATAAGTTGTTTGTGGCCAACTGTCGAATCTATACTGACAACGAATGCCAACATCACCAACAACTTCAGTTAGTCATTGCGGATGTTACTCATTGGCCTTTGGGCCTTTTCGTTGTTGCCTATTGGTGCTGTTTATTGGTTGCGTCAGGACCAGACGTCGAATATCTGCGCCGGCATTCAAATGCGGCGCCAACTGACGCCACTGGTTCCACTTCGGACCGAAAACGAAATGAAATAAGCTGAGCCAAACCTATTAAAAATGGGAGCGACCCAATAAACCGCCCCAGAGATCCGTGGCATGAGAGGGGTTTTACTGCGATTATTAAATACAGATAAAATTAATCTTGCTGCTGGTGATAATAGCAATAATAAAAAGAAAAAATATAACAACGGGAATCGAAAATAATAATAAAACGTTGATGATGGTGATGCAAAGGGGGGTGACGATGATGGGGATGATCCAGCCGCCAGCGCTAACAGTTGCTACTGCTGCTGTCGATAAAATAAAAATTTCAGTAGAGAGATTTGCTTCGTACGTCGTAGCGCTGAGCTGAGCGGATTCCCTGTCGGCGTCATTCGGCAAGAAAGGTCGCATAAGTCAAACGAGACTGCACCACTGTTGCGGTGATACACTGCGCCCGATCGCGACATCCCGACGACTATACAACCGATCGGACCCGATATATATATATAATATGTAGATGAGTAAAGGGCGAGCAACAGTAGCAGTTCTTTTCGATTTGGTATCGAATCGGATCACAGTAGAGCTGCAAAAAAGCAGGTAAAAGGAAATCTGCCTCGCGTAACAAAATATTGTCGGGTAGCCAGTCTATTATTGTGTGTGTATGTGCCTCTGTGTTTTCATGTAGAATATCGAGCATGCGCACGTCAGAGAAAGGCTGAACTATTTTGTATGCGTGTGACGTTACCAACGCCATCGTCGATTATTCGATCAGCTGATCAGCGGAGGAACTGCTCTGCTCGTCCGACGGTGTAGTTCGAATTTACTATCAGGAACATTCAGTAAATGGTTAGGTATGGCTTACCAAAGAACTCTGGCGAAAATCACGATAACAACACTGGTTTAATAACTAGACCAGTCCATCTCTAGCGATGGAAAAATTGTTGCTGTTAGATTAGGACATCACCATTGTGCCGATGTCCATGAATGGGGAGCCTGTTAGGACCATTTGAAGTACTGGATGACGACTGGTGCCAAAGCCGGGGGCGATATGCTCATCGGAAAAGATCATGAGTTTCGTTTGGGTTGCCATTGCTCCCACGCTATCCCGACGAACTGCCAAGCAATAACAATAAACGTTAACTGATCAGTGAATTGAACAACGGTAGTTATTTATACGATAATTATTCGAATTTTATGTCTGCTGCTGAAGAATTACTTCAGACAGCTAATAGGTCTTTCCAGCGTAAAGCGAACCGTAAACGATGTATGGCAAAACTGGCATTTCATTACCTAGACCGCACCTCGTAAACAAAGCTACCTCACAGACAGAATCACCTAGTGAGGATCCCTTTGTTCCGATAGACGATATTTTATGCTATCAGCAAAGCGCCTAGCTTGGTTAGCTTTATATCAAACTGAGGCGCCTTACCTTTCAACGTTGTTAATTTTTCCCCTAAGATGCTATTATTTGGCCAGCTACAAAAGAAGATTTGAAAATGAATGCTATCAAAACTAATTTTCTAGAAAAGAAGATAATAAATATCTGATAGATCTGGCAGGAATCAACCGCAGGCGATTAAAATGCACGCATTAAAAGCTCAAAGGCACAAATCTCCGTATAAAGAATCGGGTTGATCTGGCAATTGGTGAATTGGGCCTTGTGCAAATAAAATTCGTTAATGAATTTTAACACTGCATATCATCAGCACAATATACTTTCGGTCTCAGGCAATAGTAGCATCTTCATCTTCAGAGATCTTCTTCCATCAAATTATCAATAACAAATGCGAACTCTTTGCAATAATTAAATTAGTGGTCTTCAATGCGTGTTAGAACCGACGGATTCATCAAATGACGGTGAGAAGTTGCTCTAATATGAACAAACACAAAAATAACTAATCTTCGAATCACAAAAATCCAGCTCTGTAACTTAAAAGTAGTGTGTCGCCAGCAAAACGCAGCAGATAACTATAATGCAGATAAAATCGAAATCTGAAAAATTAGGGCATCCCCAGCAAAAATCAGCAGAAAAGGATGTCATTCGCGATGCTCAGAAGTGGAAAGGAAAGAAAAAAGAAGATAGAAACAGCTTTAAGAGCTAAAAGAATAAAAAAAATCGATCGATATATCGAACAAACGAGCTGGTTAGTCGCCACTGTTACTTCATTGGCTGACCCATTCATGATCTGAAAACTTAGCGGGGATGTCGTCTTTTTTTTTCGTTAGCGCGACCCGGTGTCTCTTTCGCTCGTATCAGTACGGTGACAAGAGTGCGGACTTCAGTCGGTCATACACAAAGGACGTTAGCTTGGTCGCGAAAATTATAGCAAAACCGCCGGTAGGTACGAAACATTACATGGCGTTCAGGTTGGCTCCGGCTTTGATCCTGGTCCAGGATCCCTGCGCGAGACGCATGTCCTTTGCGAACCGTGGTGTGATGCGCGAACAGCGTCAACTTCGGCAAATAGCCGTAATTCGTTGCGCTTACTGCTGCTGTGTCGCAATTGCGCCCGCTTCAGGGGTTATCGCTACTGGTCCTAATTCCCACAAACGGTTGTCACATATATATATATATATATATATATATATATATGTGTGATTGTGTCTATATGTGTGTGTATGGTATAATGCCTGATATAAATAGTTCTTACTTACCCGGCAGACTTTGATGGGTGAGTTTTTTCGTTGTTGGTTCATTCTTCGTCTGGTTTTTTCTTTCGTCTCATTTCGACACCGTCATCATTTAGCTCTATATGTATTATATATTACATTCGGGCAACTGCGGCTTCGGCAGCTGCCGTAGTGGCGGTCGAACGACGTCATCTCCACCCCCGGTCGCATAAGCACACAGGCTCACAGCTATGTACACACGTGTGTATATTTATCAGTACACTTTAGATCTGCGTGTATATGTCGACGTGTGTGTGTAAATAGGTAAAAGTGGTTGATAACTTTTCGGTTGTTGTCTTTTTTCTTTTTGGCGCTCGCATAACCTCATTTCGAATTGATGTAGTGTACGATAGGGATATTGTTGTTATTATTGTATTTAGATCGTAGAGTGTAGCCGAAAGTGATGTTGAATCTAAAATCGTTCAATATCACCCGATCTTCACGGGAAAGGACAGAAGAGGTTACGAAGGAACGTTGAAACAGCATTAAACCTCCGTGATCTTTGACGGCAGCCATATTAGTACGATCATCATTGGCTGCAATGGTTGAACTGTAAAGAAAGGAAAGCAAATGTTACCCCGCAGTGCGCTACCACTACGACGGCTATGTCGATACGCCATGGTGCCGAATTCCGTCCAAATAAATATAGGTCGACGTACAGGAGACAGTTTTAGCATGAATGCTGACCCAGGCCACTGCTGTTACTCGGAGCGTCTGTCCTCTCTTTTTGCGGCCACGAGATAATAGATTGCGCGGTATAAACTTGCCACAACTTGTTGAATTGTCCCTTTTAGTCGATTTCGTTGTGCTTGAACGATAAAAATGCTTGTCGTTAGTGATGTCGGAACGAGGTATTCGACGTCTATTGAGAACAGTTGGAAACGGTTTGGTACTGTTTTTCGGTTAAGGCTGAGGTTTCGGTTAAGTTGAAAACGTGTTTTTTATTTGTTACATATAATACTTTAGCTGTTATGCGTTGCTATAGCCGGCTGGCTCCCGCCAACACGAAATGAAGTGTGTCCATGCGCGAATTCGAACTTACGTCACAACTTGAACCCAAATTTACCACTGCCCTATCACGAAGATTTTCGGTTAGGTTAAAAAGTGCCAAGTAACCTTTTTTGCCCTCAAAGGAGTGAAGTGTTTTACTTTTGTTAGCCTGCGACCTTCCAGCACACTTCTATATATACATATATATAGTGAGCCTTATGAACACGTCGACTTCTTTATACCGAACCTACGCGACACTGAAGGATGTTACAAACTTAAACAAAAAAGCCATACGCTGACCGTAAAGACTTCTCTTACAGCATCTCTATATGAGATTATCAGCTACGACGAACCGCATTTGGTCTTGTCTATTCTGGCTGTAGCCGCCCCTTCAGCTTCATGCTTTTTCGCGGTAATACAATCTAACAACATCAATACGCATCAGCAAAACTAGATAAGTACGGTCCCTGGGCAAAAACGCTGCCAAGGTCCTTGGCTGTCGGCTCGTCGTTAATTCCTCGAAATAGTCGCAATCCGCACGGTGACGCATAATGCTGAAATACGACATAGTAGCATACTTTTATCGTGGTACAGGCTACAGTTCTCAGGAGATCCGACGATGCTCACTACGATGGACGCGTAGCGTAACTATTACGTACGACCATAAGACAAGAGTGGGCATTGGGAAGAGAAAGGTGCCCTTAAATTTGGTTTTTATTACGTCCGATGAGTCCATTCATTTATGTACCGTTTTGTTATGACATTGAATTAGAGGTCTTCAAGTGGTTTGCATTGTCGTAGCCTTATTTTAGCGACAGCCAGCTCAAACCGTACGGCTGTCACTAAAAGTTGTAAAGTTGTGTTACTTTTTCTCTCTCTTTCAATAATAGCAACGATAATAATCACCATCATTATTGAACTGATTAAGGGGAAACTATATGGCCTGTTGTTCCTACTTCTAGGAACAATTATATATTCATTGTCTAATTCTTTGTTTATTATCTGATCGTAAACGGTACTAAAAAAAAGGACCGAGAAATGAACCGATAGAGTAGCTACTTTGAATTATTTCAACTATACGATGAACATTTGAAGCTTCAAGGTCCAAGCAGATCAAAAGCGACAGTTTTATACCTTTTTGCTACTATTGACTGCAACTACTATGCTCATAAGAGGAAACGCTTTATTTAATCTGTCTGCTTTGTTACGCCCAACAGCTGCTTGAAATTCAACAAAAATATTATACGGTATTAGCCTAGTCCATACTTATGTACAGAGCATGTTTTTACGTGCGTGTGTGTAACGAACAATTATCTGTGCTGTTACAGGCCATAACTCTGTATTTGTTGTACGCACTAACCTTCCAGACATTCGTTTGAGAAAAACCGTTGCCCATTGCTTCATTCTAATACATATATTACTAGTTTTAAGTTATATATAGTTATAACAATAATAATAGGATCAAAAACGATTACTAACAGTATCATTCTGTCTGTTGTGATCATCTCTTCCGATCTCTGAATAGGTGCGCGATTGCCCCAAGGAGCCGCCATCGCGCGCCAGCGACGTTAGTGTATTGACGTTAGGTTCGGGTAGGCGCAGGACTGTGCGATGGCGGATCTATCCTGGCAGCAACCCGCTTTTCCACGTCGATCGCCACCATTAGCTACACCAAGCGGCCTCGGAAGCGCTTCACTGCCTGGGTTACCTCCTGCGTTAGCTAGTCTTGTTAGCCTTCCGAACTTGCCCTCGGTCGCTTCGAACCCTGTGGCCATCAGTGGCGGCGGAGGCGCGACGCAGGCCAGCACGCCGACGACCGTAACGCCACAGTCCAACAGCTCTGGATCAATTTCAAGCGGTCAGAGTGGCCAAGCCGCTGAACGTAAGGTGCTCGAGTGTCCGCGATGCTTCAAGCAGATTATGGGTGCCAGTAATCTAATGGCACATCTTCGGACCCACACGGGAGAAAAACCGTTTACGTGTGACATCTGCCTCAAGGACTTCTCACAAAGAGGCAATCTTATCATGCATAAACGCCTGCATACTGGTGTGTTCTTGTTGGCATAGACGATAATTACAACTAAAATAAGATGATAAATTACATATAATCTTCTGTATTTACGTGCAGAGTTGGTAAACACAACTAACTCATTAGCTTGGAAAAGCAAACGAAATAAATCATAAAGAACACTCAGTTTCGGACACGATTTTGAGATCGTTTGGCTTTTTCCGAAACCATTGCCTGTTTACCTAATTATCATGTATATATATATATATATATATATATATATATATGCGTCAGAAAATTGGTATTTGAAGCGCAGTAGGCGATTAGACTGGGCTTGACTAACGACGGAAACGTCAACGTAATGCGTTTAGGTGAGCGTCCGTTCAAATGTGAGGAGTGCGGTCGTACCTTCACGCAAAAAGGTAACCTGAAGGCACACATGCGCTGCCATACTGGCGAGACGCCCTACGAATGCCAGTATTGTCCGGCGCGATTCTCGCAGCATAGTAGCCTCAAATCACACCTCAGGAACCACTACAATGAACTTGAACATATTATCCAACAACAGCAACAACAACAGCAGCAACAGCAACAACAACAACATGGCTCCTTGGGTAAGTTGACCTTGTGTCCACCATTTAAACTTACTTTGCCAACGGCATCCACAACCACAACGCTTGATCTGCGTATCTATCGATCAGATTTGAAAAAAGCAACTTACACTACAACATGACATTTTCTGGTCTCTAAGGGTCCGCTCAGTTTCAGACTGTTCGGTTCGCCTTAATTGGCTATTCTATAGTATCAGACTGTTTCAAATGTTAGCAACTGCATAAGTTTAAGAATAGCGCGCCACTAACCGATGACATTTGGTTTGCAAATACTCGAGTCTTCTAGAAACTTGTGCGCTATAACCAATTGAATATACTTCACGACGAATGAATTCAGAAAGAGTTTTTCTCTTGAAAATCAATGGTTAGTGGTCAAATTTTTGCTCCTTAAAGGCCACAGCGGTAAGAAAATTCATTGAAGATTGGTGAAGACATTAGACAGCAAACGCACAGCACAGTTTCAAAAATCGATATTGGAGTGTTTTGCACTCCGTGGGCAAATGATGAGATGTCGGGGCTTAAAGGACAAGAGTGCAGGGCCGCAATCGAGGAAGCTGTTCACCAAAGCATAGTTCGGAGCATAACGGCTCGGTCTGTCAAAATTGATCATTTGACATATAATATGATACAAAATTATAACCCAAATACTTAGAATGTGGAAACTGAGCAAAAAAATAGGTCACTATGAATCGAATCTAGGGCAGTTGGAAATGCGTATAGTGTCTTACACGAGAAAATTGCAAGACTTTAATCAACAAAAAACCCGTTTGAAACATACGCCCAGCCAGGACAAAATATAGTTTTAACTTTACCGCCAACTGGAGAAGGATAAGGCGAATATAGGACTTCAAAGAGCAATCGAATGTCGTGGCGGTGTCGAATAGGTTCGGACGCAAGATGATGACCCAATCTGCAGTGGACGTCAGCGGCATCTGCTAGAATCAAATACTCGTCAAAAGTGAAATAATGAATGCAGTTTGCTATCTCTGGCCCCTCAAGAAATTCATGAACCGTTAGTAGGGCAATCAAAATTACGCAGCCTGGATACTTGATGCCAAACTTCATCATTATTTTTTAGTTACTTCTTGTATCAAGCAAAGGAACATTCTGCATCGGCTTTAACCCGCTTATTTTTCTGATCTAAATCCGTATGATTGTAGGTTTTTCTATGCCCTAAGGGCAACTGACGGGTAAATATGTCCCACTGTCGATTTACTTCGAGTAACCGCAAAAAGAGAAATCGTATATTGCAACACAAATGGTAGGTATATGGCTATCCAGAATGCTGAAATGAGTGCGCGAAAAATAAAGGAGCGTGACTGTACCGCATATTAAAAGATCGTCATTCTAAACCAAGTAATTCAGATGTTACTCAATTTCAAAATCTGCTGGAGTCATTTGTGTCTGCCTTATACAATTCCATACTACTATTAATAATTGTTTCAAGTGTTATTACACGTATTTCTTTGTAAGAGATCTAGATACACCACCTCGGTTTCTCCGCTGCCGCTTTAATGGCGAATCAAATCGTCTGGTCGCGGGGCATTTTTGAAACAAAATCCCCATCCTCCATAACTCTAATCTTGTTTACTTTTCTTCAGTAGTGACAGAGGTCACGAAGCTGTTAACCCACCCACCACAGAACGCTGCCGAAGAGCTCCAACGGCGACTGGTTATTTCGGCCCTACAACAGCACCAATTTCCACCTCAGCTGAGCCTCAATGCGGGTAGTGGCTCCAGTTTGAGTAGCGGGAATTCATCCGGAACCGCCAACCATCAGGGGGAAAATGGCGGTTCTTCAGGCCACGAAAACACGCAAAACCTCATCGAGAAGTCACTCTCGATTATCATCGATTCGAAGGACGATGGTAGTGAGGTAAAGAAAGAGATGCTCGATATCGCTGCCGGATGTGATGACTTAGGCGTGGATGACGAAGCCGACGAAAATGAGGAAGCAGGCGATGGCTTGGGGGATCAGGACAACCAAAACAACGCGGATCAAGATAGCGATTTAATGCATGGTATGTTTGACGAGCGTCTTTAGCAGTTCTTGTGCTATCCTATGTATTGACAGGTAATTCTAGGAATATGAGTGAATTTGTAGCAGTGAGAAAACTGTGCAAAATATTCAAATTTAGTTATCTCTAATTATTATCTAATACTGTTATAGTATCGTATCGTCATTGTTATATAAAAAATGTTATCATTATCAATATGAAAACGTATTGTCGTCGTAAACACAATCGATTCTTCGAAAAATTGATTCTTCCAACTTAGCTAAAGGGTTGTTTTTATATACACTTGTTTTTTTCTTTTTATTATTACCTTGTAGATTACCGATTATTCCCAAAGAAAATCCCAAGAAAATTGTATTTCTACTGAACACATTTTTACTTCCACAAGCAGTCTGCCACTTCGCTAGTGGGCTTCAGTTGGCCATACACTTCTGCTTTTCTTTGATTTTCACTTGATCTTTTCTTATAACACTCGTATATGTGTACCCGTACCCAGATGCGAGTCAAGAACCCGGCAGTTCTCCGCCGATGAGCCCTGAAGGAACACAGCCAGGAAGCAACAAGCGGCACCGATCAATAGAAGATGACGAAGACGACAAGGACGAGGAAAACAGCTCCACGACTCATAAAAAGTTTAGGCTTTCCGGAGGCGGTGGCGGAGATCGACGCTCAGCCTCACCTCTCTCAGGTCGCGATGACTCTATGATCAACAACGGAGTGTCAATTGGTTCTCATTTCGACTCCTTGGAAAGTCTGTCCGCAGCGAATAATAACAATAACAGCAACCCTTCTAGTCATAATTCCCCACGGTGAGTAGTACATGGGTTTGAGCAACTGCCAATCTGAAGCAGAAGTACTGATCGGTCGGCTTCGTTTGCTTGCCAATATGTATCGTTATTAATAAATTAACTATACACTATCGAGCGCCAACCAGAAGTATGACAGTGACGGAGATGGCGATCATAAACACAAAGTTTTAGGACGATTACGTGCTCATAAAGGCGACAATAGTGTTTTCTTGTATGCTGCAGCTTGTGCCAATTGTAGTCGTGCCTAATAATTGCTTCGTGGAAAAGTAAATAAGCCTTATAAAAGGGTATTTTATCTGATCTGTAATGATAGCTTTCGCCACTCCTCCAGTTAATAACCATACGAACCTGGGAGCTTGAAGAAGCACCCTGGTGACTATTCTTCTTGTTAGGTTTGACTTCAATTAGAATATTGTCGACTCGTTAGTTTTTCCAGGTACCCTCAAACCAGACAAAGGGCGTTCTCTTGAGAATACTGATCCTACCTGTAGACGGCCTATTGCTTTTCTCTCTCTTATAATTATTTGTTTGTTTCCTTCTGAACAGTAAGGATACCGCGGATTCTACTTCGAGTAATGCGCAAGATTATGCCATCCCCTTAGTAGTGCGTGGTTCAAAGAGTCCTCCTACCACACCCGGAAGTCTCATTGATTTCTTGAACCATAACGGACATGCCCTGGCGCAGCTAACCGGGGGACACAATCCCACTCGCAACGGTTATCATGGGCATAAACAACATCACCCTCGTCTCCTCAAAACGGAACCCGACTCGACGCCATCACCTTTACACAGCGCTTGTTACCCCGCCGACTTGTTCGCTGCTTCATTTGCGACGGATGTATCCATCGAGATGTTCAGGTTTGGCATGCTTTCAATTTATTCTTTTAGCTTAATGAAAAGCCAGCAGATGGTCTGACTAACTGTATATTCAGCCGTTTGCTAGCCCAATTAACAATTATGCGTTTGCCCATTTCCGCTTTGGTTTGTCATCGTCTAGGTCATCATTGTGCCTAGCCCGATCAATGATTCGCGCGTACGGCCCGTCAAGAGCTGGCGATCTTAAAGAACTAGCTATTCATGAAGAATGGTTGTCTGTCTGGGCCTACACGACACCGAAACTTCGTCGGAGAGTACTCAATAGAATCATTGAGCTTTCATACATTGTGACGAAGTAGAGCGAATCGATCCGAGACAACGACTCCAATCGAGAAAGAGCATACAACCCTTCCGAAGCTAGGAAAAGCGAATGTGCTCATGAAGGAGCAAAGGGGCAAATAAAGAAAAACGTTCCGCCGACTTAAAACATATATTCATCACGTACTCATCAAACATTAATGTGTATCATCACGCGCCATCAGTTGATACCATTTTCCTTCACTTCTTACTCTCTAATCCTCCATCAAAGACACATAAAAATCCATCAAACATCCCATCAACTCGCGCCTGATCAACGACTATCACCAGTGGAGCACGCCAGCAGACATCATCACCTTCCAGTTTTCGTAATGTCCATTGAGCGTACTGTCCCCTAACGAACAAGCGTATAAGTGAACCCTGTTAACCTGCCAGTAACTTGACAAGCATACATAATAGGTTTAGAAAAAAAAAAAAAGATAATACGTTTAGTGACTTGAAAACGTTAGATAACTCTGAGGGCGCGAAAATAATGCAAAATATGTACCTCTTCCTCAAGTGCGGTATGGGTCACTGGTCACACTTTTTTGATTCGCTGCCCATAACTCGAAATATGACCGCCCCAAAATCCTTTCCAGAACCTGATTTGTTTTCCCAACATCCCACTCACTCAATAACATAATTAGTAGATGCGTGCAACGATGCGTTCGGAGAGATGCAATAATATATATACATATGGCGGCGATGATAATAGTAATACCAATAAAGAAAGCGAGCCAAACAGGCGGCAGCAATATGTTATAAATTATGACACACATAAGGACAAACGCAAGAACGACACGCGAACGCAAGCACAACAGCAGTGCATCAAGTGATAATAAGAATAATATAATTCGTATATTGATAATGATAGTGATATATGGTGAGAGTATAATGAAGAACGCTCGAAGACAGGGATACATAGTCCCTCGACTTCGCTGCGAGTGAAGGCGAAAACTTATGTTGCAAATAAATAATGTAACGAAGCGCACCGACTTGATGTAGAATTACAAGAAAAAAATTATTGCAGGACGAGTAATAATAAAAAATTGTGAACTTCTAAGGAATGCGCGGGTTCATTCAAATGCAGACTATTCAATGCGCGAATCTGACGTTCTGCGCGCATCCCGCTGGCCAAGGCTGCTTTGTACCGCTAGCAGAAACACTGCTATGATAAAAAAACAATGAAATAAACAGAATGAGAAAATTTATGAAAGGAAGAGTTATATATATATATATATAAATATATATAGTTAGAATGTCATCGGGTTTAGGAGCGAAGAAGACAAACAGCAACTGACCGAGCTTAGCAATGATGAATGTGATTTTGTGATATCGTATACAAGCAATATATTAATTAATATAATTATAATGAGTATATATATATATATATGACGGCAATGATGATGATAATAATAACGATTCAATAAATGTTCACGTTGAAAGTTATACGTAGACGAGATATTTTGTAACACGGATAGTTCGGTGAGCTAAGGGTCAGATTTAAATCAGGTGCTGAAGTGACACCTCAGTAGTTTCAATCTATTGACATATATTAAACGAAATGAGTTTACCCCAATGCCTGAGAGTTTAGTGAGTCGACGTTTTTCCTGTTTTTTGTCACCTCCAAATATTTCGGCCTGCACTTAGGCGCGATGTTCACCCATGTGAACGGGATAGCTCTCTTAAAACCTTGAGCGGAAGAATACTGTTCAAGCAATTTCTGCAAACAAGTCAATGTTTTATAAAAGTTTCAGGTTGGCAACGCTCCTTATTATATTTATTATATTTTACAATCTATTCCTAAAACGTTAAGAGGAGTAGTAGTTTTATTTTTTGGAATTTCAATTATAGTTATTTCGTGTATCTAATTTCAAAGAAGCTTGTAGCGGTCCACTTACCGTATAAGATTAAGTGGGTTTATGTTCCTGGGGGAATGTTCGTTAATGTGGGACGGGGTAACAACACTGGAATAATGATGACATTTCACACAGATGAATATTTGCTAGTCGTCTCTTCAAAACCACTTTTCTTCTAAACTAAAATCGCCCATTTCATGGGCTAGGAAGTGGCTGAGGAAGTTAACCGTTGCTGATTAAAGAACAGAAGTATTTAAGACGAAGTTGTTGTAGCATTAATGAAAAAGTTATATGTGTGAACTACTTATGTGAGCCGATTTGCCCTTTAAACGCTAGGGAAATGACCCGAAATGATTGTAGAGTCATCGAAGAGATAAGTAGGCGTACAGGTATGTATGGATATAAATTTATGAAGACCAGCTTGAACCCTTAATATGTTATTTTTTCAGGAATAAAAACGTTTATTAACGTCAGAGTCATTCACGTCACTGAATGAAGTTAGAATGGAACATATTTATCTTCTCTTCAACAGAAAAGGAGCAAGCGTTATAGATGTATATTTTCTAAAGGAGTATTTATGGATACTGTTCCGTTGACATGTTGAAATAGGAACAAACTCAAGTGGTTATTTTTCAATTAATTTGCTTTGCTAACCATTAATTGGTCGATTCCTAAGAAACTGAGCTAACTGATTGAGTGTAACCTAACTTAAAATTAGTTCCTACTCGGTGCTTGGCTCGTCATTTTAAGTTGTGACGAATAGGGGTTCTGTCAGAATTTAAATACAGGCTTTTATATATGTGTGTGTGTATACTCAAGAATCAGTATATGTGCATATGTAAGGTTCGTTCTGGTGGCTAAATGAAGCGTTTAATCTATCATTTTCTATCAATAACTGTGAAAACGCTTTGCACATTTTGCCCTTAACTAGCATCAAGCTAAAAATGGTTAGCGTATACACGTATTTTAGAACGTAAACGTGTAGTGATTGAACCGTTTCAAATATCGATCACACACGCTAAGCTTTCTATCGATAATTACATATTCCTTGAAGGAATGAATAGGGCATAATCGATGAATCTCTGTGATTGGGGTGATACGTTCGATCCTACTTTAAGAGAAACACATAATTTAATGTAAAATTGTGCGAACAATGAATTTTTTTTCCATACATAACATGTATGTAGCCTTCTAAGCGTAAAAGTATTCCTATAACGAGCCTTATCATCTTTAAGGTAAACAATTGCTTTCGAGATTAAGCACCATAAGATAATAGATTGAGGTTAGTCCTATTATTTGTTTTTCTAATTAATTATTTATTTGAATATCCACGAGGTGGGCGTAGAGCTTAGCACTAGTGTACTCAGGGTATAGGTGACAATAGTTGATAACGGTTTACATGATGACTATTCTGTTTGACCTTTGTCGGGTTTTTTTTAATAGGCCTATGAAACGACATAGTAATACTGCGGCCTCTCTAAGCTTTAAACCACCAAGGACTAAACATACTTTTTGAAAACGTTGTTAAAAGAGAGCTTCATTACCCAGATCAGACCGCCCTTTTTTCACATATTTCTTAATCATTATCGGTTAATTTCAGCGTTTAGCTGTTTATATACCGTTATCTAGCTATTCTATATGATGCGCAAGGTTGGCTGGGCTTCAATGCAGGGTCTACTCGCACCAAACTTCAGGACCACTGTCCTATAAGTCGAGGAAATTTCAGCGCCCACAAAGGTTTCTATTTTCGCGATAGTATTCGTTTTCGTCAGAATAGACATCAAGCTTGTAACAGTAAAATCTTACTATGAGAATATGAATTGTTTTGTAGTCAACTAGAGGGTAAGAAAAGGGTTTTTATTTAGCCCAAGTCTTTCTCTTTGTTTTGCCAAACAATGATTAAGTACAAACAATACAGTTACCAGGCAGTTGCTTACAAATTAGTGCAAAATAATCGTGTACTACTTTCGATTCCGTTACTTGTCCAAGCTGTCTTCTGTCTATTGATTCTGTACGACTATTCTCCATAGTGGGGATTTATTCGATCGAAATATTTGGCCGGGATCTTCCAGATATTATGTTCAGTTTTCCCTGATATTCTGATTCTAAGCGTGTCCACGTTTTACGTTCAGCTTTGCTACTTACCAGACGCTGGCGCATCGCAGATTCGATGACAATGCATAGTTTACAACGACGCCTACGCTCACGCGGGTTGAATTGCGACATAGTCTGCGCAACGGGAACTTACCCTGTTCAAACCAATGTATTTTTTAAGCGCCGTTTCTCTGTGCAGCTGCAACACGATTCGCGTTAAACTCAAGGGAACTATTGGTAGTGCCGTCGTACCTGTATCAAATCGTGCCCATACTAAACTCCACTCGAGTAAAAAAAGCCCCGATTACGTAATTTCACCTATTTACAGCTAATTATCAGTTAATTAACTAAATGGGAGGACTATAGACGTTTGAGTGCTTTAGATAATTATCTAGACGAATTACAATAGGTTGAGCTTCCTTTGCTCGTTTTTCTGGAGCCGTAGAAGCAAGCCATCTACTATAGCGATACGATTGTCAAATAAAACTAAAAAATTATTATATCTATCGTGAACAGTTACGATTTGGTTGAATCCACGAGGATAGGACCAATGTCTTCATATTTCAAGGTTACCTTTCTTATAAATTACCATTAGAAAGAGAAAATGGTCAGCAGCGTTTTTAGATAATTCAGTTTCAATCATCTGGTGGCTAAACGTGTATTCGATGGTATGGCACAAAAAGCCTAACAGGCTGAAGGAAGTACGTGGCGTTCGCCGTAATATTTTATACCATTTGTTACCACGTGTGGAGGTGTACATTTCGAGAATTGAACGTGACAAACAATACAGTGACGTTATCCAATGGGACCGATACACGGTGCGGTTTATGACAAAATCTTTCGAAAGATGGGGCTCAAAGCATCCTCATAGATCCCATTGTGGCGTAGAGATTAGGTTGGCCCGACCACTCGGCTCGGTAATTTCTGCTTAATAAGGTACCTCGAGCAAAATGACATGGTGGAACGTATCGTAAGTTTTGTTGTTTAATATATCATGGTACAAACGACTAGGCGCAAACCTGGGTGGACGAGGTCTACTCTTCGGTCTGACGACGGGCCCAGTAGAATTGCTACCGTCTTCGAAGCAACAGCTTTCTCTAGATCAGGCATCTATCGACGATAGATTTCCACTTGATTTAAAAACAGGGACTTGTGTTACCCATTAACTGATTGAATGTTAAACAAACGATTCAGCCATGTAAGCTGGACATGTACTGTGAGCCAAAGAAGTCATTATGCTGTTACGGAATATTTTCCATACTTTTTATGTGACTTTTCTTTATCTATGCATATGAAAATAGCGTTTTGTGTATCACAAAAAGTAAATACCAAAGGTATGTTTTCAATAAAAATATTATAGAGGTTCCAGGTGCGTCATTTCATTTTTTAGGTCTGGGTAAACATGACTCATGAACTGCAAATACGTAACACATTCTATTACGGGCTTACTTCTTGCGAAAATATTTTTTTTACTTTTATACTAAATCCTTTTAAATTTATAGAAAATAGTTCTGAAATGGAATGGGCCGCAAAATGATCTGCTTTGATCGTATTGATTGCGGACACAAAATAGCACAGTTAGAAACCATAATGTAAATAATGAGCTTGGCATCCGTCTCTCTATATTTCGAGCTTTATGTCCCGCATCGTCGTCAAGCATTTCATTAAATATTTAGCTCCCAGCCCGAATCGAAGTTCTTCTATATGATATATTTCTATATAGTTTCTCAATATGGGTCCCTAAGATTTGCAGGCAAAGACACTACGCCCAGTGGGCATCTAAGCCAGTAAACCGAGATTTACTGTCTATTTTATTAGCCTTAACCTTTAGATTATATACATGGGTCTTCTATAGCATTCATTATAGAATCCTTAGAGTTTAATTCCGATACTAGTACGCGTAAATTTCCTTTTTCATTAGATTTCTAAAGACGCATCGTGCCCTTAATAGTCCGTGGTTTATTTTTATTTGACAGGGACAGGCATCAATGATGCGAGGAACATCAATAATGAGCAACCTTACGCCGAGAAAAAGCTTTATTGACGTACTGTTTATTATAAATCGGACCACTTACATGTATAGCAATCGGAAATCATCACTGTACAAATACGTATCTATCATTACAATGCTAACGGCAATTGCAAGCCTGAAACGGAAGCGATGTAAATACTTTTAATATTGTTCTTTTTTTTTTTTTGTTTGCGTGTATAGCGGAATAATTTTATCAACTGTTCAGACCGGATGAAGTTACACAGCTTGTTTTATTTGTATATGTATTATCAGCAATGGGATAAATTTTCCCTAGAGTGCAAGCCTTTCACGGGCTTGTTTTCGTGCTCGTATTAGTCAGATATCAACAAGCAATGTTCAGGCCTGACTCTGTGCGCTTTGCCCTTTACTTGATATAGGCTTACATCGCTGATATCAACTTCATCATCCAAACTTGTAATACAGCTAATTAATAGTCGCATTAATGACACCACGTAGGCCATTCACATATGGGTCGTTTCCATATTATGAGGTACCACATGAGCGTGTGGGAAATCGTTGGGCTCATCACGCTTTTCAATATCGCTTTCCAATCCAGCTTGATGTTTCGGTCCGCTCTGCTAGGCTAGAGCAATCTGCTAGGTATGATTGAAGACTACCGGGTCTTAGCCATAAGAAACGATGCTGACCAGAGACATTTAAAGGCTATGCTACGAAACACAGTATACTTGTTTGAATTGTTTAAAATTTCAATGTAATCGAGGGCAGTGATTTCATCGGTTAACCAACATTCGCTCTATCCAACGATTTTTTAAACTAATGCAACGTCTTCACTCTTCCCTCTCTTGTAGGACATACAAGAGCGTAGGGCCGGTCTTCCGGAGATCCAGTCACCTCGACACTTCATCTAAGAACACGATAATCAAATTTACTAACAGTACCTAAGCTTCATTGATACACAGCACAAGAAGAACTACGACGATCGACTCGCTTAAGATGAAGTTACACTGAAGCGCACGCTGGTACCGAATAGTGTTTACTGCATGAACGTAGTGTGAATCAGACGTATTTGTTTCCTCAGATATATAAAACGTCGGACGTTATTTCAAACGGCTGGCTTTTTCAACGCGAAATAGAATACGCTCACGACAAAGTTCGGACTTCGACCACCACAACCGGCAGCTAAGCACACTGTCCTACCATTGGGTCAGTACTGACCAAGTCTGGCAAACAGAAGAATGAGCGACGCTGTTTGGCTCCACACAGGCTGAGAAGCAATAACCATATGTATGATAACAATGAAGATACACATTATAAAAATAATGTTGTTTTCTGTCTGTCACAATCAGTAATGACTTGTTTGCGAATATTCTGTTGCTTCTTCTGATATGTTACAAGGTTATAGTCAGCTCCGGAATAGAACCTCGTGTAATTTTTAAAGAGATGGTCGTCTTTATCGTCTTCTAAAAAATCAAGTTGGACCTTTTAACTAGTGAACGTATGAAATCGGTGATGTTACCAATCGCTCACAGAAAGTAGAGGTAGAGAAATAAGATTTTGTCTACTAGGTTAGTAAAATTGTGACACTGTTAATTAAAACACACACGGCTTCCGCCACCAGGTGGTGGCTGTCGGAAATAGGTTCGAATCGTTCAAAAGTGATAGCCAAAGTATCATTTTATTCGTAACTTATATTGATAAGAATAACGGAGAATCTATACGTCTAAATAAAGCGTTCCCAATCTTCAGTGTGATGCTGGTCTTCTCTTTAGCTACCTCCCTCCTGAATAGATTATGTCTATTACTTTGCTCTTTGATCTCCAGCTATTTACTGAAGGCAAAAGAATATTTCTATGCCGTTAGCTGCTTATCATACTTGTGTCATTCGTCCGATTTTTTGATAACTGTTTAGGCTACGCTTAACGATCAAGTTACGATTTCTATCGTTTGAGCGGCTCGGCACCCGGGAAGTAGCGGAGGTGAAAATTCTTGCGAGGGCAACATATTTAGTTAGCTGCAAATGATCACATTTCAAAAATCAATTTCAGTTGTTTCATGTACCTGAACGCGCGTTATCGGCAGTAGCCTTACTCGAGCTCTGAACTTAATCCATTCCTGAAATGGTCTACAGGGCTGGACGAAGCTCTACATATAAATCCGGCAGCCTAGCACGCTTACTCCAGTGAAGAAGACTTCAAAGCACAACAATGTTCGTAGCAAAGTTGTTTAGTGATGCCCCTTTATTGTACTGCTTAATTATCGTTGTATTTAAGTTTCCAGTTAGTGGATCGGAAGCTTCCGGTTGCCATATAAAATTTTCCTGAGTTGTCGAGCATAGCTCAGACAGGCTTAGACCTCAGCAGTTTCAAAAACCAAGGGCTGATCACTTGATGCCCTTCAAGCAAACGACTACTAGCTAGTTCCCTGATGTTAATTAGTTCAGCGACAGAATCATGCTTAAAATAGACTTTGCCGAAAAACAGAAAATGCCGTCAACTTTGGCAGAAAAAGCGTGACTCGGGGAACGATTCGAATCCTGTTTCCGCCTTCAAAGATGTGTGTCAAATTTAACGATATTCTAGCAAACTTCTCGCGTACAAATTTGCTATTTGTAGGTCTGGCATAGAGAAATCAGTTTATACTACATCACGTCGATGACAGCACTCAGAGGGGTATTCTAACGTACGGTGTTGCGGACGTAGAGAAAGTCCAAAGCGCCAATTGCGACCTTATTTTAACGAGAGGCCACCGTTTTAAAGGAATAGCCTTCCACCTCTAATTCTTCATGCCAAGTTGCCTACCGTTAGCACCACTTACCGAGGAGTGTGCGTAGAGGTCTTACTAAGCTAGTTATTCCATGGTGCTTGCGACCGAAGTATCTGGACTTACAACATGCACTTTATGCACTCCGTGCGACGTATTTTTTCTATGTTCGAAGATGTTGCGGCATCTGTGATCTCGTAAAGCAGACGCCCACAATTTTTCTGGCTCCGGATATCGCTTCCAGCAGCAGCGGGCACTCTTAGCGTTGCAGCAAATGTCCTAAGTTCAAAAACCCTATACGATGGCGCAACTAGTATTTATGTTCCTCGTCTTCGCATTCGCGCATTGGTAGTCAATGAGTCGTATTTTACGATGGGTGGAAATAACACTATAAGGCTCTTTACATAGCCGTGGCGCAGTTATAGCCTGAGATGTTTGATTTTGACTTCAATCACCCTTCAGTGCGGGCTCTTCTACAAAGCATAAGCAAATATTGAACGCTGATGCTATCCGAGATATAGGCGCTAGATCAATTGATAGACTTCAAATAGTTCGCGATTAGTTGTCTCAGCATCGTGAGATCGAGAACAATTAGTTCAAATATCTCATAGGAACGCGTAGGAATTGATAAAAAAAAAAAAAAAATGTTGTCTTTTGGTAGACAGAACTTTTCGTAGGCGAATTAAGCACTGTGGAGAAGGATTAAAGCAAGCAATGTTTTCGTAATTTAACTTATAAATAGCATTTTTTTCGGCTTTCTTTGAAAATATAGTTTGAAAAAAGGTAAAAAATATTTATGATCATTAATGTATATACGTGCGATGACTATTGGCACTGCTTGGCGATAACTATATATAATATTTGGCATTGTTTGTTTAGTTGTTTATGGCTGTTTAACAAAAAGTGTTACTTAGACTATTTGGGTTGTTTTCTAACAGATCCAGAATGGTTTATCTTTATTGTATCTAAACTGTAATATACCAATACTCTACATAAACGAGGTAGCACCGATATCACTGTTAGTACGTTTTCAATGACAGTAAGCGATCCATCTCTATAGAATTGAACGTAAAGTAATACATGTACTGATCTGGCGGACGTAAAATCTGTTTCATCTCCTTATTAGCTGATCCTCAGTAACAGGACGAGATGATATAGAATTTTATAATTTGGATTGCTTGACGCTGTTAATAGACCAATTTTTCTAACAACAGCTCTCTGTCTTGTATTCAAGTTTTCCGGTAAGTTCAATTTTTAACTTTTACTTTCCCTCTCAAGCCTACTACAGAAATTCTCAACAAATGATCACCTCGTACTTGTGCTTTAACGGAAGTCGTCCAATTTATTGGTGCTTAAACTAATAAATGAAAAGCCAGCTACATCGTAAAGATAGAAATCGGGAATGGATCGCGGCCGTAACGGGCGAAAGTGATAATACGAGGAATATCAGACCCTATAATAATCATTACTGACTAGCGTTAAGGTTAGGAAACTATTTAGATAAGAGGCTCGACATTGAGCCCACTGGCAAAGACGATAGGTTTGCGTTACTATGTAATTGTACTTCATACTTATATTGGCACTCGTGACGAAGCGCGTAATATCTCGTTTCCTAAAAGACACATTTACATTCGCGGACGCAGCTCGCGTAATAACATGTATACAATTAATTCATTCAATTTAGGTTTGTTGCATTTAATAGGATGAAATCTAGACAGTTCGATGGACGATAGTGTTGAATTGGAAGTGAACTTTGTGATGTTAACCATGAACACAAAGTAGCTGACGGGTAGGTACATAAAAAAATTCGAGGATACTATGGACCTTGCTAGCTTCCCTGTGACATTTGTTCAATTTATTTGCTTCATTACCGTTTTCTGGAAATTATGAGACTATTAATGTTCTTATAAAAGCCTACAGGTAAATGTATATTGGATATATGTACTGGATTTGTAGTTCTCAGACGGACGTCCGCAACTAATGCTCGTAATGCCGTCGAAATATTCCCGGATGTTTTTTCAGAGCTGATTCCAGAAACTCCCTGTAGGGTAAATCAGAAGCAGTAATATAAACTGTTCGTTAGTGAATGTCATGGCTTGTTATAGTTGAGAGATCTGGAGTGTAGCGATGCGGCTTTTTGAGTTTCCACTTCAATTGAATCTCTTGAGGGTTTTACGCATCATATCGCTTGCGCGGACGAAGTAAATGTATTGTTGCGGATCCTACACGGAGTGTTGGTGTGCTTTCCTAGAAAAATGCTCGGGGGTCTCAAGTGAAGAATAGAGATTACAGATGAGGTTCGACATTCTGACAAATCATTGACGGAAGCTTCATAGATTCACACAGATTGCTCGTTTCCCAGACGACGAATTCTGTCACGCGTTTTGATCATTGACAGCATAATCCTTAATAGACAAGTGATGCGGCGTTAGTTTATACCGCTACTAATGCAGATTTTACATTTGCGTCTACAGAAATTAATTGCTTTCCTCAAAATACTGAAAATGCTACGAAAAAGTGTGCCTGTCTTGTTTTAATGATGAGTTTCATGCTAGTGCATAAATGGGAGCAACGTAAACGCTCCAGCGGAAAGTGCTCCGTGAATCAATAATGTCCACTTTGTTCCTCTTTTTTGTGTTGTATTCCTGTTTATGTTGTATCCTACGGCCTAAGGTTTTTGTAGCTTATCCGTTACGAGTAGGTAAAAGTCAAGCACGTTTCCGCAAGTATAATTACAATAAACAATAGATGTTCGAACGACACGTCCTTCCTCGTGCGGTATCTATTTTTCTCAAGTAGATACAACGTCATACAAGCTAGTGAGCCTGAGCACCAACGGGCCTGGTTGCGAAAGAGTCACGTACATATAAAATTGCGACTAAACAAAAATCTCATTTTGTTCTACATGAGTTTGTATAGAAACGGTAAAAGTAGGCTGATCAAGGCCTACGCTAAACGCCACCGGCGAAACTTGATGTAATCACGCTCGTTTCGAACGAACGCTGCTCCGCAGAGGAAATGCTGCCGGCGATATTCAGCATGATCTGATGATGACAGCTTATTCTTGGCAGAGGGAAACTACAAGACAGATAAAAAGACAGTTTTCGTTAACGAAACAATTGAGCAGAAAAATGTCTTCATCTTTCCGTTCTTCATTTAATTCCATTGTTGTTCACTTCTAACGAAACCGTGAAAATTCCCTGCCTACTTCATCAGCGTCACGTGACAATGTTGTTTCGAATGAAGTTTTAGTTTGAACCAACTGCTCTCTATCCGAGACGGGGTGTCGCAGTTGGAAAACTGCATCTGTAACACCTTTTAGTGTGTTTAAGTGGTTGACGTCAAGTCGCTACCGCCGCGGATTCAGCTATTTACGGCTTGTACGACGCTGTCTGCGAAATTTGACAACAGTATCCAAATGTTAGAGGTTACCATTTGGGTTTGATGAGGACCATTAGGAGTTCAGCTTTTGAATGCAGCAGGCCTATAAACAGCTCGGAGATTGGCTGCACTCTCAAGATTGTCGTTTCAGCAGGTGCCTTGGATTCATGAGGCTTTCGTTTAGTGGATTAAGTATCATCACACGTCAGTGTTCTTGCACTATAAGCAACAGATGATATCCCATTGACCTGTCGAAGGTGAGAAAGGACTGTACTAGATAGCAACAAAGAATTAAAAAAAAAAAACAACTTTCCGGTCAGGAAGTGAGTCTACGAATCTCCAAGATAGCGAAGACGTTCTTGTTTGGTGTATTGAAGGCGTACTTGACTGAAAACAGAACTTATACAGGATTTTAATCATGAGTATCCCGTGTAAATCAGCGTCTAGTGTATAGCAAAATCTAAGCTTTAAGCATGACATCGCACGCGACTTGTACGGTGATTGCCCGCGCATTGACGCTAGCCCGTTGTTCTCGTATTGCCCGCGCGCTTAAGTTTACGCTTTGTCTCTGTAACAGTTCTTCAACGTAGCCCGATCAGAACCGCTCGAGATTTAATCATGAGAGATGTTGCTTAAGCTACCTGGATTTTCTCCAGCAGAACCATACGGTGGCAAACTAATTCATGGTTGAAATGGTACAAAACACTATATAAAAAAAAGTCAGACGCCAGTTAAAATACGTTTTCGATCGTAGCAAACAATTCATTTTTATAATATTGCACGTCAGATGGTAACAGGCACTGGCCTAGCGAATCCAGTATTGTTCCTGAACCTACGTCGTGATTGCTAAAATGTACTCTGTTGTTTAGTGATTGGCATCGCTGCGGAAGTCCAGTTTTACAAATAATATACAAATACAGCCATTGCAATTATACAAGATTTCGTCTTTCTTCACTAAAGATGTCTCTCTAAAAATATTGCATGTAACGAACTCTTCATTTAGCGTCGTCGCATGAATCCCACCTGTGCGCGTGGCACGTCAGTGCGTAACCTAGTTGGATGATAGCCTTAGAGATACGCCGTGGCCTGGATTCGCACCCGGGCGTAGGTAGACACGTGGTCCAGTTCGTTCTAGGAGTCAACCGTCCGATGTCTAGCGGCGATACTGGCAATAAACACGATCATATCGACAGCAGCTCGACCATCTACTAGGTTGAAAAGCATGTACTAAACATTCTATGACTTCGTTTTGCAAAATTGCGCTTCAGCTGGCTCAACTGTAAACAATTTTTTCTTAGTCAAGGCTAGTATTTTTAAAACCCTCTAATAAAAGATTTATTATTGAGTGATTAGTGATTCCTCTAGGCGTATTTCACAGAGTTCGTTAGACAACGTTTAAGTAAAAGTGTTTCCGTTTTTAAAGCGCAACCTATCACTCTCATAGACCACTATCGAACGTGTCAATAAAGCTTCAAACGATACGTAAATGTAATTAACAAAAAAACAGCTAAATTGGAACCGTCACCTTAGCTCGACTGGCGTATTTCACACTTCGTTACAACTGAATAAGGTAAAAACTAAGAAAAGTCAAACTGATTTTAGTCTTATAGGAGCCGGAATTTTGCTTCTCGATGGTAAGCATACACTTTTAATGAAAAATTTAATTATTTTCATGTGAATTTAACCGTAACATTTCATGGTTAGATATATTTATTAATTCGTCAGTGTGTGGAAATAATCGTAGGTTATAAAGGCGAAAAAAGAATGCCAATTGCATTCATACCTGAGACTAGATTTAAAAGGCTAAGATGTTTTCAAATGGTCCAAATCTGGTTTTACATTCACCTTCGACGTCGCATTATAATTTAGGTCTGGTCCTACTGGTAGACATGGTTTTATCGTGAGATTGTTCGTATGCGGCATAACATAATTATGGCCCATGTTGTTCGACTTTGGCATCAAAGCTCTTAAGCCCAGCCCTTTTCGTTTGATTAGGGATGAGTGCTGCTCCGCAAAAGGACACATCGGAACGTACCGTCACGAAGTTGTTGCCTAAAACAGGTTGTTTAACCAGAGCAGAGCTGAATACTACAAGAGAGAGGAAGAACAGGGTGTCGACCTAAATACCTAATTCTAATACGATGTTTAACCCAGGTTATTAAAGAACAGTCTGCTTCAGTGTCGATATCTTCAAAATAAGCGAATGTAATAGGTCTTCATGGACGAACCATGCAGATGCGAGTATCATGACCAACTGAGGCATTATCTAATATATGCGTCTATCTAATTACATTTTCTGGCCATAAAACGACCACGCTATAGGACAGACACACCTATGCGGGGGTAAGCATCTTCCAGACATGTCTTTACTGCGTGCTGATGGACGTAAATCCACCGCTGATTTTCCCGGCCTACTAGCAATGTCTGGTGGCCTTGTGTTCTATATCGCCTATTTCACCCGATGCGCATAGTGCGCAAGTACTCACGTCCGTCTTACCAATCTTTGCTACACATGTTTAAAACAGTCCGTGTCCTGCCAGCATCTATGATAAATGGTCCAGCACCTCACTATAGATCGAGATCTGGTATCATTTTTCTCGTACATTTCTATCTTACTAGGCAGCATTTTTATGTCTTTCCAAAACAATAAGCAGACTGCTACGATTCTTTGATTTAACACGGTAACAGCTTTAAGAAATCTATGGTGAAACATATCACAAAAACTCACAAATCTCAAATCAGCCGAAAATCATCAGACTAATAAAACGTGTAAAAACATTCGTAAGACAAAAAAATTCGGACAGTTCGTGTGTTAAGTGTTCTTTGAGACTCGAAAATGATGGGAGTTGGGAAAAGCTTCGTAGGTTAGGGATGATCTGGTCAGCAGATGCATTGCACACTTACGTCCTCACTGCTGCTCCTAAGTTGAGGACCTTTTTCTAGGCTTCGATTTGAATCACCATATATATATATATATGGTTTTTCTTTTATGCTTTGAAATATTGCACTAGGTTAGAGCATAAGTAATAGCGGTCTTTTTTAGATATTCCCCCCACTGATTTACCTTTATATGTTATTTAAATAGGCTGCCTTTTTTCATGGGCCCGTTGAAGATTCCTGTGCATTCCTGAACATTATTTTACCTCGAGTCCGAGCTCCGATAATAGATGTTTCTGGTTATATATGAATGAGTTTTTAAAATGTACTCTATTTCATCTGTTGTTAAGATTAAAAACTGTTGAAAAATGCCAGGTTACATATGTACTGTGTACCTTGAGCTTCAGAGGACTGCCCAACGATGATATACAAACCTCAATAATGTCATTATGGAACGTAGTGATACGTTCCACCCCAGTCGGCCGCTCAAGGTCTATGAGAATGGCCTAAAAGGACCTTCAAAGAACATTGGCTTGCAAAAGAGACTCGTCAACTGGCCGAGAACATTACTATTATTGATGCTTATTTTAGTTTTTTTTCGAAAATTACCGTAATTTCGTACAGCATTTTTAGCTAAAATCTGTACCTCTTAGTTATTTTTTTGCCAGTTCCACCCATATTGTTTTTACGATACGTTGTTATTATTATTATTATATGGTTCTAGTTTGTATTATAATTTGACTTTTGCGAGAACTAAAAGATCTCAGCGCCAATAATTCGACAATCGACAAAACTACTCGTGGCAGAAAATGGTGCTTTGGCGGAAAATTTGAAATTTGCGTAATGCGAGAACGGTGCGTAGGACCAAATCTCCGAAAATGTAAAGGAGTGTTTTTATAATTTTTCTATGCACAAATCGAAACACGCGCTAAGCTTGCAGCTTGTTGACGAGGGACCTCTGCTCACCCCCAGCAAAAACAGGTAGTGAGAAACATTGGTGGCGACGAAATTCGCATCAAATCGTTGTGTTGTCATTTGGTATTTCTATACATATAAATTTTTTTTAAATTTTGCTTCGTACATAAATAACAACAGTATATATATTTAGCATACTATATTTATTAATGTATTCAATAAGTAAATATGTTTCCTCCGGGTGAATTACTAGCTTCGTTAAAATGATATTTCCACAAAAATAATTAGAAATTAATGGTTATTTAAAAAAGTGGGTCAGTATTCATGTGCCTGTCTACAACTGCTGATGATATGTATGAAGCGTACGTTGGAGACCCAAAGCGAACCCAATCGCCGAACAGATAAACTGTGCTCGGGGCCAATGCCAATTGACAGTCCCTAACGTAGAACTTAAAAAGTACACACATGATATAGTGGTATTGTTTGAATAATAGCACCGGATAGTCTAATTATTGCTACTCCCTTTCTTTTTATCAGTGTGTGTACGTGTGTGTACGTGTGTGTTACCGTTGATGCTACAACAAGTTTTGATATGAAGTTTTACCTGAATAGAGGCCTCTAATAAATTTCACATGTTGGTAAGATGTTGACGGAAAATGTTTTCCTTTCGTCGCTGTTTGTGAACCCGTTACAGTACCATTACCAGAAAATAGTGGATAACGTATTTGTAGAAGTCAACTTCAGGGTGTGGCGGAAATTTGGGATTAATAGCACAATCGGTTATATTGCTTATGAAGTCGTATAGCCCTCCCTGAGAAAAGACATACGTATCGCCGCGAAATTTATGTTGATATTGAATGCCAGGGGCCAACAGATAGGACTTCATAATTCTCGAATAGTTTTGAATCTGAAATGAGAGAAAATTTCACACACGGAAAATAATATGATATCAATGATTGCATCCGCCGTGTGACGTTATGTATATATATGTGTGTATATATATATGTATATGTATATATATATTTATACATATATGTATATATATATATATATATATATATATACATATATATATATATATATATATATATATACGAATGTCCAAGCGCGATACTGAACGTCAAAGCAATTCACTAGGTTCGTACCGCAATTAGAGGGTAGTTAGTTAAGTTTATACTAGTTAGTATTAGTTTACATAGAATTACGGCTGTTTGGTAAAAATGTATTTATATCAAGTGCTACATTCACCAAAAGGTATTAACGAACCCTATCGTAAGGTGTATTCGCAGGTATCCTTAGTCCACCATCATCAGCAATTATGGCGTAAACTATAGTTGCATCAAAGCAGAGAAGTTTTGCCAGTTTCTCTATTGCTAACACATAACAAAAAGCACATGATAATAATGATGAGTGGCAAAAACACGGTATTCATTTTTATTCGAATAGAAATTAACGTTGTCAGAATAACTGCAGCAAAGTTCACCTTCAAATGCCAGTTCTTACCTAGGTTTTACATAGATTGTGCTTCTTCACTTCTATCAAATGAAAATAATAACATGTGTATTTTTTTTTCCTTGTTATACCATCTCTCTAGGCTGCCAATAGCCTGATTAGTTATTTTGTTTATACAAAGCTTCATTGTTTTGAAAATTTGGCCAAAGTACTCCTAGTAGTCACGTTAGTGTCTCTAGCTACTCGGGTTTTCAACAATCAGACTATATGTTCAGCTCTTCCCACTTACCATAAGCGGGCACACCGTATCTGGTGGCGAATTCGATGATATTTCGTGGCCCACAGCGGTTAAATATGCTCGTGGCAAAGGCCTGTGCTCGGACAGCTTCGACTGGATTAAATGGGCGGAAAGGTTTACATACGGAAAATTTACCCTGGTAGTATTTCGAATTAAGATCGATAGCCGTTGGTTTACGTGCACGTCGTTTTTCTAAGTGAGCACTCAACATGGCAATGACCAGTTGCGTCAAAATGAAGAAAAGCAACGGTAACTTCATTATTTCGATTGCGAATCTTGTCGAGCTTGAATGCCGCTCAAAGTGATCATCTTCGCCATGCGATCTGTCCCTTTTATAGCAAACGGAATAAATTTATTTTTCGTTTGGCCATCTGAATACACAATATAAAATTTTCAAATCGCAATAAAGGCTTCTCTAGATTGATTAAGCTCAGTAAGTTTTCCGGCCGAAACTGTAGAAGTAATCTAGTATATATATTTCAATGAATAATATATGAAACAAAAGAAAAATTATATTTACGGAGAATAGTTGCGGCTAGGCTGGTTTCATCGGGACGAAACTAAGCCGATCGTTTGCCCCGGACCCACAACAAGCCTGTATTGGATTGGATGTTCAAATACCTTTTTGTTTGTTCTACCCACATATCGCTGTCAACACGTCGATAGGGGGATTTTTTTTCTGTAAAATATCCCTATTTAAAAATGTCGCAGATCGTATTTGTGAAACTAAGCGTTAGGAAACTAGAGGGGCCTTCGGCTAAGTTAAAGTGAGTCAGTATCGTTCGTCGCACGTGATACGGCGTAAATTTAGGAGAGATGGGCCTTATCCTTAGCTCTAGGTTCAATATCTCTACACACGATTCATTGGTTTGTGTTTACTTTGTAGGTCCTTTCCCCGAATAATCAAATAGAAATAGAGATGAGATAGATGGTAGATTAACCTGCATTCCTTCATATAGTTGTTTTATAAGTCATCTTTTAGTTGCAACCTGATTAAATGTAATTGTTTTCAAGCTTAAATGCTGCAAACGGTGAAAGTTATATGGGTTAATAACTGATTCGTCCGAGACGGAAGATGAACAGTCGACTTTTTCCCTCTCGAGGTCCTCCGAAGTCACGTTTGCTGTTCATTTGAGCGATATAGTTTCAGGATGGGGCGCGGTGCACCCATGAAATACGAACGTTTACATCCGAACAAAGTCCGATGTGTCGACCTAACGGAATAGCTTGTACACTATGAACCTACTTTCGTTGAATTAATCATATCCAGTTGGTGTAAAAAAGTTGGTGAATTCTCAACTTAACAATGACAAGTTTCGTCGTGGGCAAGAGGAGCAGCCAAAGTTTCATGGCAACTTCAGATCAGAACCCGTTAAGATTACTTTCGAGAAAAAATAAAGAATGCAGAATGTAAATTTCCGACGCAGATTTTTCCAAGATACGAAATTTAATTCGACTTTTTCTAACTACTGGCTTGTCGAAAGACTACCGACTGATTCTCTACCTAAATGCCCTAAAGTCACATGTCTCAGACAATATGAATCGCGCCAAGTTTAGTGTCATTTAAAATGATAATTTGCTAGAAGTAAATGTGTTAGGATGCCTTTAATAAAATCTCTTGAAGATGAAGGCAATGTTTGTCAAAAATTGCTGCACACTGCACAGAGGCGCAAACGCTGCCCGGATCTATAAAAAATGTGTGCTGTTTATGATTAATATACGTTATTGAAAGAGTCGGCCCAAAGATGGTTCTGTCGCATTCGTTCTATATATTTCAACGCGAAAGATGCCCCCCATAGCGATCGATCGGTTACGGAAGAAGTTGATGAACTTCTTACGGCAGTTAAAGAACACTGGCACGTTAGCAGCCGTAATCCTTGGAGCTAAGGATCCATCATAGAACAGCTTTAAGCCATTTGAAAAAGATGGTTAGAGAAAAAGACTACTCGATATGTTTGGGTGTCACACGAATTGATGCAAAAAAAATTTACTCGATCGTATCCTGCGAAACTTTATAGAAACACAACGAAATCGAGCTGAAATTACTGAAACAATTGATCACAGACAATGAAAAGTCGATCACGAACGGCAATGAAGTGGAAAAAAAATTGCACAGCTTGTGACAGAAACCACGACGACGTTAAGTAACGATGAAACTGTATGTTTAACTGGATTGACAAGCAAGTGTTCCTTATAAGTTATTTTTGCCTGAAAAAAAAACGTGGAACTTACGTGAACCTTCATTGTGAACGACTAACAAGAAATCATTGAAAGAATTCAACCAGGACTATGAAGAGAAAACTGACATCGACTATGACAGTGTCGGACCATATCGATCCTTAGCTGTCCTGTAAAAAATTAAGAAAGCTTGAACGGAAAACGCCGATGCATTTGTCGTTCTAGCTCGGACATTGCACTACCAGACTATCTTTTGTTTTTTGGTCACTGTTTCTAATAGTGTAATTTTAATTTCAGCGAAGGGATGAAAAATCACTGGTTACAAATTTTCGTCCAGAAACCGCGGAGGTTTTACCGTGATGGTGCGATCATTGTGCTACCAGACATATGGTATTTGCTTGCTTTTGACAATTTAATATGGTACTTGGAACTCAAGTCGATCTGCTAGAAAATTTAGCATAATACGAAATTATAGTGATACAACTTGAGCGGGATGTCTTTATCTTTCCGTGGATAGTTGTTCCGAATAAATGTATGTCTATCCAGATTAAAATATGACAGTGTTCAGTACTTTTTATGGGCCTACGGTGATACGGCATAAACTTCTTGGCCGCTTTTGACGTTACAACGTCTTATGGCGGTAAATCGGAGCTGGTGTTAAATAGAGCTCGTCCCGATGGAACTTGGCCACTTTTTTCACGAAGCTATAGCTACAGAGAAGACTTAATACTGTCTTATTAGCTATGCCAGGCTGATAGAAGACGTCACTGTCATAGTGGGAGCGTTTTTAAAGCGCGACAAGTAGACATTTGCATTTTTTGTTAAACATCTGTGTCTTGAAACAACAGTAAATTAAGCTACTTTTGTACTACTCTCCCGGCACGCGATGATTTCAGATTTCAGATACGTAATTATCTATCATGTTTGAACGGTAACTTGCTATATAGAACGATTCTATAGTAACGAAATATGGCCTTGTGTTCATGTGTCTACACGGTAACATTAGGATGGCAAAACGATTCGGTCAAAGATGAATTTGACAAATTTGAATTTTCAGAATTGCTTGAAAAATCCGATTTCAAAACTTCAAAGGCAGATACTATAGAAATATAGAACAAATAATCTGAAGTTCGTTAGATGTTCTCTTCTTTATTGTCTATGCATTGAAGCCAGCGTTTCGGAAACTTCTCGACAATTGTGTACTTGATATCTGCATTTGTAGACCTAGTTAGGTTGTCAATGGTAAACGATGCTACACGATTTACCATCCTCTTTAGAGCACGGAATCAATCGAAACGTTTTGCGGTATCATCGAATGCGTTACCACGCTATATGCTATCGATTGTCATCACTCTCTTTCGAGATATCAGCCAATATTGACGGAAATCGTCTTCTACTTGCTCTAGACACAGGTACTTTTCTTGTTTATCATCATTTTTTTTGTTACAGTTTGGAAATAAAACGTATCTAGGGGTCCTGTATTGAGTGGACAGGGAAAGCCTTGTGCATGCTCTGTTTTGCTTAAAAGCTTGGGCAATCAAAGCAATTTGTACCTGCTTTTGAGGTCCTGAAGCGCAGTTATCTTTTCCATGGTTATCAGCATCCCAATTTAAAATGGAATCGTGATCTCTTGCTTCTTTAAAGGCCTTCTAACTAAGTATTTTCAATGGAGTCCATTTAAATTAATTATTCTTTAATGACGTGGAAGTAACCGCTAGTATCGAATAACCAATAGGTTTAGGTCCCCGTCTGCTAGTGGAATGCGCTTTAGAAGTTACCTACACTTTCCCATTCGCTAATTATTTCCGGTCAGAGTAATATTTTATAGTACTTCGATTTAATTGTGGATAGTCGATGTCTTTTTTGGGACGACGGTTCTTCTCTTAAAAGCCTAGTACGATAAGGACAAGCTCTGCCTAGTGAACGAGGACGACCTGCAAGGCTATCGAGGAGATGTTATGAGCGAATAACCGACTTAGAACGGTCTTCGCATTTTGCAGCCCTTGCTTCATATATAGTTATATATTATATCAATATAAGCCGTTAAATAAGCGTACATACTATTAAATAGAATCTGAATAGATACGCTTTTGAACTTACTGAACTACATTGCTTAAAGTTATGATATTCACTCGCATCAGTCATCTCACAGAGATGATACAGAATTCATCAAATAAAGTTAACACTGTTGACTGGTCCGATGGCGAGGGGAGTAAAGGCTGGACTCGCGGACCGTTCCCTTAGTATCTCTGTGTGCGCGTGTTCTATGGAGGTTGTATGCGAGCATTGGATAGGCAAATGAGTGACGGTTTTTCACTAGCTCCATTGAAATTCTATTGCTTCGAAAATCGTAAATAAATGATAAACAAATTTAGGAAAAACTATTCAATAGGAAATCTAAGGATGAGGGGTATGTTTGATGCTGAGAGTAAGTACAATTGCCACATAAACGGGCACCGGCATTTTACGTATTTTTACTATTTTATTTAGCATTTTAATAAGCATACAATTCTTAGTGGCAATTACAGGCATAAACCTGTTCTTCTGAGTAATTACGAAGTAATTACGTACTCTAGTTACTACTCTGCTCATTTTCGTATGTATTACTATCTACAGTTGATTTTACGCTGAGGTTTTTCCTGAACATAAATCTCCCGATGAGCTTAACTTTGTAATCGCATTAGTTAGATATGGGTAGACGATGTTTTGTTTTTTGCTCCCTCGCCTTTCTCCGGCGAGGTAGCCGTGCTAGAAAATAGTTGATATCATATCTGTGGAAGTCAATTTCCGGACGCAGGAAAATGGAAAGTTCTGCCTAAAAACGCATTTTGTTAAGAAATCATATAGCTAGTAATTTGCCGCAGAACATAGCTTTATGACTAGGCTGGCCAATGCTAACAGATAGATGTCATCTAAAATAGATGAAAATTGAACTTAAGAGAAAGAAAGCGACGCAGCTTATTCCAGTCGGCTTATAACATTACGCCTATTTTAATCGTAAAACAAATCGTTATGTGCCGTTAACCAAATCTTTATTAATTATTGATATATTACATATCATACTCACATTACATTTATTACTATTATTATTATATAAATATTTATCAATGTTTACTTATTTATTTTATTGCGAAAAATCTCAACAATTTCCATATTGCTAACACATGGGAGAAATACAGAAACAATGTAGGCCCTTTCTACATAACCTATCCTTTGGCCAGAAAACATTTTTATGGGGACCTTGAAGCGGAAAATTGTTTTTAACGTTAAGGGCAACCTTAATAGCTTCATCCTTATTGTATTGTTTAGGCTATGGAGTATACATTTTATAGCGCTGGCACGTAGACAAAAGAATAGTACAAAAAAAAAAAGTATAACCGTAACAACCTTCGTTTCTATTTGCGGTGGCAGCGTTTGTCGCCTGTATAGTTTCTGCATGCAGCAAACTCATCTACAAAATTTTTCAAGACTCCCCCTCTTTTACTTATAATTTTTTTTTAAATTTTAAATGTATACTGTACTTTCTAACGACGTACACATCAGTAATCATTGGCCATTATTTGGTTAGCTCTAGCGAAATGAGGGCTTATTAGTGACGCTTAAACATTATTCGCGTTTCGCTCTATAATGGTCTTTCCGTAGTCTACTATCCTCTAGCTTAGTTCACATTGTTTAAATCAATTCGAGGTAAGTAGGTCTTCTCTAGAGGCACTGATGCTTGTTGAAGCCTCAAATGACCACTAAGGACTGTAATCAAAATACGATCAATACGACTTTGATAAATTAAAAGTTAGCATGAATAATGATATTTTCACCGCTTCTGTATCGTCTGCTGTCGACACTGCGCGACAGAGGGCGCTACAACGAGAAATTACGCAAACATGAGCGTACCAACTTCGCACTCAACAGGAATGAAAGTAACCCGTTTGTCTCCTTATCATCCGTAACGAATCTGTGATACGATAAGTCTGGATATTCAGGAGAATCAAACAACTAATATATGACTCGTCTTTATCAGTGACGAGCGTTTCTGGTGGACGTGTGCTGGCCAATCATTACCGAGCCAAACATTAAATGCGATACTTGACATTTTTCTATAGTGGCTTTTTTCCTCTGTACTTTGAGCCTTGGGGGATTGACAGGGACTATCTCGAAGGGAGCCTACGACATAGCTACGTAGGATCATTTCATTTCCACGTTGAAACCGCGAAACCCGATGTCAAATACAATATGCCACCTTTCTCTTTATCGTTTGTTAGCTTGTCTGTGAGTATTACTGGATCCTATTTGTGTTTTTCTTCAACAAATGGTAGTAAGATATCATAATTAGCGTTTGCTAACAAGCTCAACCAGCTCTAGTCGCATATTCCTCGTTACCATTGCAACGCAGACCACGCCGCCTCGTACACAAAACGTAGACGAGAAAGTATAGGCAAAAAAGTCACCTTCGAAGTAGATGTGAGTACACTAAGACTGATACAAAATGCCGACAAGAGAGTCAACATAGCTCATTCGAATCTGCGTTGCTAATCGTCTTCGTATCCGGAACGTTAAGGCAAGATGGCTCATTCCGCGGACATCGCTACCCATGAATTCTGTATTTGTTTATTATGCTTTACTCTGTATCTTCGTGTAACGGTCACCTATACGCTTCGTATACGAAAAAAATGTTACGCCATACGGAAAAACGTTCCTGCTTTAAGACTACCCTGTCATAGGTGTATTTCATAAGCCAACTGCTTCTTTCTACCAACAGTGATAATATCGCTATTCGGCAGATCTAAAGACAACGGTACAACAGTTGTAAAGCGCTGCCTGCGCCATAGATAACGAAACTTTCGCCGGCGTATTTTTATTGAGGGGTTTAGACCTTTGCACGAAAAAAAAAAACTGTTTCGTTTAATTTTTTTTTTCTCACACATGCTGCTGTATCAATATCGATAGATTTTTGATGTGCAGAACAGCTTGCTGACGAGTTCCATTCTAAACAACCGTCCTTGCTTTTTCGATAGGACTCGCCTGTCTGGACCAAAGAGCCTTTAGTTAAGATGCCACTGCATCAAATAATTGTGACCTACGATATGCAGATCCTTTTTTTTCACATTTCTATTAACGCATGCGACCTAAAGTGAAACCGATGCGACATACATCATCATACGTTAACAGCAGTATATACAACAATCATATTTGTTATTAACACAAATATATATGTATATATTTATCTATATTTATAGATAGATAAAATGTATATATCTAACATTCATCGACTAAAGTATCCTTGTCTACCCTACATGGCTCGTTAGATAGACATACTTAGTGACCTTTCAGTTTGCTTACGAAGTTTATTATCAAGCCAAGTTTGATAGCTAAATGGCGTAACGGGACGTAAGCTTTAATCCCGCATCATCCAGAAGCTTATTTTTTTTGCGTCAGCAAGCTTAGGTGCTTGATTTCATGTATTCTAAAGAGAATTATACAGAATATACCGTCTTGAAAACCGTGCATTTTATTGACACCTGGCAAGTCACAATAGGACTTTGAGCTCAGGTTTCTAACTAGATCCAATCACAAAATCGACGTGATTGTATAGAAGTTACGCCGTTTTTTTTCTAGGTCTGGATAATCCCCAGTGCTATGATTGTTCCAGTCTGAAAAAGGACCATAGACTTTCTGCCACGTGGTATACCATAATCTCTATCCCTGCCAGTTTGAGTGTTGTTGAGTCCACCAAAAAAAAATTGACCTGCAAGATATTACCAAATCGTGCAAAATGCTTCTATCGGTTTTACCACTGTCGTTTTGCCTTGATATTCAAGCAAAATCGGTAATCAACACCTCCTGATTTCTAGTTATCTATGTGAAGATTGATAACAATGTAAACTTCATTGATTATAGTGGAATATTGCGTGTGCCGCTTAATAGTCTATAGAAATGTCGCATCGGGTTCCATGGAATAGCAATTTATAACAAATGCTAGTTTTATGGAAATTTTTAGTTTTAAATGTATAGCTTAAAGAGACGTACCGACATACGAGTGAAACTATTACCACACCAAGATAATGGCTATAAGAATTACAGAAGAACAGCCACACAGCTGGTAATGAAGAAATAGGAAACGAGGTCGCAACATGTCCTCTTTGTACTAAGGGCAAATTCATTGTATACACGCATCTGGCAGATTTGTTTCGTCAAATGGAACCAAGACTATTCTTTATCTATATATACATAAGATGATCTTCTAGTGATGTAAAATTTGCAGCTCTTGGCTAGAGCCAGTCTGCAGCAGTGCACTGATGTTGTTGTAGGGCACGAAAACAATGACAATATAGTACAGTCACCTGATAATAAGCGGTGCTTATTTAATCCAATGTTCTCGGCAAAGACCCCCGGAACCCCTTTGTCCGGCAATAGGCGCCCATATGAAATTTGCCATCGATCGGGTATTGGCGGTCGATTCATTTGCAACTTGTAGAAAGCTCACACGTGTCGCGACCAAAGCTGCTCTTGCTCAATGGAGCACGCATGTAACCCAGTCAAAAATTTTTGAAAAGGCCACAAAGAGTAAGTCGCGTTTGAAGAGTTACGTAATAATAAATCTGTGATTTTTTTTCCGATAGAAACGGCAACACCAAACGTAAAATATCTGTATAAATTCGTGATCACACACAATAGTGGACAGTTAAACAAATTGCGTTAAACTCAAAACCAACTCTATTGAATGATGTACTAAAAACAAAATGTTCTTAGAATTAGAACATTGAGATAATTTTCGTGATTTGAGATTAGCCAATGTTTCAATGCTTTGCCCTCATGCTGATCATCATTTGACTTGTTTTTAATAAAAAAAAAACGCGCTCAATTTAGTGCAATACAAGATCCTATCTCATCTAATGAATGAGGTAAACGTAAAGCCACATTTAAGGTTTGAGTTGACCTGTCAAAGTGATAAGAAACTACTGTTTGTATTATAGTTGGACATTTTATCTGAAGATTTTCATCAAACAAATGGATAAAATAATTACATCTCAAAAGGCCGATCGTATCGAAGTCCGAAAAGTACTCTTCAGCGAACGTCAGGTTGATACTTCCATTTGCTGGTACATTTTCATGGCATATGCGTGACTAAAGAACGTTATTCATGGTATATATATATATATGTGTTATATACTGTAATGTATATTACTCATTAATTGCTTTCATTATCCATGATTCGTTAATGATGATTGGTTGAGAATCTAAGAAAGAAAATACAAGTTTGCTTGCCACTACCGGGCAAAAAAATGTAAGCAGTTGTATTAAAACGGCAATTTGCTATCATAACGGAAGCAGTGAAAAAGCTGAGAGTTATCCAGGAGGGATTCAATGGCACATTCAGTCTTACCTCCCGATAGCATTTTGGGATCCTTCAGTATCAATGTAACCGATCATAACGATACATCGGTGAAGTTCACGAAAGATGTTTACAGTAAGCACTCTATCTTTCCGTAGGCTGGGATCGTAACCATCAAAACATATTGTCATTTCAATTACTCATCCTTTTTAGCGGAAGTTAACGACGACGACGACAGAGCTAAGCTTTCGTTTCGTTTGAAATCGAACTCTTGCTTCTTAATTCAACCTTAACATACAGCAGAAGCCAATAGCTTCGTAATGGTTAGTGAAGATATTAGAGAATACACATGGACTGCTAACGGATTGACGATAATTAACGAGACGAAAAAGGACGCTGGTAAATACGACGCTTCATATTATAGCTAGACTGGCCTACGCTTGAACAGTTTACTGCCCTCCCATTGAGCGAAACGAGATTCCATATTACGTCAACTAGACTATGCTGTTTAATGATCGCCTTATAAACATCACGGTCGACGTGTACGAGCTTTGCTGCGAGTCCTGTAACGTTACTGCATTTACGATGAAGTCGATCAACGGCTGCGAGATAAATCTTCCTATGGCTCTCGATTACGCTAAGAACTACTCCATTATCATATGAGTGTGGCCTTAATCAAACAGCCAGATCTCGAAACGCTTCCCTTGTGTCGTATAGAATCGATAGACCCCCCAAGTTTTGTGATGGACTCTGCACAAGCAAATGGTTTCACCGACACGGTTAGTGTGACATGGGATCTTCCTATAAAGACGAATGGAAACACACATCACTTCAATGTATAAGTAATAAAGGACTCTGTTTGTTCTGGAAGGAGGAAGTTTGTTCTGCCAGCGTAAGTATTGAGCCATCATAGTAAGCATATGTCGAATGAGTTTATTCGATTGTTTTTAATTACTGCTTTAATCTGTTACATGCATCTGCATAGGCCAATAGAGAACGTATAAATAAAAGACGTAAGCCTGATAGCTTTGACACTTTCAAACAAGAAGGATTAGGTGGTTAAATATTCTTGCTTTACCTTATACTCTAGGAACTCGGGTACAAACCCAGCATTGCACATATCTCTCGTATGCCCGTAAGATAAAAAATACGTGTGATGCTTCGGTAGCAAAAAACATAATATGGCTTGGTCGTGTCGTCCCATTAAAGGCATCAACAATAGCTATACAATAGTCATAGCAAAGTAGAATAGAATAGCCGCTGTAGGATAACGAGAAGGGCAAGACGTGGTCATGAAGTATCTAAATCAAAGCAGGTAAAGACTACTCTGTTTGTATATTGAAACAGCGTACTTAGAAACGCGCTAATAAGACAACAGCTAGACATGATGACAAAATGAGATCACTGCGATGGTTTACGAGCGCATAATAGAGAAACGTACTAATTGCGTTGAATTTAATTTAGGTTTCCCTCAAACGAATCTTAACTTCCGGCAAGGGTAATGTTAAGTGACGTTCACTGACTTCATGCTGAAGTCTTAACAATTCTAATAACTTGCTTGTTTTTTTATTTGTCTAAACGAATGTACCTTAGCGAGAAGGTGTCAAGCACTTCGGCTACTGTGAAAATAAAGAATGCTCAATAGGGGTACAAGTACGTGATCTCAGTTACCCCAGTCAATATTTGTCCTGATAAAACTATAATCCTTGGTCAAAGCGCTGTCACCAGCGTCATTCTTAGACAACGTGATGATAGTAAGTGCTTTC
This sequence comes from Varroa destructor, assembly GCF_002443255.2. Classification (NCBI taxonomy): domain Eukaryota; kingdom Metazoa; phylum Arthropoda; class Arachnida; order Mesostigmata; family Varroidae; genus Varroa; species Varroa destructor. The sequence goes on along the minus strand of NW_019211454.1, from coordinate 9,622,555 downwards.
ATAGCGCACCCTTTACTCTTCGCATGAATAATCTTTCTTAAATATACTTCAGTTTCTTAACGATTAAGTGGTCCATATTTAAGCATGGTCTGTAGTGACGAACATCAACCCTCTTTAGCTGGGACAAAGGTCTACAGTCAGGAAAAATAAATTATAGCAGGAAAAAGCTTGGCAAATCAACTGTCAGCCTATTTATTCCCAATCTTTTTCTGTTTTCCCAACTGGAAACTCGGCTTTTTGTTGCTGTGGTATTGCCTCTCCCTACATATAATACGCCATCACGATGCAAGATATTAGATCTTGTCAAATAAATATAGTTTTCATTATCGGACAGGATATAAACTGTATATATAATCATAATTCCACACGACGAGTTAACATGTATACTACGATTAATTACTGAATATGCTAATATCCTCTAGCTTTGTGAGAGGGCCCCTTAGCAAAAACAAGTGACGTCACAGCCTCAATGTGCTGTTTTTGCATTTTTTTTTAGATTTTCCTATATGGGCAATCGTTTTCGTCGTTGTTGTTCGACTAGCCGCTATCTGTGCTGGAATTCTCTACGTCACGAAGCGTCCTGTTACTCGAATTGTCTGATTGCATCATGGACGCTGACGCTAACAATGTTCATATTCCAACACTGCGAAAACAGCAAACACTCACGCCATAACAGCTAACTCTATATATGTGAAGTTGAGCTCATCAACGTATACTGCAATTAGCGTTAAGGCTGTCAAATTGCGGAGCGAGTTAGCTATCTCAAAAACAATAGTTTCGGTTATAACTAAGAAATTTAGCCCTAATTGTGATAATATTTGATAAGTTACTTCTATTAGAAGTAACGAAAATATTATGATTGTAACATAATGGTAACGATGACCTTTCCAAGCTGAGACGATAAGAAACTACACTAAAAGGTCTGTAACCAAATAGCAGAGCAATTATAATGGGCTGAGCCTTTAAAAAATTGAATTATATTTTGTTGGGTCCAAGATTATTACTAGCGCATCAAAGTGTGGACTCATGCAAATGCAGACTAGCTCTATGTATATTACTATATTGCATAAAACCGCGTTTACGTCTAGCTGCTTTGATTCGACATGCTGACAGCATAAATTACATAGTAACTGCCTTAGCGATTCTGTTAGGAAGCTTGAAAAGAGTAGGACTTGAAAGTTCAATTTCTCGCTTATTGGTGATGTGTATCAGTGTAAATGTCAGGCAAATGTAAGCGTGTCTACGTAGTTATGGTTCGGTGAAGATGCCTCACGTCTATAGGGTATGCGAGCGTTTTTATACTGTTTATTGTACATCAAGGTGTGCGACTGAAAAGTAAAAACAACAACTGAAAGCATAATTTTATTTCTTCCCAATCTGAGTGATTAGTACTGCTTACAATACATGTTTAACTGATACAAACAGATTTTCCTTAAGCAAGCTTAACCAAGTAGCACCAAAGTACTACGTCATTGAGGTCTGTTTGCAGCAATTAACACAAGCAACAAAAGTGCAATCGAAGAACATATAATGTGAAAATAGGCCTGTATTAGGAGCGTTTAGAAGTCACCTTAAGAAAAAAGTTCTCCAAGAGGAACCGATTTCTAGTTCGCCCTGAATAAGGATATATATATATATATATATATATATATATATATATATATATATATTAATCGGCAGGTACAAACGAGAGTGGCTAAGAAAAATATAATCCACTTTCTCGCAAGTGCTGAACTTCGACTTTACTTGAAAGTAGCATATATGATAATTTCAGTAACTCAAAGAACTGAACATTGTTCAAGTTCAATATGCTTACTAATATATAAAAATGACTCGCGTATTAATTCAAACATAAATAACACAATTCTTTATTAGATCATTATTATTTTGTGTATTTGATAGCTATCAAATAAAATGTAACGTCCAATGACCATATCTGTTCGATTGTATCAATTCGTATGGTTTTAATACATATTCTATAAACGCTTGATTACGACAGCATCAATTGTCTCCTCTAAAATCTACGACTGGCCTCATACCTATGCATACATTAACAACTCCACGCACAAGTTCAAGAAACCCTTATACACATATACAGCAAACCAGAAAAAAATATAGAAATATCTATATTTGCCCGTGCAGTGCAGGAAAGGTCCTGTCAGGCGCACTTTGAATTTGTTAGAGCTTCATTTTATTACCCAGGTTTACGGAGAACACGTTCTATCATTCTTTACCTATTAAATAAATTGTTGCTTGACTGGCATAGTTTTCGCAACTCTAATCTTTCAAACCTTTTTTTCGTTAACTTCCTGACGCGAACACATGTTCATGGCAGTTTTACTACAATGTTGTTTTTTTTCATCGCACACACGATTAATTAATTACAAAATAGCTACTTACGAATTGGCAGCGTTGTTTTATTTTTTAGAAAAACATCTCTATTTCCTATAACTTCAATGATTGTTATATGATTCGTTATCATCGTTATGATTTCTGCGCAAGTACTAGCGGCCTTTTGAAAATGGCATTTTGATGTATATATATATATTTATATAAACACAATTGGTGTCATGGGGTTTACGTATTTCTACTATTTGTAGGGCCAGAAAACTGCATATTATATATAATACATCACGTTGGCGTTTCCACGACGGGGAAATGTCGCAGAGGTAAATGCTTTATTTTAATGCCTCATATGATGCTCCACTATTCGGCAGCCTATAAAACGCGGTTATGAGACGCCTCAGCCGGACTACGGGACCACATGGACCCGTCATTCAGCAGCTTAATATTACGACTTATCCTGTTTCCTATTGGCGTACAAAGTATAATGTCCCTGTGGAGGAAGGTCTCGCTTCGATGTCGGTCAGATGTCCCGACGGATTTTAAACGGCTTCCGTAGAACAACGACGATGTTCCTCTGAGATACAGAGAGTTCAATTGCGTTTGTAGGCCGACTCGTAGCCGCTATCATCGTGGACATTTGTGCGATTTTTTAACATAATGCAAGGATTCAGCAACAGAATGACGTGCCTTGTAATTTGCTGATCTATACATATGAGATGATTAATCTTTCTGGTTGACCCATCACTTATCAGGCCGTCGCCCGATCAGCGTGACCCTGTCTAATTGTATATCATAGCTATTTGTTATGTACAAGGTGTCCAATCGATTCGTTAATTTCCTTAGGACGGAAAAATTTGACGATAATTATGATAGTACACGTGTGTCACCTCCATAGCCTCGCAAGTTGGCACCAGAGCAGTCACTAGATGCGGCATCCTTACTCCATAAATTACTACAAATTTCGAACGAATGCACATACGTAGATCCTAGCCATTCACGTTGACGCCATTGCGTACAGTTGTTAAGCTGTTCATGGTGTTCATCTGAAATGTCCGGGTTTTCAGATCGATGTGACTGTGGCGGCAACGACAGCAAACGCCGCACAATAGTATAATCAAAGAGCGTTTACTTACTTGACACCTAGCTACGAGTGACAGCCTTCTGCCAAATGTGCTGTGATTTTTTACAATTTGAAAATCAGATCTATGACGTCAAGATGCAGACAAATTATCACCCTCCAGAATGGCATTCTCATCCTGTATAAAGTCTGCCGTAGAGGATAGTTAGCACTACAGTAGTAGTTATTGCTATTAAAGTCGATTTTAGGCTCAAATCTGAATTACAGCCGTCGACTCCGCACGTATAGACACAGGCCCGATATTCACGTTTTTGGCCACGTTCGCCCAAGTCACCGGGTCGTGAATTCCAATCGCAATAGTTACCCAGATGTTTTGCTGAACAGAATCGTTGCGTACCAATTTCGCCTATATTGAGGTTCACAGTTCATCAGCAATCCGTTGCGGGCGCGCAAAATTTCGAATATATTGAATGTAACAGGGCGGCGGTGTTTCCAGATGTGGTAAAAGGTGCCAGGCCGATTACCAATTAACGAAGATGCGTAAGAGCGACGACGTAGGAAGAATAAGAAAGGTAACCAGAAAAAAGGCAGCAGTTAGAATTTGTGGTTGTTCGTCACCATGCGATTAGTGCCGTTCGTTAGCGTACCTGTTGGTTAGTCAGGTTAAAAAAAGGTTAATTAAACCCGCGGATAGAGATCAACTCTGGCCGTATATTCAAAACAGTTTACTTTAATGAATGTTCTGATCGGGTCCTGCCCTATTCTTGTTACCGCTGCTGGCTAGTACTGATAAAATTTACCTTTCATTTGTAATCACATCAAATAATTATGACTATTATGTTACTTAATTACTAATATTATCATAATTAATTAATATTAAGTTTCGACACTTTCTGCCTACGATTGATTTGATTTCGTTATTATTATATTATATTTATTCTTCTTATTATTATCTATCTATATACCTAATTATAATCTTCTATTTCTTCACAGTAGGTTTGTCACGAATCATATATATATATATATATATATGGCTCGGATCAAAGGTTAAATAATGAACTCTTTCACAATCTTAGTTTGTTTTACTTCCAGTCGAAGTATGTACCATAGTTGTTTTTGATCCTCTGCCATTTTGGTTTCCAACTTTTTAATCTTACATCTGTAGAAGTTTAGAGTACAAAAATTAAGAATGGGCGAAAGGCAATTCTGACACGATGTTGCGATTTAAATCATTTTTTAAAAAATGCCATTTGTACAATCAATGAGAGAGCACTGAACTATAATCCCTGCTACCTCTGCCTTAGTGATCGTGCGATTAAAGTGATCTACCACACTTTTCACTACGCCCGTTAATGCAGAGTTCTCATCATTTCTACCTACCTACCTATCTATCTGCTTATTAACAGTACCTTTGACCTGAGTTGGCGAACCACCACGGACTATATTATGTCAACAAACAAACACCATTAATTTTACCAGTTGTCTTTAAGGCGATCTGCCGCTGGCTCAGTTGCCCACCTCCATCTACTTGTATGACCATTTACGATTATCGCAGAAAATCCACTTGGCATCAGAGGCAGCAATTCAACACAACGTAAAACCAAAGAAAAGCTAGAAAAAAAAACGTCCCTGTCTCCCATTTTCGGTAAAACTATGCGGAACGCATATATCCGTTGAGGTAAACCAGTGAACCTGCGTGTTGGTATTCATACACTCTATTGAGATAGGTCAGTTTGCAGCAAAGCTCTAGACCGTTTGTTGGACAAAGGTTGGTTCAGAAGATTTATTTTTGAAGTTACAGTTTCCAAACCAAAGGTTTATACGACGAGTTTTCCCCACAGCTGGATTGAGCTTATATTCTGATTTTACGTGGGTCACAACAGTTTGCTTATTAGAATCCCAAGTGACGGTATTCGGTTGCACGGACACAGATTTCAAATAATATAAGGGTACATCAAAGACAAAGAGTGTTGCAAAATGTAGAGGCCTTACAGAATACGGCCATCGATGACCAAAATGAGATTGATATTTGTATCTATGTGATAAGAACAATCTAATATTAGCTTATCGAATAAGTATTGACTGTTTTTCTAGGTAAATTGGCCTAAGGTACCATATCTCGGATAGTATGAGTCACGTCAGGTCGACGTTGCAGTAAATTTAACGCTGAGCTCTGCCAGGAATATTATGCGAAATTTGTTGGGACTCTTTTACTTGAAATAGAGCATCTTGGAGCGAAATAAAATCTCTGCAAAAATCCACTATATTTCATAATTTTATTGCGGTATTGCCCATGCCCATGAAGGAGTTTATGCCACTTTTGGTCAATATGCATTATCGGAGTATCCCTTTGGATGATGTTTCGTGTGAGTTCGGATAAAAACGCATTTCGTAGTGGTCGACCAATTATGGACGTTTTAATGTAGATTTTGAAAGACAATAGATTATCATCTGTTTCATTCTCTGCACAGGCTCGTTAACGGTGTTAATGTCATTGGGGCAATACAAAAATTACTTGTTAGAAATTTTCGTCCGGGAAGTTTCGCAGTGATGGGATTACGGTGTTGCCAGAAAAATGGCAGAAGGTCTTTGATCGAAATATAGAAAATGTTGAATTTAATTTTGGATTAGAAACAGCTCGTATTTTTTCGAGAACGCAAAGATCAAACCTAGCATAATCCTTGGTGAAGGTCTTTGGAGCACAACTACCTTGGTACATTCCGGTGGTTTTCACACAATACTGTGCCTCATAAGTTTGATCGCATTCGATAGGCTTAATTTCTTCACTTAGCTCGCCTAATTCCCAGTTCTCCGAACAGTATAGATTCGAGTAGGAATTGCAGACGTAGCATTTAATTGACGTTGCTGTAATGTCAGAAAAAAGAGGGAAAATATGTTAGTAGAATTTTAAGAAGTTGTAGATATACTGCTGGGAAATAATATAATTTATTGTTTTTTTTCTTGTTCACTTCTGATATAATCAATTTGAATGTAGGTTCGATAAAATTGTCGAAAAAAAAGACTTTTGACATCTTCTTTGTTAAGAATTATCAAGGCGCTGTTTTTTCGGGTAATGTGTTAGTAGCATTATAGGTTGTCCAGAAAGGAGAAGTTTGCTCTACCGGACAGTTTTGTTTAAGTTTAGCTGAAGTTAGCGAACGCCAGCCAAATCCAACCCATAATGCGTAAAGTTAGAGGAACTGACTCGTTTCACTTCAACGTTCAACATCAAATGGGGCTTCTCAATGTCTTTTTCTTTTTATCACCAGACAGGCCAAGGCCAATTTAACTCATCCACTGAGTTCAACTCGATCGTAAGACATCCTAACGTAGCGGAACACATCTGACTCTTTTATATGAGCCTCTGGATAGCAAAGAGACGAATAGCTTTAAAGCCGAAGACTGAATTATGAATTCAACTTGCGCTATTGGATAGCAATAACTTTTGATGCGTAATCTGTATTGTTCGTATAGGATCTCACCCATAAACGAAAAAAATTGAACTTAATGTGGATATAGCCATAGGAAAAAAAAGTATAATTATAAAGAAAATGTTTATCAACACCGTTCTATGTTAACACGTTATGGTACGATGCTAGTACCTTCTATTTCACATAAAGTTAATTTAGCGTTATGTGAAATTTAATTTACTTGCATAACAAGCGATTTTCAAACGATTCTCAAAGGCTATATAACTAAGAGCTACTCGTTTTAATCGTAGTGTACGGAAGCGGGTTGCATCTGTAAAAAACGGGCAGCTTCACAGAGAACTATTTAGTTCGTCCTAGAAAGCGGCGGTATATACTTACCGACAGACGTTAGCCTCAGATGCGACCCAAGCAGCTGACTTTAGGTAAGTGTATCTATTGAAATTTACAATTTGTCTCAGAACTAAACGAATCCACGGGTAAGCAAATCATCTATAGACCCGTGTCTGTAGATCTGGCTTCTGTTAACTAAACCTACTTTCTAGTGGAGTACACATGCTCTTCCTTGGATGAATCACCAGCGACTATTTTAAGCCAACAACAGTGAATTCTGTAACAATCTATTACGCCTACGATATTTCCTTGATTCTATTCATTTCGCCATTGTCGTGCTTATAGCCCGACATGTAGGTTATATTCATGAACGTCAGCCGCCTGGCGACAATGGATCTTTTGCCGATCATTTAGGAACACTTTTTTTTGTACGCACCGTTACTACATAGGCACGGTGCTTAAAATACCTTTATTTGCTAAGCAACAAGACCTTTTATCCAACAATACGTTCTGTTATAAAACAATGTGTTTTATCATAATCTATCACCGCATGTGTAACACACGTAAATATGTAAAATGAATCATTGCTACGCCATCTGCGCTCTTGTTTTTCTAGCTACGATCGGCTCACTGAGAGGAATAATCATCGAACAGTGTTCCTAAGTGTTGCTAACAATTTTCGTTGTCGAATTGTCGTCGTTATCAAGCACGACACTGACCCTCCTCTGCTAACAGGCCGACATAGCCGCCACTCAACCGATACTGCTGTGTTACCTACAACTTGTCGCATGTGCCAAGTTATTGGCAGCTTAACTACATACACTTGTTGATAGATAAGTAGACTGTCATCATATAGAAGAACTGGTAAGTTGATGGTTGATATTTTACGTCCGTTCACGGTACTACTACGCACTGCTTCATACGGCTAGCAGTTCGTCGCAAGACGAAATGAACCGTGTTGCTATCGAGCCTAAGTCCGAAGGCAAACACTTTATATACTGTATGATCAGGCTAATTCTACTGATTATGCCTCGGATTGAATGCCAGCCCGCTATGAATGTGCGAGTTACACCCCATACTTGTATATACAAAACAGTGCAATCGTAAGTAGGCAAAAGTGCATTACAATAGTAGATCCACGCGTTAAGGTCTTTAAACACAAACTAATAAGGCCGATATTTTTCATTAGTGCCGTATTTATGAAAGAACACAATTGTGCCTGCTTGCTCACTTACACATTGTACAAAATGAAACTGGGCCTATGCACTTGAGCCTTCTTCGTTGACGTCTACAAAATAATTGACTCCATTGTATGAGTAAAATAAAACAGGTGAGCTATCTATGGAATATAATCTGTAATGGCACAATTGCAGATGGGCATAATAATGGTGGAACAATATGAGGCAAACGTGCCTGAATTCAAAACAGGATGAATGCCTATTCTAATCAAAACCCAATTTCTAGACCTTTTTAGAGGATAACGGTCTCAGCGAGTGTCTGGCTATGCTGTATAATGGCAAATATTTATTATACTATTGTACATGTATAGTATACATATTATATATATACTATATATATTATATATAGTATATAGATTATAGTATAATATCATGGCTCATCATAGCTGAATAGCTACTTCTTGATCGTTCGAAATATCACCACGTGTGAACAATCGATCATGATATGATGGTAAGCCGTTGGCACATGGTTGGCATACGTGTAAGGCATTGCGTATATGTCCCAGATGTTGCATGTAGGAATCGTTACGCAGATCCGAAACGGTAAGAAGAGAAGTAGAATAGAATAGGATTTGATGAAGCCCAAAACTTTTCAGTACGAGCAAACTTTAGTTTGAATAATTAGCGTCCGTTAGCGATAATAATTAGCATGGCAGAGAAACAAGCTTCTTATATACACGCAAGGAATCGAAAGATAAGATTTTACATTTCTATTTATATATAAAGGACCGCTGAATTTAGTGATGTCGTAATAATTTATTATTTTTCTCATCATTCAGCGAGGGTTCTTCCTTTAACGGACCCATTCTTCTTGTTTCCTTCTGGCCTTGTGAGTAAAATGCCGATTAAGCAGATGAAAGTGTCAAGCCTTTCAAACTGAGAATGTGCGGTTACTCTTCTTGTCAGAACACGATGTTGGGAATTTTAGCCATTTGCTAAAAAGGTCCTTTACAACAATCCCCTTAGATGTGCCGGTAGACCTTCACCCGCTTTTCCGCATCCTGACACTTACGTAGACGAAATTACTCTTCGTCTAGCGAAATTGTCTACCGTTTACACACGGTTACATATCGCTAATATCTTGTACCACGTAGATCTGTAGTACGAAGCTGACGTTTTTCATTGATGGAAACCGCGAGATTAGCCACTCATCTACATCTGTCTAGTGCTAGCTTTATCGAATAAAGTGACCTGATCGAAAAATTGCGGATGGAGGTGGCGGTAGTTCGATTACTGAGTCATTCAAGCCTGTTACCATTCACTACCTATAACTGATCTAATTGCACTTGGGATCAATTTCGAAACACACACCTAGCGCCACCTGGGATACTTGCAATATTATATAATAGGAACCCAGCAAAATAGGTATATACGTATCTTCCCCACTTACCCGAACCAAACAAGGAACACAATAGAACCAACAGCACAACCCGGCGGCTTGCTGTTGTTAAAGGCCTCGAGGGTTCCATTAAGGCGCGCATTTTTTTACTTCTGATGATATAACTTTTCTTCTAGAACGCCCAGACACGCAGTTTACTTTCGCTGTACCTTTAAAGTTCGTGTAGTACATTCGGACGCACTACCTTGTCGTATTCACAAGCAGTAGAATCGACCTCGAATTTTTTCTTCTTCTTCACACATACAGTATAGACAAACCTAAACACATAGCGAAACTGGAACCTTGTTTGCCAGTTCGGAACTCTGTTTGTTTTGGTGTACCATCACTTCTCCTGGACACCAGCATCGCCGCGACCGCTCATTATCACCACGTGATCGACATTGTGATAACTTGGCTTAACAACGCACTGCTTGAAGGACAGATGTTTGAATTAATCGTTTTTGGACTCTACAGCTACGTGGGAACACAATTTCCCTAGCTATCAAACCATATGAAAATTGACCACTCAATGGTAGGTTTATTTTAAGCAGTTTAAAAGCTGATTTTTCAATTCGACGTGGGGGCCGTTCGAAAGATCTCTTCGCAGATTTTTCTTTGCTGAGCACCCAGGCTTCGAGGAGGTTTTTGCTTGTTGCACCTAGTGATCACATCCACGTATCCAAGCTAGTTCGCTGCTCTTTTTTACGATAAAATTTTAATAGATAGCCCAGAGTGCAGAACGATATTCTACGGAATCGCTGGCTCGTTGTTTGAACACCGTTTACCACCCTACCTCACTTTACTCGAGGCTTGCATAACCGAATCAATTACGAAATTTCTTCTACTGCTCGACGGGCGTTGTCCTTGAGTGTTATCGCAAGGCAAAGTGGAAAATTTTGCTTTATTTCGTAAAGCCTCGCAATCAACATGTTGTTTGGTGGCCGGCAACAGCTTTTCTTGGCAGTCCGTACCTCAGTTTTCACTAGCTTAGCTAGTTTGCTAGCCAACCGCCGCTACGAATGCTTCTGCTCAGCTATCCTTATGTTGTCCATTGTTACGTGGTTCCCTCTTCAGTTTGTTGTTAGTGTCTTATTACGATGGCAGCGATCACGGCGAAGACAGCAACAGGCCGGTCTGCTACTGCCGCGGCTATGAGTGCCGGCAGAACAGGCATGTTTTGCGACGAGTCGCCATGGCGACAAAAACTCTGATGATCCTACGATAATATGCTACCGCTTTCGGAGATGGTGTTGTTACCGGCGATGCCTCAGCCGACAGCGTCGCTGCGTTCTCTGCTCCCCGAAATTCTGTTGCTGTTGTTAACGAAGTGGGGAATAGTGCAGCGAAAGCCCCACTACGACGGGCTATCGATATGGTCGGGTTTGGATTGGTAATGGCGGCCGGTCGTTGATCAGTTCTGCTTGCTGAGCGGAACTGTGAGTAACGAACACTACCATATTTCCGACACAGCGAACCATCTTTATGGAAAGAAGAAATGGAACTCCGTGCGGCGAGGTTTGCTACTATTGTTATACGTTTTGTGATTATTTAATGTGACGAGGATGGTGTGTGTACGATCTCGCGACACACAATAGCTATTTTGTTAATAAACTAACAACTAAAACTCTTCCCCTTGGCATCAATAATCAAATGTATGCATTCCCTCATTGAAGCGTTTAATATCCTCCACAGTGGGTACATGTTTGACATGTAAGCATAGACGCGTCACGATGAAAAGATTGTTAACCAATGGGATATTGCATCAGATAGCTTGGCCTGTTATAGAAGACCTGTCTTATGGTGAGTGCGTTATCGAGTGTCATTATATGTAGAAACAAAAAATATACGGGCTTAAGCTCCGACAGCTCCGCATCGTCATCGATCGGGTCAATTCGTCAAAGCATTATTCATGGATTTTTATACATGCACAACCACACAATTAGAAAGATGAAAAAACAAACATCTCTCATTGAGTTATTTTGACAAATAAGTTTGAACAAATATTGTTACAACACATTGCTATTATAGTATTCAACGAATAAACACCTCATCCCCATTGAACATCGAATATCGGCATACTGTATCTCCTACATAGACAGTCGTTCTCCCCCACAACCGCTTCACCCGCTCTGAAATCGTTCGCGCTCATCGTGTACACCTCAACGACGGTTCTTATCTACGTTTGCCCACCTGACTCAAAATCACAGATCAGTACACAGCCGCGCGACTCCTTCCTTCCGTTCGACGCGTCCATGCGACTTCAATCGTCAACGGTTGACGTTCAAAAACGGGCGTCAGGTGCAGAGAGATTGCTCCTAGCAGTTGGCAAAAAGCGCGACTTCACATCTTTTGCCGTCTGGCGGAACACTATAGCAGAAAGCATGGCGAGTGGACAAAGAATGTGAAATGCAACCGCTATCAGCGGAACCGAAGCAGCCGCCACGACAACGACGACAGCCATAGCGCGCCGGTGCCTTACGGTACACCGATGGAGAGAGGACGGAAGCGGTTGACTGTTTCCTATTATCGCCACAGAGGGTGCCACACGTACCACAGTTACCGTAGAACTTGCTAATGTATTGGAATGGGCTATAAATGACGGAGTTGTCGGAGATGACAGACGAAACGCCGAAAGTATGGAAAGATGCAGCTCAGATATATCTCATCTATACAGAAAAAGTTTCAGTAGACTCATAGCGGAAAAGTAAGAAAAGCAGAAAGTTAAGAAGAAAAAAATATATATATACATATATA
>NW_019211454.1:9342728-9609900 GCF_002443255.2 Varroa destructor | reverse complement strand
ATATGTATATATATTTTTTTTCTTTTCAAATAACGGGAGCGATAATGGAGAAAATTAAGTTTTTTTTTCATTTAAGAACCAAAAACTTATTAATGGTTTCCTTTTTCTAAGATTTCAAGTTCGGTCGAATGGATACCAAGAAGAATTTAAATGAATTCTAACTAGTGCTTTATGATATACCTAAATGGTATATAAATGTATTGACTGATTACTAGCATTAGTTTGCTGCTTTGACAGAACGAATTAGGTTATTCATAATGCACAATATTATTATTCGATTTCAGTTCTTGATGTACAACTGTTATATTACATGCACTACATATTATAGAATCGCTTGTGCTTAAAGTAGAGTACGCAACTTCATTGAGTACAAGTTTACTGATAATAACACCTGTTGAAACATCTAAAATCGAACACAACAATAATATATGTGTATGAACATATGTAGGGCACTAAGAAGGCCAAGCTGAATTAATTTATTCCTATTTTATTTTTTTATACATATGTTTTTATTTTTCTATAGAATTTATACATAACTGTTCATTTTCGAGAAAATAAAAGCAAATTGATCTGACTTTAGATGAGGTTGATGGTCACTAGGGTTGTGATGAAAGCTATACCCGAAGCTTAGCAATACATTTGTACAGAATATAGCGCGCGTGGCCTTACACAAATAACCGCATATAGCGCTTCCTTTACGCATACTACGCTGTTCTTTCTGGCGATTTCTATCCCATCTATTCCCTGTTCCCGTCTATTTGCTCCCGCTTTCATATTCGCCCCTCCCGTTAGAGGCTCCCAAGAATTCTTTATCCACACAACTTTCTATTTTTATACTTTCCGCCCATATAATCTACTGCCACTCGTTTTCTATTTAATTAAGTACCCGCATATGCCGCATTTCGTGGCAGGGTACTCAAGCGTCTATGCAGGAAGTTCGAAATTCACCGTTGACACGAGAGAACGCCATTTCGTCTCTAGACTTGTCTCACGATCGTTATGTGCGCTGTCGATATAGGCGCGCTTTGTGCCCTGTCCCCATAGCGACGGCACCAACAATTTGATTCGCTGATATAGAAGCTTACTCGAGGTGCGTGCATGAAGGGAGTGACCCAAAGAAAAAGGAAGAGGATAAGCAAGCTTCCTATCTCCCAGGGCTTTGCGCACCATCAACCCATTCACGATAGATGAGCAAAGCCTTCCAATCTGTCTGAGTGCATGTTCTGAAAAAGGGGTCCAGGAGTCCCGTCTTTAGGGCTTTTGCGTCAAAAAAACAATAGACAGTTTAAGTTGTTGATTCCGATGAATGACATCTATATCATAAAAGTATAGAGATTACAATTTTGCATGAAGCAAGAAGCATGGAGCAGGCGTCAGGCATGGGTCGGCAGTCCATTAGTGTAGTTTTCTTGGAAACTAAGAAATCTGCTTAACGACAACTGGTAGTGGTTTCATGAAGTGTTTACAGGTTGGGCGACAGGAAATGGTAGTATATGTAGCACACAATCAGGTCGGATCGATTCGGATCGGACTGCCTTGCTCAGTCAATCCGATCCGAATCCATTGCAAAAAGTGGTCGATTGACCGACAGGACAGTGTACTAGAAATGTTCTTGAGCAATCATTTGATCAATCAGGTAGAAAGCGGTACACGAACGCAAAGAAGATGGCCAATGAACGCTTTATGCCAACTGTGGTAGAAAATGTATTTGTCTGTAAGTTGCTATTACACATTATGATCCTACTCCGTTTAAGAATGTTTATGATGTCAGCGATTTTTTATTTTAATAATACTGCGTATAATTTCTATTATGCGGGATTCTTCTTGCGACACTAATGGTGTTATCGATAATGCTTCTCTTAGGTATTCGTTGATAATCATTTCGCCTGTGTTCTCTATTGTTGATTTACCTGTCTTCAAACCCTTCGATTAGCGAAATTGATTTTTAAAACATAACACAATCATGTTCTATTTACTAATAGACAACGTGGCCTCAATCTGAAAAATCTGTGTACTTTCTATAAGCAATTTAGAAATGTATGGTTAGTTATATCAAAGATTCTCAGATTCCATACAAGTATGGTACTCAGATAGCCAGGCATAGATAAGCGTCAACTCCTACACATGCATATCCAAGCTCAGCCACAACGCAGCGCAGACCGCACATAGTATATGACTGTACCCGTTGTGTTCGTATAGCACCACAACCATAAGGCCTATTGGCCACCTAAAATCGAAGAGCTATCTGTACATAAACGTTGGAAGGCCATGCCCCCCTAACCAAATCTTTGATGGCTGTAGTCTAAGGTGATATTTCTGCCAATGAAAGTAAGATAAGAATCGACTATGTGCTTGTAATAGATCGGCTGTACGGTACCCGTACGGCCGATCTACTACCAACAGCATGTTCAGTTATGGATATAGCTGTGCAGTGGAAGCCGTTGTCTACTAGAGGTGGCCACAACGCCTAACTTCCGCAGATTATAGTACAGGAACTCCTCCCAGAAGTGTGCCATGTAGTCATCGAGGGAAATATCTTCTCTTCGGAAGTCCTAATTGTTCATATCTACTGCTATATTGTCCTTCTTATGATCACTATCACACTGTTCATAGATGTAGTTTGTCCTCAAGCAATGCATCTCCGCCGTACGGATCAGTGGAGACATCAGGAAATATTTGTGATGAACGCCGAGACCACTATTCTGTTCTCCGATAAGGACAGTCGCGTGGTTCGGACCGTTCGTACATCAACAACGACGCTATATAGGGGAAGAGGCCTTCGGCCTACAGGAGACGCTAAGGATGATGCCAGTGGTTAGAAAAATGGACGCAGCAGCGAAGAGCAACGTATGGGCGTAACGAGTGTCTAAACGTCGATGACATGATACATATACATATGTATGTATATACATGAACAGCGAAGTATGAATTGATAATAAATGAATTTCTACAACGCGAGCATAAATAACTATATGGGCGAGCATCCGTACATCTTTATTAATACCTTGTTAATGAGTGCCCCTCAATCGCATCGATGGCGGTCAGTTAAAAAATTCGGTGGTTCCAGCGGGTGCAGGGGAGGTTCTTGTGTACTGAGATTCTTTTTCAATTGGGATTCTTGGCAACTGGTAGATTGTCTTCGAAAAGCTGCTATTGTGTATCGGCTTTTTGCTATTGTCATTTACATAATGTAAATAATAATTAAAATTAAAGAGCAGAATCTCGCTTCTCACACTGCGCTTATGTATTTTATTGATAGTCATTTAACTACCGGAGCCAAGCGTCGAATTATTGCAAGGTTTGAATTTCAGCTGGCCGTATAATACAAATTAGATCAAGTAACCCAGTTGGCCTTCTAATTTCCTCAACGAATTTTCCGTTTGTCACTGCAAGATCCATAGGAACAGGAGCTGCGGCGACAAATATAGTTTACGGCCACATCGCATTTCATTCGTCAAATCTTAAGGTCCTGTTATCAAGCGTTGATGGCAATCTAAAACCGTTTAATTTGAATATAATACTTTGAGAAATCTTTTGACAGTCCGAGAAAAGTCTCTTGTATTGTATGTTTTTCCAACTGTCTAGAGGTTTTTCCCTCATCCTGTGCATTGGGCATGTCTGGCAGCGGCTAGAATAATTTTGCTGTCATCGACGAAATCTTGTAAATTTATCTGCTCTATCATACATTGCAGTAGAGAATCGTTATCAGTAGCTCTCAGCTGTAGCTGTCTGTTGCTAGCGGCTCTGCTGGGCGCAGGCCTGACGAGAGCAGCCTGATTTGATCCGACGCAACGAACTAAATGATGATACGAAAGCAACGTTGACTTTGACGTTGATAATAATATCCATATCGACGCCGAGCGGAGGGCGGCAACCCCAAGGAAAACCGGCTTTTCAGATCTGGAAAAAGTTGGGCTTTCGCCGGTTACTGGAACGGTTTCGCACGGCGCGAGACCCAATTTTTTTCTGGAAACCTCGTATCCCCCGTTGAAAAAGCAGATTCTTGCGAATCCACCGATCAGATGCTGATGAACCTTCGACGGGATAACGTAGTGTTGTTACGCACCCGAGACAAAGACAGGAGGCAGGAAAACGTTCTTTCTCACGAATTCTGTATTAGGTTGCCGTTAGGACTTACGGTTGACTTTTCAGGCTTCTCATGCGATCACATTGAATGAAGTGAAAGTGCACCTTTAAGTTGAACTATCCCTCCTGTTATCGTGGCTGTATACGTGGAGTTGGTAGTACAAAATCGCAGCTAAAGCACTCGAGCTCGACAGGAAAGCCGGCAGATCCAGCCGTAAATTCATAAAAAGTAGTGTTTGCAATGTTTCGCCGTGTAGAAACGTTCTGCGGCCTGCGTGTTTCTTTGGTGGCGTCAGTTTTATTTTTTGCGGTAGCCATCGTGCTCGTACAGCAGGCCGCGGGTCACGCGCGACTTGTTGAGCCCCCGTCGCGAAACACACTTTGGAGGTTTGGTTACCATGCTGCACCTAACTTTGAAGATTCGGAACTGTTCTGCGGTGGAATTAAGGTACGTTTGTCGCACACCTGGGATACATTTGTCCCGTTCGCAACTTGGACAATGTCCAAATTGTGTATGATAAATAGACGTGTATATTCAGCAAGATTTTCTACGTATATTACCTGGTTTAGTTATCGCAGTAGATAAATTTAATGCTGATTCAGAATAATTTACTTCATCATGTAGCCCATCTATAGAAACAATAATAAATGTGGTTGCATTCAGCGTAAAGATCAGTCATTTCCTATGCGGTAATCAGCCTATATGGTCGCAGAATAAAAAAATAAGTTGACTTAATGTTATACCGCTTCCAGGCCCGAGTAAAGCGAAAACGTAGTACCTAATCTGCATTCATACACGAATGCGTATTGAAATAGCTACAACTTTCAAACCGCCGTACCCATGTAAACTCAACCGAATCGACCACACCGATCATGAATAATCATGGCGTCATATAAACAAAGGTTTACAACAACGGCCTAACATGACGAGAGCGGATAAATTCACACATGTATATATATATATACCGTTGCTAAATCACAGAATTGTTCTGATCATAAAATATGTAGTAGCCAAACAAAAGGATCAACCACAAAACAGGCTCTAACACACCTTCCGGTTCCACACTGCCGGCTGCTATAGAATTTAGTGAGTAGTAATCCATTGAGACGTAACTCATCTGCATGCAGCCAGACAATTGGGTTTTATTGGCATTCGGCAAGAGCTGTTCCCTTATGCTCTACTGTAGTGTACTGCCTTATTGGCAATTCAATGTAAAATATTCACATAGTTATTGTGCTTCACACTTCCATCACACATAGTCAAAGGTCTTTCGAGTTGAACACAGGTCTACTATAATGCTAACCCTGCACGATTACCATGCGGTACTGTCATCGGCTGTCGCCCACGTATGATCATAAACCGCCAAGACAAACGAGGACTGGTAAATACGGCGGCAATACAAAAAACAATCGCTTCCCTAAAGAGTTAAGGAAGCGGATTATAGGACTTCATTGTTTGGCCTACTTTTTTTTTTCACTGTTAGCTAACGGCGGGCCGACGTCGATCGGCACTGCACAGAAGAAATCAGCCGCCAGACGGCTGATGAAGCCTATTATTGATTTCATCATAAATAGATGAACGTTGCAAAATGTTTAATTCTCCAAATGTAATAACAAGACGGCTCATTAACTAAATCTGTAGAATGAATGCTTGTGCATATGCGAAAATTCACTGTACGAGCACACATAACATCATCACGATATCAGGGGGGTGCTGGCTCACTTGAAGGGGCGACTTCGTTACCGAGGGTTGTTAAATGACGAACGCCGGAAGCAGGGTCCACTGGTTCTATTCATAGTCACCTGTCATATAACAACAACAGTAAGGGCACCAGTAAATGGATTAGAAATAGTTGAACGAGCAACATTTGGATACGATCCACCTTTTGGGCGGTGGAGGCGGCAGCGGGCTTATTGTGAGCACATTATATAGCACATGAATTATAGAAGACGCATTCACCTCACAGACGTCGATGAGCCAAACAGGGCTTACGGAGCCTCGTGACCGGGAAAAGCTTTCGTGCATTTGCGTACTGGGCTTGAAGTAAATATCGCACTAGATCAGACGTCATTAAACATTGGCTGCTAATATACACATATATTGGGGGGGAATCTAAATCCGAACTTTTTTGCGAGTTGTTTCTAAGGCTGCATAAAAACAAAGATTTCAAGAAATTTTTTTCCAGGTACTAGAAGTATCACTTTTGATGGCCATGTTCGTTCAATACGGCCATTGCCCTCCGCCATTATAGCTTAGGTTTGGTGCCTAAACCAGCCATAAGCTATTTTCAAACTATTATTTCCTCAAGGCACAAATCTTCATAGTACAGAGTCGTTAAGATTTCGTTCAAATACACTATTTGTGAAAAATTCTAGTGGAAACACATTTTGAGCTGATAACAGATAAAACTCCGAAAATGCAGGAGTTCAGATCAGCCAAAAAAATCGTAAAGGTGAAAAGGACGTAAGAAAATTAAGCGTTAAAAAAAACAATTATTGGAGTTTATTCGGGCATCTATATTGGAAATTGATAATCTGCGTTTCAAAATGACAATGTATTTTCATATTGAAAAATTCAAATGTTTTAGAAGTGACTTTAAGCCATTTTGATCAATTCGGTGATTCGAGCTACTGAGAATCTTTAGCCTGATGGAAATTTTCGTCGAATTTTTTAGATACCGCTTGAAAATTTGCCGTAGCGTAGACTGTCCATTTTTATAAAATTTTAAATCTTAGCAAGGGTTCGTTGCGTGTAAAGATATTGCAGAGTAGCTGACAATAGCCCAAAGTATGAAAGTTCCCACCGACCTGAATTGGTTATTCCGTTCTAGAAAGGAATGCCTTTTTTTATCATCCAAAACGACGGATTAGCGGATGTCCATTATGACAAACAGCCCGACAAAGCCTATCCATATTTCAAAATCGCTTTCTGTGGAGGACGGGACAAAAATTACTTGGAAATTTGAAAGTTCTAATTTTACATCTCTTGAAGTAGCAAAAAAGCAGAGACGAGTAAGAGGATAAAAATTAACTGAAAATTCTCAAACTTCAAGCTATATATATGTATTTTCGACGTATATATATATATATATATCGAAAAAGCATTGACTGTTTTTCCAGCCAGTATCACATATATCAAATAATATGAGTCGGATCGGCGTTGGTGTCGTTTGAAGGCTAAAAATTTTAAAATGCTGGAATATCTTGCTTTGATTTAAGATAGAGCGATCTGAAGGTAAGTCGAACTTCGAAAAAAATTGTTGTTATTCTACAATTTGATGACAATAGAAGCACAAAGGTTGTCAAGGCCCACAATAAAAGTTGCGCTGTTTATGATCGAGACGCATTATCGGAGGAAACGGCCTAAAGGTGGCTCTATCGCTTTTGTCCTAGAAATTTTCACAGACGCCTTTTATAGTGATCGAAAAAGTACCGAAGAAAACTTATTGTTTTATCGCGGAAGTTAAGCAAGGCGAACACGTGAGCAGCCATGATCCAAACCGTTTAAAAAAACTAGGTACAAACGAAGTTCAATGTTTGGGTGCCACGTGAATTGGTACAGAATTTACTCGATCGCATTCCTATCTGCGAAACTCCTACAGAAACGTAATAAAATCAAGCCATTTCATGAACGATTGATTACGGGTTACAAAAAACGTATAACATATAACAATAATATGCAAATAAGAAGATAAAAAAAATGCAGTGCACAATTCATGGCGAAACCCGGATTGACGCCGACAATCAGAAACGAATTGTACGCTAAGGGTTTTGTGCCCCCTGTGCAAAATGATTGATTCGGTCAATAACTACCAACTTTACAACAAATTATTGAACCATGACAACACTCGACTACATATATATTGTTAATTACTCGGAAAAAATTGAGAAAGCTTACTTACACGGCAAACTTTAATGCGTTCACTGTGTGAGCCACATCATGCTTCTCCCCCTCCGGCCTCTGCCGTGAGATTAATTTCAATGGGGACACACGTAGGAATCACGTGTCACAATTTTTCGGTCAGAAACCATAGCGATTCTACAATGATGAGACTATGACGTTATTACAAAAATGCGTCTCAATCAAAATAATGCATATTTGGTTTAACAATAATATTTTACAATATAAAAAAAAAATACTTGTTTAAAACTTTTGGCATGAAAACAGTCAGTGCTTTTTCTACAATCGCAGCTGTGTAAAAGTTACTAATTGCTAAGCACAGAATTTGAGTTGTATAGGCTAACATAGCTGAAGAATAATCAAAAACTGGATTTTTTTAACCAAACAGCAGTTACACAGGTTCAGTCTTCAACTTTTCAAGTAAATAAAAATGTAAAGAAATAACGGATAACGTAGAACATTGAGAAGAGACTACCTTAGCGGCACCGCTTGCAGCATAAATAGGTCAGCTTTACAGAAAGAAAGAACAAGTTTAAATAGTTCTGATGAAAATTTATAAGTGACCGCTGTAAAACAAAGCGTTCTACTCTGAAAGGTTGTGGATTTATAGCGGATTGAAGAAACACTTTTGTAACCTAACTTGTAATTTTTTGACCGTGGAAGAAATAGAATCATATACTTTTTGTTTTGATAAACGTTTATGACCTCATAGATGCATCTACGTTTCTACACGAAGTTGTGAAAAAAAAAAAACTTGCTGTTTTTGTGGGTGATCACCTTGCTGGGCTCACTAGATTTCATCATTTTAAACTAATGAAAGCTCGCTCAGAGGGGCTTGATTCGCGGAAGTTGTTCCAAGGGAATGAGAAGTAAACTGCTAGACACAGAAGCGCATTCAGAGTTTTCTCACATGTTGACTATATTGACCCGCCAACCACCCAGTACGTTGTATCTGTGACACGTATTTGTCGTCGCTTGCGTATTTGTATGATGGTTCTTATCCATTATTGTTGCCTACAGAAAACAGTTGAATGCCTATTCACAACCTATATCACACTATATCATGTTAGTACGGAAAGATCATAGGAATTAACGTTTATGCCGTTGGCTGTAGGTTTCGAATTGACTACGCGAGCCTTTTCCCGCCTAGAGCCTCACAAGTGTCTCAACACCTTCAGTCTAGATTGTATCTGCAAAAAGAACTAAGAACAAATTGAGCGGGCATTGAATATCAATAGTCTGTTGTGTGGCAGGAGGCCACATGATCAAAACGGTACCCGCAAACCTGCCTCCTAGATACATTTTCATTAGCGACATGTACTCCACGTAAGCTACAAATTACACCTTTTAATTCCCAATAATTGAATATTATCTTGGCGTTCTACTATATTGAGATGATTAAAATGCTTACTTAATGAACAGGCCACCCTTAAAGCTTCGCGACTATACCCAAATTTAAACCTTTGCTATACACAAGCTGTACCTGCTACAATATTTAAAAAATGTCTTGTTTTTTTATTGTTATTTCTATTTATTTACAGTCCCTCTCGACTCAAGTAATAAAAGGATGAGAAGTGTTTTTTCCTACTACGCCGTACTATTGTCATTTCCCTACTTCGATAAGCACTTAAGTTCCAATTAGATGGCAACAAATGGACACCGTTCTACCTCATTCCATCTTTCACTGCAGCGTTACTCCACTGACGCCTACGGCCTATCTCTCTTTCTCCTGATTATTTTTTCAAGTTGGCTTTTTTGCTCAAAGAGAGCGAATCTGTCCTTCGAAAAGACGCAGCAGTTCTATAGGCAGTCCTGCTCCAGTATCCATCCGCAATACATCTACTGCATAACAGACCGACCCCGGCTAACGAGAGTCAGAAGTCGCTGGCACCGCGTCTGGT
The DNA here is from genome assembly GCF_002443255.2 of Varroa destructor. Classification (NCBI taxonomy): domain Eukaryota; kingdom Metazoa; phylum Arthropoda; class Arachnida; order Mesostigmata; family Varroidae; genus Varroa; species Varroa destructor. Next base: position 9,600,012 of record NW_019211454.1, on the reverse strand, counting down.
CCACCCTTTTCCATACAAGGTAAGGCAAAAGTCTCCGGACAGCTTGAAAAATAATTTCATAATAGCTTGAAGCAAACATACAATGCTATCGACTTCTTCAAACTGCCAAGAGAGACAGCCTGTACGTAGAACAAGTCTGCAGCTGGTGTTTGGCTGACCACTGTACGCTATTGTTAAGTGTTTGCTTCTGCAGTCTTCTTTGTGGCCCTCGCCAGGTGATCAGCCAGGGCGAGTCAATACAAAAGCATTAAAGCATTTTACTGCCTTTAGCAAGATCGCTCACGGGCAGAACCGTGGCCGCGACAAACCAGAGTTTAGGAAAAAAGAAACTTCAGCCTCAAACCGAGGGTGTTCTTGCATTTATAGTGGAGTTGCACTAAAGTCGTCAATCAAGCGAATGCATAATCGACTCGAAATTACTTAGCATGGACCATTGTCGACTCGAATTATTACAGACAGGTGCTAGGGCCTTGGACAAGGCCGTTCAGGGCAGCTAAAGAAGAGACCCTAGGCTAGTTTTTAGGAAGTCTTAGGAGATATTAAGGATGGCGGAAAAATGGTAGGTTATTGTTTTTTTTTTTCTTTTATAGAACACTGACATAGGGTCAGTTTAACACAGTTCCGATATTTGTAGCATAATTGTAAACGCGCACCAGTTAATTCTATGTATGGACTTAGGGGGGAAGATATTTAGATATCCTTAATTGGTATAGGTAAATGCCTACCCGGTGTTTTTGCCTTTAAAAAACCGTTTGTGAGTTTTAATGCAGACCGTACCGAAATTCAAAATATTGCCTTTCAATCATCGAGTTTAGCTCAAGGGAGTGTCTTTCCTACGTAATTAGTGATATGTCAAAAAAATTCAGGTACACGTAGATATAGCAGAAATAAGTAAAAACGGGCCTATTACTAACATATCAAGCTTGCCCTTTGAATCAGCCAATCGATAACTACAGAGGAAGCTAGCAGCTTGTATAGTAATACGCAGACCCATACATACTGAATTTTCAGTAAATTTACTCAAAATACATAGATAACAAGACGTTGTAGCTTTTCTACTCAAATATTCCTACCTAGTAATTATTTTTGTAACTAGTGAAAAAAGCGCTCTAGTAAACTTTTACGCAGCTACTTCTTGTATAGACGTGAGGAGGCTTCTCCCATACCTGTTTCAAGTATTTATCTATTTACGTTCCCCCCTGAACACAGCTTTTGCCACCTCACAAACCGTATTCGTAGCTACGGATTCACATTCATAGATCTAACGTAAAACTATTTCCTTGGTCAGGTACCCGAGAGCGAAATCGTAGATCCTAATCAAGCCTGACTAGCCTAAGGAAAGCAAAAAAAAAGTTTAAGTTCCAACGATCACTGCGTCGACATTATTTAATGGATAATATATCCGTCAGAAACTAACCAGAAATCAAGTAGTATCTACCAATATATAGTTTGATTTATTTTGTATTTCACTGCAAATCAATCTTATCTTGCGTCAGTAAAAAAAATAATACAATCGAGACCAGTTCGTTCTTAAGTCGCCATATTAAGGCGACATTTGGCTACGAAAAGCCAGTGAATATCCGATTGATTTGTAAAAATTGTCCGGCAGCATTCTGCCCTGCGCGGAACCCCTGCGCTGATTAGTCCATTAGTCCCAATGTAATTAAAAGCTGTTCCACTTAGTTCAAGGATTTCGTATAGCTATATACGCATCGCCTTATGAATGCGCATAGTATTGTCAGCGGTAAATAGAAACTTGTACTTACAGAAAAACGATAACAACCATAAGGAATTGGATAGCGGTTGACAAACGTTACAATCAGTATTTACTAGTTCGTTGAATACCCCTCAGATTGTCATGTATTTCTGCGCACCGCAGCCACGATACGGTGCATGAGCAGCAAAATCATTTAAAAGTACAGCTAACTTCGAACTTATCTTCATATAGCGTCCAGAGCCGTACACTGAACAGAGCCGAGAAGGACGCTTTGGAGATCATGTTGCCAGTGTATCTGAACGCCTGGCACCAGCAGGATGCTGCCGTGTAGGCCGACAGGTGTGCATCTTTGTCATTTTTCTGAACTTTCGCTATTAATGAACGAAAAAGGGAAGCCATCGTTAAAATCGTTAAGCTATACTAACGAATGGCGAAGGCCACGATATGGTCCGACATAGGTCATTGTTCATTTCGACTAGGAAATTTCTGTCAGTGACCTGGGTTGTAAAAAGCGAATCTATATTTTTTACGGCTGTAATCCGGACTGAGCTGGATAGGGCGGGTGCACAATATTGTATTACTCTTACAAGAAGAGACGAAACGATTCGGAACGCCGATCATTGTCCTCGTAGAGAAAACAATTTAGTCAGCGGCTTTACTACGGGATCATTTAGTCTTTTTCTTTTTTCGGTAGGTAAATGCTTACTTAATTATGGCTATTAAATAGGATATCCGTGTCGTTTACTGATGGTGGTTACTCGTAATTAGCTATATTTTGTAGAAAACAATGTAGCTTCGAATCCTCTATGTTTGAAGCTTTGAGCACTGTTTTCCGGTATGGTCGTTAGGCACTTTATCAGCCCCCAATACGAAATGAAGTGTGTCTATGGCCAGGTAGGAACATAGACCACAGCGTGTTATCTTAGCTTTGTTAGCTCCTATTTAGCCGTTCAAGCAAGAGTAATAGACAAAAGTTTCCAGAATCAAGCCCAAAACTATATGCGAGTTCCATCTACTACTGCTCACATTAATATACGTAGAGGTTACCATATTGCGTGTTCGTTTACTACAATTGTATCAAGCAGTATCGTCATCGTGACAGCGCATCGCCGTTTTCAGCAGCGACATGTTAGTCCAGTCATTTTCAGGATTTTTGCGGCGGTTTGTGCTGGCTCCACGTCTTGAACCACGCACACTTTAAAACTTCAATAGAATGTCGCTTTACGGACCCTTGGGGCACGAACTAACTGAAGTTATAATCGATGGTTATTTATACTATAAAAAATTAGTATATATTCGTAATTGATCACTCCAGTGTTGTGTCAACGAGAAGATAGTTGACAATCCACTTAGGGTTAGCAGTAAAAAATGTAACCCTCGCATATTGCTACTGATTTTCGAAATGTATTATAAAATTGAAATACTGATAAATTTCATAATGATTAACGCTTAAAAACTTTTTGGCCAGCCGCATTTTCTAGCTTTTACTTGCTAATTAAGAAAGATTCATTTTCAACTTTCTTGTCCATTGTTGTCTGATGTTAGTAGCATTTCTTCTTTAGAACACTTCGGCTCCCGCGCCTCGAACGACCGCAAAAAACGTTGCCGGATGCGTTATTACCCAAATCCTGTTTAAATCAGCCAGGGTCCTCCGCGCGACTAATGACTGCAGCGGATGATGCTGCCCTGATTTTTGTATTGACAGCTTGAAAAGGTCAATCGGGCGGTCGATGTGTGTCAAGCATTTGTCACTTGGCTTACCCCGACACGGATGGCGGTGAGCGGACGAATACGAAATGAATATTTAAAAGATAACCTAGTTGGCCTGATAAAGCATCTACTGCTGTTACACTTTTTTCAGTATGATGTAACACTAGCGTACAATTTTCCCCCCATACGCTCCCTGGAATAAATGTATCACGTAATTTTGCTAGAACAAAAGCTGTACGTACCTTGGGGCTAAATTTCGCTAAGATAAAAATCAATGATGCCCACAATCACTTATTAACTGTGCATTTGATGCTCCAATTGATTTTACCGTTATCGGTAATTGAGGTCAATAACGTTTTCTTTTTTTAAGTAAATAACTGTGTTAATGGGCACCGCAAGCGACAATCAGCCGCTTAGAATCGATCAAACTTCTCGTGGTTAGCATATACGATCCGCGAGAGTCAGAAACAAACACCCGCTTTTTTTCAAAATATTTTGTATGAATAATTTACTATCTTTGATTTTTTTGTGGGTATGTTCAGGTATTCGGAGAAACAATAACGTATTGAATAGAAATTTTAATACTTATCTTAGCCAACTCTCGAGTGTGTCGAAACACTGCCATCATTGAAATCGTTAAAAGTTCACTGCCGTACAACTTTTAAACAACAATTGCAACAACATGAAGGCTCTAATCGGAAGGGATCAACAAGAGCCAATCCGCAAAGCGTCGGTAAAGAAACGATAGACTTTTTTTCATTTCCGTCAGTCAGATTTACCTCAGCCGTTCAGAGATCTCAACATAGTGACAAATGGCTTGATTCGTTAGTGAAAATTTTCACGTTTCACGACGCTTGAGCGTCATATCGATGACGCCCTGCAACAACGCGTACACTTTTTCCTCAATTATTTTGATTGAAACTGTTTTGCAAAGCGATAGAGTGATACGAGCTATTGTCGCAGTCCGTTTCTGGAGGATATCTTATACAGCTGTACCTGATATATACCGAGAAGATACGATGATTTATATGCAAATTCAAAAGTAGTAATTATTCTACTTTACAAAGGCTCTGCAAGCTCCATTCGAGGTGATCTGGTTTGGAGTACGTGCTCAGCATTTTGACGCATGCTAACCAAGAGCAAAGCAGTCGTTTTTGGAGTTCTCTGATCCCCACCGATGCTCATGGACAGCGAATAGGCCCTCGACATCTCCAGACGTTATAGAAATCTGTCTATTATTTATACTAACCTAAACTGTGAAATTCTGATTGGTCCGGAGCAGCGTAACTGAAGAGATTGCTATGGGGGCGTGGGTCGCCTGTACAGGCTACGTGGGTGATTTCATACTTTATGGGAACGGAAAGATGTCGCCGATTACAATTGTCATTAAGCGAGTTTCGCCAGAACAACCGCCAGAACGACTCACATACGCCCATAAAAATACCAAGAACGATCATTGACTAATGTCTACACGCGGTTACATCAGTCACTGCAGCAGAAGATTCATAACCGCAAACGTCAAGTTGATGCTGTGCGCCGGTGGTCGAAGAACATTGGCGGGTTTACGTCACCAGATTTTATGGCGTTGTGTCGACAACGCAACAGAGCTCGACTCAGAGTTAGGAGGAGTGGGCCTTGTGATTCAGACTTTTTGCTTTGTAGCCTCTCTCGGTACACACTTTGAGAAAGAATTGTGGAGATTCTTAGCGGAACGCGCACAGCAATTCTGAGCGAAAAGTTTTGTTTCCTCAATGCCCAGAACAGACGCCCTTCGCCTCCCGCTCCGTTTCCAACTGTCAAAGGGAAGAGGTCCCCATGACCGCTGGGGGCTGCCCCATGGAAAATTTCTATTATTTGCCCTCTCCTCGGGACAAATCTTTCTTACGTTGATTGTTGTGGGGGGCGGAAGCTATGACGTCTGCAAGGGTATTTAGAGTGGCAAATGGACTGTAAAGAGATTTGTCATGGCAAATTGCTTAAATCAAAGTTCGTTTATGAATCCGTAATCGTGGTTCAATGTGCTATAATATCGCTATTACTGGCGAAGTGTTCTGTTTGTCCGCATCAACTAGAAAGGAAAAAACAGACGAACGAGTTTACTTGCCAATATTTCTCTTTGAGTGTAGCAGACACTTATTTTATAATAATAATAATAACAATAAAAATAATGCACGCTGATCGCACAAGCCGCAGTTCCCTGCAAAGTTGACAGAGGATTGTTATACTTGACAGAAATTAATATTGAACTTTACAATATGAGTCACAGTAGTGTGTGTCGACAATATTTTCAACTATAGCAGTGCTAACAAACATTAACACCTAATTAGAAGTTGCAAAACCACCCAAATAATATAGCACGAAAAGAAAACATAGTTTAAAACTTAGTCAATTACATAACTGATTACCATACTTTATCCATTTATTATTACTGCATTTTCAAAAGCTAGAACTTCTAATCGATGCTTTGAAGATTCTCGTCGTTTTGTTAAATCTATCGAAATGGAGACACCAGTCAAGCTGCCTCTGGTAGGTTTCTAACAGTGCCTTATTAATTCTTCAACAGTTGTTATGACTGCCCTGCACTGACGTACGACAAAAATATCATGCGAACACACTCAGCCTATAAAGTTATAAACAGCAAAAATACCCCTTTGATTATTCAATAGCTCAATCTTGTGATGCCCACTATTAATGGCACCAAGCAAATAAAGAAGCTAGATTCGAAATGCTGTCATCACGAAGGCATCACAGCCCTCTTTGCGTTGAATGAAACATTACGTAAAACGTTGCTCTTCACGTGACAGTTTCATCCTTGGATGCCGTCTATTGAAGTGCATTTCTTTTCTGACGTTCATAGCTTTTCATTGATTTCTGCCAATGTCTGAGCAGCAACGAACAACGAACGTGGATGTGGCCGGTAGCAGACAATGGCGCAATGAATATCAGAATCGTAGGCCGTAATGAAGGTGCCTTAAACAAAAAAAAGGTACTAAGGAAACCAAGATGACGACAATTACTTCAAACGATTGGTCTTATCTGTCTGATTGGCTTTCGTCGTTCAATGCGATCGCCTGCGTGGGTTCATTTGTCGCCAGGGCTAAAAATACGAAACCGCTTTCACTCTTTAGGTTCTGTACTTCAGTGCGTTACATTTGTCCTGAACAAATATAAGAAACTAATAAATTTTCACATGCTCACAGGACGCAACCACTTTTGCGTAATACTTAAACATTGGTGCGCAGCAAGTAATAGTCATAGAGATGTTGCCAAAAGTATAAATTCAGTCGGTCCTGCACCATTAATTCTTAAGAACATGAAAAAAGGGTAGATGTAAGTAAATATACTTTTTAACCAGTTTACCAAGACGAATCCAGTATATATTAACAAGGACCCGGGCTTAGCCCCGCGGCCTTGCATTGTTGATTTAATTGAATTGATTCTTTAATCTTACACCCGGCCTAACATAAAATATTGGGTAAACAAACAGTTGCCACGTCGTAATTACTCTGCCTCATTTAATTCGTTAGTCTTTTAGTTTCCCACGGGGCTCAGCAAATTCTAGCTTTGTATCGTTCAGGCCATGTTCGCTTTTGTTACATTTCTACATTGTAGTTATGGGACGCACGAGAATATAGGGTCGGCCGGCTTTTGAGGACATGCTAAAATTGAGTAGCCTTCGATCAACTTTGAATAGGCGTTACGATTGATTATGTCAGTCAACCGGTTAATTCTGTTTCTCGGACATCATCAAAGCTTAATTTGTTTTAGAATTTTTTTAACATAGGCGGTTGGACATATTAAGCTAAATGAACATATAAGAAACATTTTATTATATACACTTTTTGATATCTCATCGTTCTTCGTTGGAAATAAATTACCTAACTAGTTACATTGCCAATACAACCGTGTAGACGATACTGAGGCCGCCTCATTGTTTATAAAGGCTAACGCGCCTTTGTTTTCGAACGTCGTAAATGAAAAAGCTGTCTTTGGCTCACGAGCAATCCAATTAACAGCACGTTTCATAAAAAAAAAAAAGCAAACCTTTACTCTAGTAGGCAAAGTATTCGGGCAATCCGCTCCATCTTCCATACAATTCTTTCAACGGGATGAAACCAGCGACCCACAAAAAATCACTTCAATCCGATTATTTTAAGAAGTCATTTTTGGTGGAACAACCCACCACCCAAGACTTTTAATCGGATAGCATATATACTATGAAAGATTAAGTCACTGGTCATGTTCTGACCATATATCGGTTAATAGTTAGGACTTTATGTCCTGACCGCGTCCAAACTATCAGATGCTTATTGTTTCTAGTCTGACTGTAACGCTCGACCATTGTTACCAGCCATGCCGCATTCGCGTGTCCCTCCTGCGGCTGTGTGCATCACAGTTTCATGCCTGTATAGCCTCGTATGTTTGATGCAACATCTTCTGGCTGCTCACCTGCCTAGTGGCTGTACGTCGCCGGCATAGTTCTGAAATGGCCTGACGTCCTCCAATTTCCGTCGATCGTTGTCGTACGCATTCGTAGCACTTTCTCTTCATGGATTCTTTGCGGACCGGGCCTAACGACTTCGTATGTTACTGTTACGCTCTGTCTGGCTGTGTACACTGCGCAGTGTGCGCTGCACTTCTAACAGTTTACCGCAAAAAAAATTACGAATTCTGCGTCTTATAAAAGTCAGCACGGCATTAAAGGCCGGCTGGTTAACTGGGGAACGCTACTTTCCGTCGCGCGGGTCCGAACTCTGTGCAGCGATGTCTCCTCCCCATCGTCCGTATTTAGCATCATACATGGCCAGGTACACATGTACGCCCTCACCTATAGAAGCACCTGGCTGCAAACAAACAAGCGCATATACTCGAACCGTCTTCAGCTGGCTACCATCAGGCGAACCTGCGATACGGATCGATGAAGGCAAAAAGGCGAAGCATGAGAGGGGCACCGAAACAGCACGGCAGATAGAAATTTGCAACAGACCGTGTCTTCGGAGTGAAGCAGCAATAGCACAGCCAATGGTAGCCAACAAGCAGGATCGGGGTGTTGGTGGTGGACGGAATCGTATAGCTCTCCTTAGCGCCCGTCACTATTATTATATATATATATATATATATATACTACGATCAATAAATAGTGCCGACCCGCTGAAATTGTATGCCAGTAACTGAAACTATAACTGCTATAGACACCCTTCAAAGTAGCAGACGATAGAGCGAAGCCGGCGCCAGGGGTTCCGGAACGACAACAGAAGTAGTCGAACCTCGAATAACAACACGGGAACCAGGGACAAGTGACTTGGAGATATTTACTTCTGTTCCATTTCGAAATGAACGAAGCTACGATACGTTGCCTTCACGAAGTGATAAGGCTTGGAACGTTGCCGCTTTTATCAGCATCAGCTCGGTTGCGACCGTTTAGGCTTTTTCCTATTTCGATTCATCTGTCGACATTAGCATGGGTGATTATATTTGCCAACTAGGCGTCGTTTCCTTCCACAGTGTCGTCGACTTTAGTTTATTTCTTCGGCAAAAAGTGAAGCAAAATTTGAATTAAACATCATTCACAATTACATACGTAGCAGAGTGATGTGTTTTGCTGTACGATGGCAGTGGTTATTATATACGGATGTAGAACTTTTACACAGGCACAAGTAGGGATATAGTGCATAGGAGAGACGACGTTACGACGAGTCCCCTCAAGACGATGATCCAGTGTCCCCTCCTTGTATGCATAAATCTGTTATGGTTATTTCATGCATTCTATTAATAATGTTAGTAAGGTATTCGCGGATTCAATGCTAGGTAGAAGTTAAATGTTTTCTGTTAATTGGAAGGCATCGAACTGTTCTCAGATCGATAGTTGACAAATAGTAACGACGGTACGACTCTATATTGAGACCATATTGTTTTTTGAGGTGAGATTATCGTGCCTTATTGATTGGATATCAATGTCAAGAGTTGCCGTCTTAATATTTTTATTGAGCCCTCAGTGTATTTCACAATCATATTTTCAACTACGAAGTTCCACTTACATTAAATAAAAGTACTGTTTCCTGTAAAACACACATTTGTTCTGCCTAGTCTATAAAGCCTTCCTCGGTTGATACTACTGCCTCTCGGCTGAACACTCCCGTCCTTCGCTTCAGCATTGGCAACGGCGCGAACTATCACCTGGCGCCGATACAAATGCTAACGGTTGTTCCGCGAGCCTGCCTTCTGCAGTGATGTGGCCTCCGACGGACCTATTTCTTGCGGTGATCTAACCGGTGGCGGGTATGTTCCTGGCCTGGTCCTCAGACAGCTGGTGGTCGCAACGTTCGGTCGCTTGCATTATTTTTTTTTTATTTATAATTATTAGATAGATGTTGCGATGCCTGCTATACGTGTCTATATGACACATAAAAATAAAAGTGACGTTTTAGAACTAGCCTTTCACAAAAAAACCTTAAGCGAATGTTCAATATGAATTCCAGTAGAAGCTGAAATATCTGTCATTTTTATGCGTGCGCCTCGTAGCTTTTGGGGTGCCAGAGTACAACTATTCATCGTTCCCTCGAACCCTCTTTCCCAATTTGTCTTGTACTTTCCCTGCAATTTTATTTTATATAAAATATTTTCCATTACGATACGAGAAACTGGCACAAGCATAGCCCACATCTTATTTCTAATAGCAAATGTTCCACGTGGAAGAAACGTAAATGTTTCACAACTGTCCATAGAGTGGCGGTGTTTCGTGTCTGAAATGACGGGGTATATTCCGGCGCTATATGTATGTACAGCCTCATTCCAACGGTGCTCCTTTTTTTTCTGCACGTATAAGATAATCATAAACATTCTAAGCCAGTTATTCTTTAAGGGACAAAGCGCTCGAGGAAAAGGACCTGTTTGAACAAGTGGACCCGATTCGTTTTCGGTCCTGCGTAATTGCATTTCGCACGGTTAATATGTATATATATATATATATATATATATATATATATAACACATATGTGTTATAGGTGATAATTGCAGCGGTGGGTGGATGGGTGGTTATAACGTAAACTGCTTCGTTGGGGAAGTTGTTGAGGTTTACGGTTCGTGCGGTGAGTTGGCGATGGCCAGCGTTACCGTTGTTTAAACAATTATAAATGAATGTTACTGAAGCAGTAAATGAAGCTTGAAGTCGACCTGAATGTTATTTTTATGTGGGAAGCGACTTTGAGGACGAAGCGCCTGTAAGAGGTTCTTCGAGAAAAAATGCTCCAGTATGAGATGTTAGATATAATAAACGTTTTAATTAGTTGCATTAATAGAGTTGTTGTCTTTTGCACGCGTAGCACACGTACTCTTTGTCTTACTCATGAAATGACTTTATATGCAAAATCTGATTACGGGTTGTTTTATTATCCAAGCTAGTACTTTGGCGTAAAGATAACGCCATGTTGATTAAAAACAAAGCAGGCAATATGAGAAAAGGTGCCCGCGTTTACCCCTGCGAGCGAGCACCAGAGTTTTGAAGTGAGGAGCATCATGTTGTGAAAAAAATACAATGAGTTACTAAAAATAATACAAATGTATATGTATTTTTTTGTTGCAGCTTAGTTAGGTACTAACATAATGAAAGGATATAAACAATCCAAAATACTTGTTATTTTTGCTGTGGTTTGTTTCTGATTAATATCCTTCAATAATCTATAGAGCTCAAAGCGGCAAGCACGATTCATAATAACCTACAAAATTGTCTCAGTAAGTCCGTATCATAAAAAAAAAGAACACTTCATTTTCCGTTTAATTTCAACCGAAAATTAATTAACTGTTCTACTATTGCATCATATAGCTCAGGAGATTTCAACTTTCCAATGATTATGATACAGCTTTCAAGCTCGAAGATCAACTGCATTGGTTACCCGTCATAAGCAGTGATGTCATAGCTCGTATTCAAACTATCATCCCACTACGACGCCTTAAAGACGTGTAGGACTCGATTATTTAGCCAACCTATTTTTAGATAACGAATCGGCCAAATGTCTTAAGTGTAAATCCTTATTCATTTATATTGTCAGTGAACAATCGCATGGCGGGAAAAATGTCCGAGGCAGCTCATATATATAAAGTTTCTTTTATTTATATAGACATTTTTGCACGTGCCCTTCTAGTTATTCAACGTAATTGTTTAACGTTGGACAAGTACCATCGTAAGCTCACTCATTATGTATTACGTGTATGTGCTGAGCGAATATGTAGTGAACAATAGATCTGTTTTTGCTTTTATTTTTAAGCAGTTCTCTACCAAGCACATTTGGTACAGGAACAACTTTGTCTTAGTGATGGGTAAAGCAGCATTATTAACTTAATAGCTGTTTGGCCCCGTACAACTTTGTTGGATGTTCTACTCAGCAAATAGTCTCCCCTTTTTGCAGTTTTTATTGCTAAGCAAAGATATGCTGCAAGACAACATGGTGCGCAGCTTCGGAATAGCCATTCAAGGCTCGCCAAAACTTTCCTTCTGCTATTCTGCGTTCTATAAACAATAGCTGGTGATAGCAACACGCTGCAGAATGCTACCGTACCTCTCAGAAGTAAACAGAGAAGCAGCTTTGTCCGTGACTCACGCAGTTTCTAGCGGTAGCTAATCGGCAGCTTGACAAGAAAACTATTTATTCCCTTTAGAAGCACTTTATTGTATTTACACAGTGTGTAAAGACACGCATGACAATTGTGTACGATGTTGATCATAACAACGGACCAGTTTCAGCTAGAGTCGTAACCCCCCAGATTCACTGGTAGATAGATCAGTTCGGTGCCACTTCTTGCTAGATATCTTTTGTTTTATCGCTCCTGACGACGATGCTCAAGTTTGCGTTAGTGTCCCGATCGGAGTTGCATTGGTTAATTGTCGTGTTGTTGCCCCAGGAGAAGATCGCTAAGCGGCGACCCCTGGTAGCAGACAACACAAATTAGTAACCAGTGGCTGCTATCGTGTAATAATATTACTGCGAGTCTGTGCAGTGCCTACAGTGCATCGGATGACTCCGGCATAGTTTTTTTTTTGCCCCTGATGAGAGAATTGAAGCAAGAAGCCCATCGCCGCGTTGATTTCGGTTTGCCAATCCATTATAAACATATTAGCCAAGCGTGCTGGTTCGTCGACGTTCACAAGCTTATGAGGTATCTAGTAAAACATTGCACCGCTTGATACTGCAAAAGATCGTCTTGTTCTTTGTTATATTGTTTAAACGGCTGGAATACACGGGACTTCACTAAACGAGTGCTAACTATACCATATATTGTGCTATACATCGCCGTGGGGAAAGTTTAGCAATGACGGAGGGAGGAATAAATAAAAATGTTTCCGTTTTTATTTTAATAGGTGGCCTTTTTTTCGACGCAATAAGGACAAACACCTCGTTTGAAGTGATAATCATCTTTGTAGACCCTTGATTGACCGTGCAGTGCGAAAACCTTTGTTGAATATCGGGAAGCTTTTCTTCACATTGCAAAAATCATCGTGAAGAATAAGTTCACAAAATACGCACTCACGTTAGTATCCCTGGAACGGGAACGCTATATAAGCGGCAGCAATTACTAGCGCCTAACGAAGTGCAACTTCGTGCAATATGTCCTTGTCCGTGATGTTAAGCGATGTTTTGTGTGGACTAAACTTAAAAATCGATCGTAGAAACATTTAGAGATTTGAAAAAGGCTTTTTATGACTTCCTTTATGCGTTCAGAGTTTTAACTAACATTTTATTGTTACAATGTAGAATACGATGATGTACTAGGTGATTGCTTTTATATATATATATATATATATATATATATATATATATAATCAGAACGTAAACAATAAACAGTTAGCTGTTTAGGCGCGGTTAAAATAGGAAGGTTGTAGTCCCTAGTCGACATATTGTCAGTCTTCGACCAACGATCTCATTCCTATAGCAGCCTCACTGTGAAACTGGTTAGCTTTAGTAAATAATACCCGGGTGTCTTTTTCAATAGGAGACGTTGAGGTGTTGGCAGTGCCCGCCAAAGCTGAACAAAATTCGCGTCTAGCGCCCCTAACGATGTATCTGATTAGTCGCACCGTAAAAACATCTGATAAGAACAATTAGCGAAAGCATCATTCATATCTCCCGCAAACAAAATTTTCGACGAAACACGCTTATACATGATCACGCCACTCTTGCTGCGTAATGGCGATTTTCCAGTTAGCCTGCATTACCCAAGACCATTGTCAGGACCGACATTTACTGTGAATCTGCTATTTACCTCCATCCATACGCTCTGAGCATCGACGCTGCGTCAACCGTGTAATTCCTTCGACTTTCTGCTGTGTTATTATCACTGCTTTGTGATATACGCGTGCCGTAAATTAGGCAACTGGAAACCACTCACTCGGTAACCAGAGGCGAAATCAACTGGAGGCGTTAACTGATGGACCGCTCCCCCAAGTTCCCCTCGTTGTGTGCTTTGTTATTTAAGAACTATACTACACTGCTATATCATATAGATAAAATAAATAAACGCAACCGTAGCGCCTTTACGTGTATAGAAAAAGAAATCACAGCAAAAGTTATAGGATCGTAGTCCCCACAGACAGCCGAGTGTAAATGGCCAGATATTAACAGACTAATAAAGTGTACAGTATGACGAATATGGCACACAAAAAAAACACGAGGTATCAACGAAAAGACGAATAGAATAGCACGACTGTAATGAACGCTACAACTTTACCAAAAAATAAATTAATTCGTGAAAGAGAATTTGTTACGATAGAGAAATCTGCATGAGGAAAAGCAACGTAGAGGGAACAAACAGGGAATGTAACGGGGTTGCTAGGATCCATGTTTATTCAGCTCAAATCTTTTCTACTGAACGGTATCGCATGCCGTCCCCATTGCATCACATCACCTCGCGCAAGCGATTGAAACTACATTCATCCACAGAGTGAATTCAAAGGGGGCATTTTGTATTCATGTTTTGCGTCGTCTCGTTCCGTGTTGTATTATAGTATGTTATGTCTTATTAACAAGAAACAATCTTTGTATATTTTCTAGTAAATTACTGTGTTCACTAGACTTTACGCGCTACGTTTGATGGAACGGACGGTAGTATCGGAGCAGTTGTATCGGGAATTCAACATAAACAAATCTCTACCTTAAAACCACACACACACATATATGTATACGAGATATTAAAAATATATAGCTGGTTTCAATAGATATAACTTTATTCAGTCTGTATACACATTTAATTGGTGTTTGAATCGCAAGAGAATCTATGTAAAATGTGTATTTTTTTCCAGCATCGTCGATCTTCTAGCATAAACCTTGTCTTTGAAAAATGTTCAAAAGGAATGCATCCGCCTCACGTATAGAGAACAGACAGGGTATTTTACTGGACTTCTTTGTCTCATGCATTCATCTTTGAATGGGAAATTCCCATCAAGATATGTTCTTACATCACAAGAATCGTATGTAGGTTTATCTGTTCTGCTAGAAACCAAATCTACCACCGGTTGAAAAGCTGTACCACACCACACCTGCTGGTAAATTTACACGTTACCTTTATGTAGCATATAAACATAAAGTTGCCCAGTAAGTATAATTATGTCGATTAATTCGAAAACGTCGAAGCCATTTTATCTGAACGTAACTTCATTGCTCCAAACAATCATTGTTCTTTTACTTATCATCTGCAAACTGTGTTCTTCAGTCCAGTCCATCTTTAATTCAACCTTTCCCCTGTACGAAGTGTTCAAATGTGGTCGGCGCTTGATCTGCTGATATCAAATCATAAGCTGATTATCTTACAAGAGGTGCCGCTAGAGCTTTCCAGCACCCTTTCCTGGTTAGTGAAGTTCTTTGATGTTCTGGAACGTTGTCTATCGACATCCTAAAAAGTCTCTCCGCTTCAAATTTCTCCTATCCAATTCATTTCAAGTTGCGTAGATGAATATTTTATATATAAGGTTCCCTGCAATATTGTGCTTGTGCTTCTGCTATATTTTCATACTTCCATTAGCATTTTGAAATAATAAAGATCGTTTGTCAACAAGTCAGGTGTTGCGAACGGTCCTGGAACTGGCCTCCGTTCGCTTGATAGCCTGTTCGAAGTGAAGACCCCCAATGTTCGTGACTTTTAACTCTGTATAGATCACGTATCTGGGCAGTAGGAACGTAACACTATCCCCATTTTTCAGTAAACGAAATCTTTATTAGTCCTGTCTTTAAATATGGAGCACATTTTTCCTGCAGAGTCTTATTTAACATAACGTAGCCTTAGGGCGCGCAATTTTTGCTTGTCACTATTGTTAGTCAAATATATTATACAAAAGTAATTCGGATAATCCAAGATCCACATCGTCACTTTATTCCAATGGCTAGAGAAACAATACCTGTGTATCCCGTAGTCTTATAGAATGAACTCCTCTAGAATCTTGTAAACAGATTGACATTATGGGTCGATAAACTATCTTTCCTGTTCTTGATATTACCTATCGCTACGTTGTGGGGCGTCAGGTAGAGAGGTACAGATCTACCGTGGAGCATTTCCGAACTTCCGAGTTTTGCTACTTCGACGACTCCCATTGCAAGTTCTCGTTAAACGGGTTACTTGTCATAAATCGAAAACTCGTATTTTCTACAAGTGAAGCACGTATCATTGTTTACTATTGTGGATGAATATTAATACATCGCAGGCCCTTACGCACGACTCACTGGTATAAACGCGTCTAATTAATTGGTGGTTTATCATTTCAACAGGATGACCTTGATCTAATATCAAAGGTTGTGTGTAGCTTCTGGTGGCAGAAAAGGAAGACACGAGAATTCGTTGGCGTTGTTATGATTAATATCGAGCGCAATTGTCATGTGTGTCTTCTAATGCACTTCTGTAGAAGTGCAGAAGTGCAGAAGAAGAAATAGCTCTCTAGTCAAGTACTGATAAAACTTGAAAACAAACTGAACAGAAATATCGAGTGCTTAGATCGTCATCAAGCAAAGGTTGAATGGGTGTACTTACTTTATCGTTCGATACTGCTGTTACGCACTGTTCCAAAAGGGTGGCTTCTAGTCCGGGGCACACTTTGTTTGCGTCCAGTTTCGAGCCTAAAACTACCATTTGATTTGTAGGTAGATGAGTTATCACTACCTTACCACTGCTAACCATGTTTAGTTCGTTCTTGCGAAGTTTCCTGCAGCTAGTCGTTCACCGCCTCGTTCTCTATTATTTCGATTGCGTCTCCATTTGTCATTGGATAGTCGTATCCAGTTAATTGTTAACGTGTGCCTAGTATCGAAAAGCGACTAACAGCGGCATGAGCTAGCTGAAACAAGAAGCATGTTACTGCCGGAAACGTGAATCCCTTCTGTTGTTTGGCCCCTTTAGATGACGCGTACGGTACATCTTAATTCAGCGGACCTTTAAAGCAATGCCTAATAGCTCTACTGAAGTCTGTTGCGGAAAGATCAACTGAAAGTCAATTACGCAAAAAACCTATGACCGGAAACGAACTTGACGACTATAGCATACGATGCTATTCCTCCCTCCCAGTGCAGAAGTTCCCACCAGGCGTGCCCCTGTGTGCAATTGCCGATAAGTTACAATTAGAGGCTGATCAGTGTGTATAGTATCCAGTAGAATCTACGCTTTTGGGGATGTTATGAGGGACCTGTTTAACGCTTAAAGCCGAAACCCGTCTTGGTTTAAATATATCATTCATAGGCACATAGATTGTTTTATTCATTGCACAAGTGATAATCTACCGGAATAAACTACATATATTAGTTACCGTACCCACGTGTACAATTGCTAACTAATATATATGTATATATATATTTATATTGGATATAATACACTGGCTGCGAATCAGATTCGTTTTATCTTCGTGGGTCTTTCTTCATTAAATGAAATAAAACTAATTGAGACTGTTGATACCCGATTGTGTTAGGTGCTTAAGAGTTGGAAGAAAAGTGGGAAGAAGAAAATATATTTTCAGCGTTGCCAACAATAAACAAAGCTAACGCCATTGTTACTTTCGTTTGTCTGTCAACAGGTGCAGTGGGCCGATAACGGTGGTCGCTGTGGAGTGTGTGGAGACAGTTATTCAAAACCTGCACCACGCCTGCACGAATCAGGCTCTCCCATCGATCCAAAGATCACAGTGAGGACATACGCACCTGGCGAGGATGTCGTCTTCGTTGTGGATGTTGTCGCCAACCATCTCGGTAAGCCCTGACCTCATAAGCCAGTCCAAATATATTAAAATGATTATTCATTTATTAGGACAAGTCTAGTCAAACTGAAAGATAATATGCTTATTTAGTATATAATAACGTTCGTTCGACATATTCAGTAATGAACTTGGCGATTTTAGTGGAACTTTGCTGAAAAAGTCGAAAACCTTCACAGGAGAGCAGTGGCGATCAAATGTGACAAAACTCCAACTCGAATTGAGAGACATCACCAGCCCAGAAAGAAAGAAAGAAGACATCATTGTTGAGAGAAAAGAAGTTTTGCGTATCATCTAACAAAAGCAAGCTTTTATCGAACTGTATCAATAAACGTTATCGATATTGTTATTTGTTGAACGCAATGTAATTTCTGGACGACGGCTAAAAATATAATGAAGCCTCAAAAATAGTCGAACGCAAACAGATCAGATAATCTACACTATCAACTACTTCCTCCTATCCAGATACGAATATACATCTATTCATATCTCACAAATGGTCACCTCTTCATTGACGCTGGCGCAATCCTTCTATGTAACTGATATGCCCAGAACGATTTTGTTTTGCCGTCTTGTGACCAGGAAGTGGTCATTGTTGCGGCCGTAATGAACTGGTTGCAACGTACAACATCCCCGCCAACATGACTATGGAACTGGAATAGAATCCTCCAATAATCTAAACAATCAACGTAATTTATCTAGAATATCGCATATAGATAGGAAATGTACCATAGCATGACACATTTGACTGACGCTGACAAACCGTGGCGCGATTATACCTTTACCGATAAAATGACAATTTGTTAAGTTTTCTACTTGAGCATCGAACCCTTTGTGAGTATTTCGTGTATTTGGATTATTGAATCAGTGATCGAATCATATCGGCAGCGATTCATAATGCTGAGATTAAAAGTCTCATACAAATCAGGTCTTAAAAGCACACATGCCTATTGGAATTAGCTATCGAAAAAATGGTGACCAAACTCGTCGGTGGAGGCCTTTTTAATAGGGACCATTGACGGCAAGCGAATATATGATGATAGTATAATAAATGAACAGTAAAAATTCTTATCTATTCGAGTCGAATAGGTACGTGCTCACTCACCATCGACTGACTTCGCGTGCTTCAGTAGTAACCTAAACGAAACAAGTGATGCACGCTAGTGCACTGTTTCATTGCTGATTATCCACACCTGTTGTTAAATAGATCGTATCGAGTATGTAAGAACCCTGCAGCTTAAATCACGCAGGACACCGTCTGTCTACGTCCTTTCGTCATGCATGACCCTTGATGTGTCTTATAAGAGACACGTAATGGGCCACGCCATTTTTGATACTACGCACCTATGACAATGTAGTACATGACGAATAGATATAGTCTACACTAAAGAGTATACGGGTGAGTCAGAAATGTGGATACATGCGTCAGACTATTTCTTGCTTTTATGTTCTTACGTAAAAACGAAGCTAAATAATTAACACCATTAACATTTGTGTCTGATTCTACAGGTTGTGCCAGTTTTCTTAGAAGTTATTATTACTGGAAGAACAATCATATAATTTTCCACATCACTCATCTTCTGTCTTCTCCACAGTGTAGAGCTACAGGCAATTAAGTGTGATTTATTTGACTGCTCTTATTGCGCTCACACTCGCATAAAGTAACGAATGGCGGCTATTCACTTCACAGGTTGTCTGGTTACTCTTTTAGCTCGGTTCTTAAGTAGCCGATTCCTAGGTTGACTCCTGATTGTTTAGGTCGAAGTCAAGTTGCACTAATTCGTTGCTGGAAGTTGTCTAAGCCAAGCTTGTCTTCAAGATTCTTCAGACGAAGCTGAACGTTTTTGGTAGAGCACCGCACAACAGGCGACCTGCAATATTAGTTGTCATTTGTTTCTCGTTGGTTGCCTGTTCTAGGCTATTTCGAGTTTGCTCTTTGTCCGCGAAATGATAGTGGCGTCCGCGAGACCGAAGACTGCTTTCAGCCGCTACGGGTAAAATCGCTCAACTCAACCGAAGTCCTCGTCGAGGAAGGTAAAATGCGCTACAGGCTCAACAACGACCGAAAAGGCCTGTTCAATCTTGTGGCCACGTTGCCTAAGGATATTAGCTGTTCGAAATGCATCCTTCGCTGGCACTGGAGGTGAGTTCAAAATATCGTCTCTTTTTGCGGCAACGGATATTTGGCGCAGTCAAAATATTTTGCTTACGAAATAAACAATGTCTGTTACTAGATCTCACGGTCAATTAGAAATGCGCTTGCCCTTGCACTATTACAAGTGCCGAAGGGAAGATATTTAAACGCAGGGCAATATGCCCAGCCACAGTGGCAATAGTTCTTCATCCATAAACGTGACAATATTCGTTTGGCAATTCACCAGGGGCCAACGCGAGCTTAGATACATCCTCCACACTGGGAAGGTCTTTGGTTAGATGTGCTGTTTGGCAAACATAGAGATACACACAGGCTAACCACATCTTTAGCACTGTAGCAAGATTCCAATTTTTTTTTACGACGACGATAATAACAACTTATTTTATAGGGGCTAACACAATGGGCCCACTTGTCGGTGCACGTAGTAACTTCAATGGTGGCCAGCCTTCTTACTCCGCCAAAAAATCATCATTCTTCCTGGACATTGCAAATTTCTGATGACGACAACTTGCCCGCCGCTGCACGGAATACAGTGGTTACGGGACGCCTAACTTTTTTCCTGCGGTCAGCATGTCAAAGGCTGTTACACAGGGGCAAAAAGGCAGTCCCGCCATTTTAATGATAGTCGGATGGATGCCTCTCGCAAGAACTATCCAGGCGATTCTTCGTAGCGGCTTTTAGCGAGTCATTATCTTTCAAGCGATTTGTATCGAATGGCATGGACGATAACAAAGGGTGCAGGCGATGCGACTAAAGTAATAGTAATGATAATGGAACAGCAAAACTCACATAAAGGCACGCATGCGTTAACAACTTTCTTTGTTTCCCCTATGATATAATACGTGACCACAATTTGCAGACATCACAAATAGCATCCAATGGAAGGTATTTGGGCTTACAAACCCTTCCGTTCAATTATCACCTTCACGATGCCATATAGAATTGGTATGTGCATAACATTTGTGAAATATTTAGATTATTGATATATTGCGAGAAAAAATGGCGTGCTTTGACCTATTGGTATCACACTCTTTACGATACGCGTTCTCACTTACCTGCGCGTTACGGTAGAAAAGAGATGCACGAAGTAATAATGGAACGGATAAAATCATAACAATCAAAAGTCGTCAACGTGCCTATCCGAGTCGTTGATATTTATTAATAGGATGGGGAATAATTGGTATTTCATTTCGTCTTTGCCTTAATTAGGACATGTTCGCACAAACTTTTTTTTCCTTCTAATTCCAGCCTTTGACGTAATGAATCTTTCACTATATTAGGCTAGATAACTAAGGGTACAAGACGTCGAAGGGCTCAACCACTGAAACTCCACAAGGGCGACGTATCGTTTCGAATAAAGATGATAATGAGATTGTGTTATTTGTATACGTCTATAATTATTATGGACTGCGACATTCGAAATCTCCGGATCAAACAAGGACAACTTGAGAAGTAACTAGTCTATAAGTTGTGTGAATCCATCTTACTTTGCTGGCAACAACTGGATGACTACTACACGTTAATGGAAAACGGTGCTAATTTATTGATAACCGCAATGGCGTTCAAGTTAGGTAAAATATATTTTCTTAATTTAAAAGATAGCAATTACGCACTATACGAGTGTAGACACTCTGATTCATAATAGGAATTTCAACAGAAACGACAACAACAAAAATAGCTGATGACCTTTCCCCCTTCTGCCATTACCGCAAATATCAACTTCACCAATAACTGCAGAATAACGAGCTTAAAGAAGACCTTTGCACCTGTTCGAGTCCTTTTTTGGCAGTAGAATCCAGTTTCTTTTTGTTGGCTCCATATACAAATACAGTTGCCGTGGTTGTCGATGCTGTTGTCGTAGGTGTCGCTATCGTCTTGTTGGTGGCGCGGTTTCTATTGCGCTTGAAATTCGTTTAGGCAAAACGAAGCTAAATGTAACTACGACCATCGACTTCAGTCACCTTTCTTCGCTGCTGTAAGCCGTCGCGTTGCTGAAAGCACGCGTTACCAGAGCCGTTACTATCCGCAGTTATTATCTCGTTATCACAATAGGGCGTCTAGCCAGTAGTCCGCCGCTAACTTGCATCGCGTGGTCCGGTTACGGCAAGTTCGCCGCTGTTCCCTCCCCTGCCACGGCTGCTATTGTGTCGTTGTTATTGTTGTTGTTGCTTTCCTGCGGATTTGCCAGCTGGTATACCAGCGGTCACTTACGCTTATGAGGGGATCAGCATATACGGGGTCTGCACGGTCCATCGCCGCAATGAAAAAGCGCATAAAGCTGGAGCGCATAGGCAAGCAAGAACTCTACGCTCGGTCGGCTCTGCCGATAAAAAAGAAAAAAGAAACTTGGTCAGGGAGCTACCAGCCCCCACGGAGTGCGGGCCAATGCGACAGCGGCCGCTATTCTTTGACAACGTTTAAACGAATGGCAAGTGACGGGATTGAACTTAAGCTGACATTGGACCACGGTGAATTCTCTGCGAGGCGAAAAATCCCTCGGACTATTCGGTCCCTTGATGCCCAGTCAGCAGAGACTAGCCATATATCTGCAGTCGCGGCTTAAGTATTTTTGCAACTAGCGCTAATTTCTTTGACACTTGGACAAAGGAAGGTGAATGTTTTATCACGAGAAAGATTTTCAGTCCTTAGTTGCTGTTCACTGTTGAGCGACAGGTGAAGGAGGGTCTCCGACATCATCCGCTTAATAAGTTGTTAGTGACCCTTGCGGTACTCTGTGAGTGGACTGTTCTGGCCGTTGTCGTTGTTGAATAACTCCGGTACGGCTGACACTGGAAAAGCGTTCCGTGTAATCGACATCTGCCTACTGTTTGTCTCCACGGATTGCTACAGATGAGGGTCCTGAGGAACGTTAGAGTCTCGTCTCATGCTCATTTTATTCGTCATAATTTTTCCTTCACGAAGATTTATTAGTGCGCGGTATTTTCATTGTGCCGGATTCCGGCTAAATGAACAGCCGCGAAAGCAGCATTTACCTGTTCTTTGGTAAACGGGTAAATTCGTTGTTGATGATCGAGACGGCAGCGAGGGACTTTACAAGCAGAACAACGTCAACAAGCAAGCGTTCGCGGAACAAAACGAAGCGGGACTAAACCTAATAATTGTTGTGGGATGATTTCTTTTTCTGTGTTACCTATTGAATCTGCAACGCGTATGTGAGTACATACAGAATCGGAGCATCTGGCATTTCATAAAGTTGTATCACATTTATGACAGGCAGCGTCGTAGAGGTAATCATCATGCTTTTGAACGGCGGTGACCTAAAATGGAGGTCCTTATCGTAAGTAAGATCAAAATGTGGAACCCGAACACCTCTTTTATGCTAGCAGTATGAAGTGCTATGGTGGTAAACAGGGGCCAGACAGACTGTATCAATGTTGTTTGATTTGTCATCGTTTTATACAGATAATTATTCACGTGCATATGTATCTGCCCGGCTGGCTTCCTTCCCTTCCATATCACTTTCAATGATTAGGTTCAAAGCTTTCTCAGTTGCCCTTATGATTTTCTAGACTGGCACGTAGATACGGCTGAATGCATTGCTGTAAACGAGGCGGATGCCCATCGTGGTCATGATTTGTTTCGTTTCTAGTGCAACGCTAATAGACACAGGACATTGCTATTAACGTTGGCGACCCTTCCAAAATAGGCAGGCAGGCAGGCAGGCAGGATGAGGAAATATCCTAAAATATTGGAATCCCCTTGACAAACCATAGCGACAGAGATGGCTTTGCGGCAGAATAATACGCAGCGAGAAGATTCACCCGGGGCAATCATATTATTCTCGATAACACACAGTGAAAACCAGTAGGTTAGTACTATTACATTAATATTATCAGACAGCTCCCTCCTGTTCGACGGAGGATCGGACACGCTACTGTGACGTCGACGTTGGTCAGTGGAAGCTTAGGAAGGAACCGTTCCGCCATAGTATGCAACGGTGAGGCTGATGGCTTCCAAGGTTTAAAAGACGGGCGAATCAAATGAGGCCCAAATGAATAATTAACCAGAGAAGTTAGCTAAGTTAGACAAACTTGCAGGCCGCTGTAATGAGCTTCGTTGTAGCGTTGTTCATGCTGTTGTTGGTAAGGTTGCAAACATATTGTAGATCATAAAATGTCAAAGCAAAAGAAATTCATATAAAAAACAGCCGTAAGCTGAAAAAGCTTTTCGGCGATAAACGCTAACAGGATGCGAAGTCATACAGACGTTGCCGAAAAACAAGTGTTTTTTTTTGTTGGGCGACACATGAATAGATGTATATTATCGATGTGCAACTTTCTAATTAACAATAAGATGCTTTACCGAACAACTGGCAACTTGAACAGAAAGACGATACACCCTTGAGAGGACTCACTTAAACACGAATCTACAAAAGGGCTGTGCTTTTAAACGATAATATATGCCAAGTTGGTAGTAAAGAGATCTTGATCTTTTTTACTGGAATCCTCCTCTCTACTCGTTATGCAGTGCCTAACCGATAGGGCACCATTTCGATTTCAACCTGATTTTATTATACCGTATATATCTTTTACTAATTAGTTTGAAGGTTTTCGATGAGAAAAATCACGCACATCATCAACCAAAGTTTCTACTTATCGGACTCAATATCATAGTGTACGCTGTTCCTTTTTCCTCCAATCGTTTTGTCAATACGAGATCGAAAAGCCTCTAGGATATCGCATGGCCAGCCGCTGTACGGATGAGAGCGGATCCATTCGCTTCTCTAAGAAAAGCAGGTGTGGATGAGTTTAGATATACGTGTCTGACGGACGCGGCGTACTAGATAATATTATTATTATTATAGTTGTTAAGGCTATAGGCATGTGCAGAGTCTATTGCTCAAAAAGATAGCTTGAACGGGCTCGTAGAATCAGTGACAAAATAAACGTCAATACGTATCACGAAAGCGATCTGTGAAGATCGTTAACGGGGGCCTCAGCGGTTCGGGAAATTTGCGGCTTGACAACTTCGTGAAAACCAGGTTCGGATGGAAATCGCTATAACGAGACCTTTGAATACTTTTATATGGGTTTTAAGTACACATTTAAGGCTTGAAGCTTTCATAGATGAATTGATATTTCCCAAAATCTTTTTGCCGCGCGATTCAAATATAAATAGAGTTTTCGGTTAGTTTACTTTCACCGATGGTCACGGATGGATAGAACGATAACATTGGTTCATTCAATTTCAATTATGTTTATGTGAAAGTTGTGTAAATTTCCACAAGTATTACGGCTGAACGTATCGACGCCAATGTTCTGCTGGTATAATTATTAAAATCACTATTAATTCATGTACATCTCTATCAATTATTAAAATATTTTACTAGGTAAATCACTGCAGTACGATTTGATCTTAATCACCGTCAACCTGTTTTTTCCCTTTGCCCGTTTACGGTATATTGATTCGAACATCCTTCACAATAGACTTTGCCACGATATATCTAAAATTTGGCAATATTCATGTATGATTTTACTAGCCTTTGGGTACATTTCTATCGTATAGTTACTATAATAAACGACGGCAGAGACTGTAGGAACGGGCCAGCTTGCCAATGAGTAGAAGTGAACAAACAGAAGGTTTTAATCAGTTTTTTAAACCTGAACAGAATAGGTTATTGACGACGAAAGTATGGGCATTTATTATGGATAACAATGAAAATTAAAACTAAATAAGAGAATAGCGGGAAGCCCACCTTCATCAGTGATTAATTCCGTTATCATTTGCCCTAGCAGTGATTGATAGTCAATATACTGATCAGAAAGAGAAGTCAATGTATCTATATAAATATGCTAAGCTAAGGTTGTGGCTAGATATTTGTTTATGTGTTTTTCCTACTGGCTGCCTGTGGTCGTCTATATTTAATAGACGGACGTTCATTAATAGACGGATGTTAAGTTTCTTATATAATTGGCGAAAAACGATACACAATACGAAGCTACCATTATTCGGAGGATGATTGACCGTTAGTTCGATGAGAAATCGTTACTTTACTTATAATTAGTTGGCATAGTGCATTACAAGAACAGTATAATTAGCTTACTTAATTGCTGTGAAGCGATTCGTTTGGTCAGGCCAAATTATTACTCAGCAGCCTGTTTTTTTTTTATTTATTTAAATTTAAGTCTCTCCATATTAGCAGTTTATAAACACACAATGATATAACTGTAAAACTATTTACTTGGAAACATCATGCAATTTGCAATCAGTTTTCTTATAAGCGCCCACCAATCATTTGCCCTACTCCTTAGGTTTACGGTGCCTAACTGCGACGAATCATCGCTTGTTAAAGACGATATATGAGAGTTCCAAACAAATAAAACTCTTAGGACATTCTGTCCATTACCCGATCCTCGCGTATGTGGGAATATCTTAGAGTCTACGTCAGAAAATTTACGACACAGGAAGCTTTGGAAATTTGCGAATTAGTAGCCCACAGTTGATGTAAATAGAAAACTGAAATTATCCACTGTGTATACATTTTTAGGACACCAGATACGTACACAAGCTACAGATCAATGTAATGATTTTGTCTATCTTCACTAGCACTCCGGTGTTAGCAATGAAGAACAATACGGCCAGCAACGGCCGCAGTAACTACAACATATCCTGCATACGTCTTCATTCATTATGGGTTGAAGATGGTAGACATCGGCAGGGGAGGAAAGGGCCCAACTGGCAAGAAATTGATCGAGTGATAAGTAATTCTGTAAAAAAAATATATGACCCATAATTTGCTTGTATAAAAATGGCTAAATGTAGTTTACGGTATTGCTTTGAAGAGTTTCGTTTAATGGTGCATACTTAAGTCAAATCTGTGGGGCTATAGTTGATCTCCATAGATACTTAGCCGTTCATGTTGTTGAATATACGGGAGGCAAGCAACAGCTACCTACCAATTGCAAGTGTTGCCCCAGTCGTTTGTGAAGTTCTGCCCTATTGGATCTGTAGAAATACGGCTAAGCGTGTTTTTCCAGTGATGATCTTTAGTTAGCAACAGTTGATGTAATCCTCAGCAGTACATACAGGATAAAGCAAAATTCTCTTCACACCTTAAGAATCATAGTTTTACATTTTTACAATATATGATTTGTTGATATATATATGTAATATATAGACTGAGGCAAAATTCTCTATAGGGTTAGAAAAGGGTCTGCTGATATCTTGAGAAGTGTTTTAATAGCTTAATAGAATAATAAAGATTACTTTTTGAGCTGTCAAAAGTCTTGCCTTATCCTTCTAGCAATTTTTGGCAGGCCGAGGGCCTTCTGCTCCACCCTGTACAAGAAATCTGTTGGATATGACTGTAGAGGCTAAACTACAGACAGAGGCAAAAGACGGTCACGATTCTGATGATAAACGCCGAAAAATGGAAGCATCATTTGACTTCCATGCCTTCAATTCGTAAGACATAGAGTTAGGTTCGATTGACTGAAACGGCCTCCTTCCGGCTGTCGTTAGGCAGACGTAATGTCAAATTAGATCTAAGAGAAAAGGTTTCGGGCTAAATATCGTTCGTAGCCCGAACCCGAAGGCTTTACTTGTCAGCTGACTGGAGCATGAAGCGTGCTAAAATCACCACTATCATTATGGCTATCTGTCGATCTACTGACAGTTAAGTCAAATCTATTGGATGTAACAATAGCTTTTGTGAGCGAGTTCCAACGAAACAGGGCTTGTTAATGCCCATTGTGTATCGTTTGCTCTAGTGAGGTCCAGTGAACGCTATCCTTATCGTTATTACTATTGAATAACAATTATATTCCATGAAGAAATTTTTGCTTATCGTATGTACGTGTTTCCACCCTTTCATAATGACCCCTAATTGTAATGATCGTAGATCGTAGTTTGTACCGTAGTAAAAGTTGATCTTTATTTAATGGTTCATTGACCTATTATTTCATGATCTATTGATTTCGAGAAGCAATCAGTTGCTTGCAGACTTTGATCTTTTTTTTTTAAGCAGTCAACCATAGCTAAAACTGAGTCTGCGACTGATATAGATGTTTATCAAATATCAAAATAATATACTGATATGGTTTTTATAAATTACCAGTTCGTATTCTCACGTGACGAGATTAGGAAGTATAAACATTCGAACGCCGAGAGCAGCATCCAGCGTGTCACGCTCTTCTCTAACATCGTCACGGCAGCGCTGATTAGAACCAGGTTAGAGCGTTCCCTTGCTTCAGAACACCGTGCAATATATTAACAATTACATGTCACCGTAAAAAGACCTGTAACTGCATTGGCTTTCGATCGCATTTGATCAACATTTCGGAGCTTATTTGCCGCGGGAAGAAGTGGTAAAGATAACGTCAGCTGGCCTATTCTGGTGTGTCGGGCCTCCCATCGATTATTTATTTGAGTGCAACTCAGGCCTCCCTAGCTGGGACTACCAGCTTTTTGATGGTGTTGATCTTTCGGCAATGTCTGGAGTTCACTCTTGCAGATGACCGTCGGCTTCGTTGACAAGACGATACTTTGTTTCTGTATAAATATTACGAAAAAAACTGTTATATGGCGAATGAGGATTAAAGCAAATTTCTGAGAAGCAATATTTATCTCTTCGATTACGTCTTCAATGATAGGCGGATACGCTGTGGTCGATACTGGACGATATTCCGTAGTTACATTTGGCTGAGCGGTAGCGCTTTCCATTTTTCGGCCTGTTCATTCGTAGGAACAATGATTGGTTGTACAAGCAAAGAGCACTACACAGAATTTTATAGGTTTGGTTAGTTAGGTTATCAACCTAAAGTAACAAGACAAAAGTAGCTGCAGTGATTGAATGCCCCGTAGTGTTCCAGAGCCAGCTAGCTATGTTATGTAATCTACGTTATGTTAAAACGGATAGCTAGTTCAAGTTAATTGAGTTAGGCCAGCTCCCTACATGTTTGTAACGCCTAAAGTATTTTTGCGTAGAATAACACAGGCGGCACATTTAAATAAACTAAGTTTTGACAGAGACAGAATTGAAGTCAATTTTTGTAACGTATATATTCAATCTTCCAAGAGATAGCTGTTTATGAATGTACTCTAAACCACCCCATTTATATGTGCTGGTTTCTACAATGTTTGTCCAGAATTTGTTCCGTCGTTTTCCGGGTCATTTACAAAAGTCCCATGCGAAATCATATCGGGACTGTCACATTATTATTGCCAACAACAACAACTTTATATATGTGAACAGCAATGAAGAACCGGACTACGGGATTGGTCGTTGCTATAGTTTCTCTTAAAGGCCATCTACAAAATAGTTAATTACACGGTATTCATAGCGGAGTCGCATAAATCTTCTCTTTTCTCTCTTTTCAGTCAATGCATTATCAGTAATTCCGATGTTGTCTTTTCGAGTATTTACCGTGGCTGCAAATAAAAAAGCGCACGCCAAATATCAGTCTACGCGAGCATCGTTTGCCCTGGGGGGTTCGAAAACAGCAACTGGTTATTCTACTCGTCACGTTTCGTGCCACACATATTGACACCATCATTTACTGCTGATTTTGGGGCGCTGATTTGGGGGAAGGGTAGACAACGAACAGTCAATTATATGCTTCGTTGATTTCGTGCAGACAGACGTTGACGAAAGCAGATGAGTTCTAACAGGTCGAACAGCTTTGAATATTGCTCCAGCCAACCTCCGCCCTCGCTTACTTCTAGCGGTCGCAACTGATTTTCTGGGGCTGCTGATATTAAGACAGCCATTCAAAAGCGCCAACGGTCCTCTTCCTTTCATGACAACATGACTCTTTAAACCACATGCGAACTACTCGACCCTGGTGTCACATCATCCCATGAATGGAGCATGTATGGTACGATCACCACTTATTGTCGTGGAAGTGAGAACGAGGCTGATTGTCGTCGAAAACCACCATTACTTGCTTTCAACGAAGGCGGATAGATGACGTTCCCAGCTGAAGTTGACGACGTCGCCTCTGTTGTCTTCACGAAAGCAGCACAGAATGACATCTTGCAGAAACAGGGCAAAAGGACTGTGCGATTCTGCAATGGAATATCGCCGTGTAAAGACCCGTTTACTACCAGCTGTGTCAAATCCATGGACACCTCACGTTTACTGGATTTAGCTACGAGTAAACACGAAGGTGACATCTACGTATAATATATTCAGATACACACAGATATATCATGGCAGAACACCGAAAACGCTTGCTTTAATCTCTATGTGTTTTTCGTCGCTTGGAACTATCATGAATCAACTGCAACTGAGGATGACGCTGAAGGATGAGAATTGGGTGTAGAAGATCATTGTATATATCGTTGCCATTCAGCGGATTCGCCATTGGATGAGCAATGGCCTGCGAAATACGGTAAAATGCATAATCCTAAAAGTATGGCGCACCTCATTAATGCATCTCAGTGTATGCTCCCCATACCGGTGCCCATCCGTAGACTACATGTACGTGCTGTATGTTGTTATAACACAATGCCAATAACGATTGTAGGCGAGCGATCGCCGAAGCGTAAAAGGCGAGCCTTAGTGAAGGACGAAGCCAATCAACTAGGGTATCAAAGAAATGACAAGTTGTTGTCTCGAAGACTGACGTTTGTACGTCGAAAATGAAATATCTGGATAATCATCATTACCAAATATGCACACAAATGAAGTGTGAATACATTGTCATACTAGAATATGATGTATAGAATGACTGTTCTTAGTTGTCTCAACAAAAGCTGTAATTACAAACGACCACAAGATTGTTCTTCCGTCAAGTTCGGGCCGGCCATTGACAACCCGTGTTCGTCTACTTTGATCACAAAGAAATCGGCGAGTGCTAGCCAGAAAAGGCGAGTGTCCCCCTTCCCTTGTCAATGTTTTTATACGCGCAACTATCATGAGATAATTTGCTACTAACAGCTATTTTACGTACGTGTTGACACTACGCTAAGTTCCCTAAGTTTTTTAATAAGTTGTGGATGGGCGCAATTTTTTCCCCGTTCTGTAATCTAATAGAAAACCTGGACTATTTTTTCAATGTCGCCAAATTGACGTCACTTGCTATAGAGCGCAATACGTGGTTGACTTTTGAATTATTTTATTGTTGTATCAAAGTGAACTAATACGGAAAAAAAAGA
Organism: Varroa destructor; assembly: GCF_002443255.2. Classification (NCBI taxonomy): domain Eukaryota; kingdom Metazoa; phylum Arthropoda; class Arachnida; order Mesostigmata; family Varroidae; genus Varroa; species Varroa destructor. The sequence continues at coordinate 9,569,091 of NW_019211454.1, read as the reverse complement.
ATAAAACAAATAATAAATTGTTGGCAATCCTTTTCTTGCTAATTTTCAATTGCGGTCAAAATAGTGAAGCACCTGTCAAGAACAGATTAACCACACCTATTCCCTTGAAGAGTTTTTCGTTTTCAGAGCTAAGAACAATCTGTAAAGCATCTCCGAAAGCACATTGGGTTTTCGCATAGGCGTCGTTAGTGCCCCACTTTTTAGCAGCTGCGTAATCTGTAACGTTCCGGCATTGGCCGGATATTATGTTTTTTCAAAATTTCTGCTCGCCTTTCCCAGTACTGCACGTCTTCTGACAACTCAGCAATTCCGTCTAACGTTTTTACAGTACAGCATTGTCTTGGCTGTCTTAATGGTGGCCAAAAAATATTTCGAAAGTTACGCCTGTCATCGTTTCGAACCACGATCCTTTCAGCCCAAAACGGATCTTGTGCCTACCCCATGGTCTTCTCCAGTGTGTTGCGTTCTTATTAGGAAAACAAGTTACCACTGTATCATGACAAAAACGCTTTAAGAATACGCACGAGCAATGTTAGCCGACCGACATTGAGCGTACGGAGCGGGTTCAGGATTGCGGATTGATCAAAAGGCGGGCAACTGAATTGAGGCTTATTCAGTCCCTGCAACCTTTATACAAATAAGAAAATATCTGCATAATGCCAATTTGGCGGATAACACGTGACCTACGGAACTGCTCGTAGACCAGTGATTTCTTTTAGGCAAGAATGTATATTGGATGAAGAAAATATAGACTGGAAACAAGTGTTTGATCCCGTAAAGTACGCCTGAGTGAGTAAATTGACATGCTCAGCATCTATCTAATCTATGTATCGCCGGTAATTATGTCTGTTAGACACTGGGGTACATTTTCAATACGTGCATGTCCATTCGATATGGGCACATAGGCCATGCAAGGATATCCGGCTAACTCAGGTCCGGAATAGGCCACTGATCTATTGGCCCATAAGCGAATTCGGCGTACTTTGAAATTGAACAACCATTAACAACAAATAAAACCAGCAGAATAATTTTCATACGTGTTTTTTTTATTTGTTTTCACACTTGTCCCAGCGCTCCGGCAGCTTCTAGACAGCCATATACCAACCATTCGAGTTCCCATTTGTAATTTCTCGATCGATTGTTTCGCATAAATTGATAGTAACACATGCTTGTCATTTTTTGAACATAGTTGTCTTTTTTGGGCGTGGAGAGCCTTGTAACTATACAGATCTAGATCATGAGAATAAGTGGGTTGAAGCCAACATTGGGTATTTATTTGCTCACCGCAGGCAGTGGTTAAGGCATAGCGACGAGGTTTGGTATTATTATCAAATAACCAAACTGCGTGCTCTTGACTGCTACGCAAACGGTCCATAAGTCCTTTGAAGAACTCTGTTGAAGATAGCGGGCTGCATTCAATGTTACTCTCGCTGAGTATATGGTAGCATCAGGTGCTCTACTACAAATAGTATTCTCACCTTACGGCTAAACCAAGGCAATGCCGTTCTTTCAGCTTGCCCCTTTACGGCTGGCAATATAGATTGAACCATAGCTTATCCATGACGATCGTTTGCCTTAGGCAGGATTGAAGTTTTGCTAATTGCACGTGGAGCAAACCACAAGTTTTTCTAATTGCCCTAGAATCAACTCACGGGAGACCCCCCATTTTTTACTCAGCTTTCGCATTTCAGTATTTGGATTATAACTTCGTAATACGTTACATGTGAGATAGCAGACAAAGCCCTTTTGTCGTGAAAAGTCTCCTCAATTGCGGCAACGCGTTGTTTTTCTCGGGTCTCGACATCTGGCCATCTCCTCACTGGTTTTCGACACAGGCTGGTCTCCGTTCTTAACGCGTTTGCATCGTTCGCGTACAATGCTTTAACTTTAGGTCTTCTCGCCTGATGTTTTCATTCTTTTTTGATAAATTTCCGTAGCTCTGTGGCTTTCAAAGAACAATAACTTAACCATTGAATGTCGATTTTCAAAGCAGGTGTTTGCTTTTGAAATCATTTGCTCTGAACGAAACTTAACCGGCTTTCAGTTGTTGAATTTTTTAGGCGATTGGGGTATATACTAGCCAAATTTCGTCTGCTAACTGCCAGTAGTTTAAAAGTTATCCAGTTTCAAAATTCACTTAATATATAGAATATTATAATTTTATCCCAGTAATTTACGAGCGAGTAGAGCCTAATGAGGTAACTCTAAAAGATCTACAAACTTTCCTACAGCCATATAGATAAGCTCCATTAGTGGCATATTGGCGCAATCCTAATAGCCTACGAATGTTATCTAACAGCAACTTATTGTACCCGGTATGTTTAAATCAACATATGGTCAAATGTATAGTAGGACCATTATTATTCTCTAGTACGAAGTAACGATTTTAAATGGTAAATGTAAGGCAATAAATAGTATTTTACTCACCTGTACCCTTAGGACAAGGTGTTATCCTTTTTATTACTAAAAAATCAGGGTAATTTTTTTGGTTTTTACTTTCAGATACATCCTTTTTGCTAAATGCAGTACAATTTGATTAATTCGATCGCTAGTATTATAACGGCGTTTCTTTAACATGAGGTTCGCTCGCTGCATCGTACTATAGTATGTTAAAGTTATTATCAGCAACAATGAAAATTTCTGCCATTTTATCTGTCGAATGTTCTTATCGTTTCGACTATTATTGGAAATTTATTCTAAAAATATACATACACCCAATTATCTACCTTTGGCATGGTCGTAGGGAATCGGTTGCAGGCTCAGCGGCGATAGTTCTACGTAATCATATTAGGCAAGAGCATTGAATTCAAGAGACTACTATTTTTACCACACTTTGGTCTCCTTGCGTTCTAACAATGAAAACGCCTAAATTGCAAAGTTACGTTTGCGCCTCCCTGCATATATGTTGGTAACGTAATAAGAGCTATATAATATCTGGCAATAACTGATTTATTATTCAACAAATTCAATGCGGCATAAACCGGCAAGGTTTGCGATTTGCTGCTAATACCACTATAGACCAAATAGCATGTGATGGTTTTCAGATCCGCTAACAATTGGGGCACTTGTGACAACGGCACTCAAGCTACGGGCTGTGGCCCACAGGAGACGTACAGGAATTGCGCTGACGTTTCGATTGGTCCGGTACTGATGGGGATTCGGGGCGGCCAAGGAGCTAATGTCCGTCCGCCTCCACAGCAAACCCCGCCTTCAAGGGAGTTCGAACAGAAACGAGCCAATCAATACCACGCCAGCTCCAAAAGCAGGTACTTTTCAAGGTACAAAAAAAACTTCATTTTTTTAAAGCCTTCTGATAGAAACACCAGCCTTGCATAGGCGCGTATAGGAAGCGCAACAATGTTTTACAACTGCAAGGTAGGTCAAACGTACGTTCTCACATTTTGACGATGCTGGATAAAAGGGAACATTACATACGTTCGTATAATAACGATAGGTTTCATTTGGGGTAGCTAAAATTGTAGGGATTTTACCATTACGTTACCTATCTGTATTGACGTTATTCTCTTTCTTATATTAAGGTTTCGGCCCTGGCACTATACTGGGATGGGCAGTAAGCTCCGGTAAATTTTCCATTGAATCAAAACAACATACCTACATTTACCGTTTGACCTAACAGCTTCGGACAGCGTTTGATGTCGGCGAAAGGCAGGATGAACTAACGCCGAAAATGTATTTTTTACGTGTGGAACATCCAGTTCTGCCGCCTTATTTCCAATAAATTCAGAGTTTTCCTTTTAATGCATATCTATTAATAAACAAATAAAGAAAGCAAAGCGCTTTCGAGTATAGTATTCTCCATTTCGTATATAAGACCGGGCAGAGAAAGGTGTCTGAAAAAAGCGCGCTAAGATCCACTGTTTAACGTAATACCTAGAGGTTAAATTTGAAGCTATTCTAAAGTATGGGGTATTAAAGAAACATTCTTAATCCATATGGGTTGGAAATATACTGAAACAATGATATTAGATACTGTAATAATAGTACGAGTAGCAATAGTATCAACTGCCGTATGAACTGGGTCGCATAGCGATCGAAACTTGAGATGCATCGAAAAATATCGGGAAATTTTGTTCTATATGGAAAAAGAATCATCACAACATCATTTAGTCTAAAATCACTCGAGAATTAAGTTACCGAAGTGTAAGTTTGGAGAAGCACTTGTAAAGGGAGTGGTTGGTAAGGTTCGAGCGAAGTATCAGCTGATAGGCGATCTCAATTTAATTTCGCTCGACAGTCGACAGCTCCCTTACATAAACGTGCCAACCTACTGTTCCTGTGAAAGCCAACGTAGAGTGATACGTTCTTATAAGATCTCCCAGAATACAGCTATCGCAGTTGGCGCCCTTTGAAAACGATTCAAATGTTATTCAAAGTAATTTTCGTTCTCGAGCATCCGCTACTTCACGGTAATCTCTCTCTACGGATTCCATCAGACAGCTGGCTGCCTCTTAGCACGAAACGAAGCCTGTCTATGTCTGGGTTCGAACCTAAACTACAACGTGTCCCTAAGAATAGCAGGCAAATATTAAATGGGCTAACTTAACTAATCCTAACTCGCTGACCCACAAAAACAGCTACGTTAGACCTCACAACATTGCGTGTACATGCTTCTTTTCTGTTTGACATCAGACGTCGAACAAACCCAAATAGGTAAGCTTAAGAAGTCGATATGCTGCTCTTATAAAAGAAACTTACATCACACTGTATTAAAAAAAAAAGCTGCTTGGACTACATTGTACACATCGGTTTGATTAGTTGACACGGCTACCAGTCGAATAGAATTATCATACCGGCGCTAACAAAAGACATTGTTTTACGATGATTATGATACAGATATGCTCCTAAAATGGAACCTAACATAACTGCCGTGACCGGGAACCAAGCTCGCATCGGAAAACCTACGACAGGTTGCCTTCAAACGAGAAAGTGAACACTGGTCCGATCTGAGGTACAGGCGAACGCTCTGGAGAGCCCGTTTACTAAGACTACACCATTCATTAGTACAGTTGACGATACTATTCAAAATTCAGATCAAGATAATCTTTTGCCAGGTACTTTCTTCCTAAAACGGTGGCCTTTCTGCAGAAGGACGATTATGTTCTCTCTCTCGCGTCCCAGAAAAGGCCGTACGCCACCGGATGGAATCGTGTTCGGAATTCAGACTGATGCAGTTATCGCTGCCCTTTAAGCCACGCTATACGACATCTTGTAGATAAAATGTTCCGCTAAACAGCAAATATCAAATGTTGATAAAAGTTACCGCAGATTTTAGAAGAGGGACGTTTGCAGCTCTATGATCATAGGGCCGAATTATACCGCGTGTCGACACGTGTATCCCATATGCTATACATAAGATTAGATGAAAAGCCATCGTGGCCCTTTTCTTCGCAACCAGAAAATGGACTTACCTAATTCGAAAAGCAGAGACAGATGTGATCGGTTGTAGCTTGTAACGCCATGTGCGAGATAAATTATGGCTCGCTCTTCGATTGAACAGATGAACCACTTACGCTTAACAACAAAGCAAAATACATGATTATAGAAAACAACTAACGTGTTAGCAAGATAATTACCTTATATATATATATATATATATGCTGACGAGAAGTGTATTATGAATCGGTAGCGGTAAGCCTACGAGCCATATAAGAGATAATAAAATTTGTGCTATCTGTTTTGCTTTCAATAGCAAAAAGGAAGATTTGAATTGTCCAAAGTATCTGCGGCCGGTTTGGCTGTTCTCTATATTGAAGTGAGCAAATGTATAACGATGAACTAAGTTGCCTGTTGTTCCATATATAAACGAACCCTCTTACGTAATATGGCAAGAATTAAACACGTTAAGCTCTCGTCACCGAAAGATATTTGATGATTTTTCACACGATTTCTTAACATCGTAGCATTTCTACAGGTAGCTATTCAAAATAATCTGCTATAAAAATGAGCACCCTATTGCCAGATCCCGTAAGCGGCTGTGCAAACGTCTATTACGTTTCTAGAAACTAATTATGACTAACGAGTATTCTTTTCTAATGAGTAGGAACGCTAAACGCATGATTCTCAAAACTGCTATCGTCTACAATAGGTAATACGACAACAGACGTTACGTGTTCCTTGCACGGCTGTTCTGGGCTCTATTGCTTCAACGATTCAGGGAAGGACTGAAAAAAAACTAGCAGAAAAAGACGATATTCATCTTGAAGTCAGTCTATTGAACTTCTTAAAGTTAAGTATGCCGAAAAATTTTTGCGGCCTGTTGGGTATACGTAAGGTCTGTAGTGTAGGATGAAAATGTGCTAAACTCGTTAGGCCACGTTTCGGTACAGCTAAAATAAAATTCAAAGACGAAAATATGTAAATAAGACGAAGCAACGTATATTGCGGCAGCGGTTGAAGGTCTGGCTGAAGCTTTCGAAAAAACAAGCCCTCAACTTCAGTGGGGGCATCAGCAAAGTTTCATTTTCCTTTTATCATCATTTTGTTCCCTATTGATCGGCTACTGTCGCCAAGCAATATATTACATCGCAAATAGGTTTACCTCAGCCCACTGGCTAGCGTACAGATACATGCAGTATTTGGATGCTCGATACGGTTTTTGTACCCAAATATTGCCAGTAACGCATTGTTTCCGTACTTGAGATGCCTTTTTCTGCGAAAAAGCAGAAGTCCGCGCCGTACACCGCGCGCATCAAAAGATGAAGAACGGCGGTCGAATCGTCTCACCGCTTATTTCTCGCAACCTTTATTATTAGGTTATTTAACCTAACTGAAGGTTGTTCTGACAGCAATATACGAGATATTCTTCATTTGGAAAGATCTTATAGCGAAAAGCGTCGAACAATTAAATGATGCCAAAACCTTCTTTCTCACTGGGACAACGCCGGCAGTCGCCTAGTGCATCTATTGGCCAACTTGTTACTGCGGTTTGATAACTTCCTTTGTCGTTGTAAAGTTCCAGCAATGAAAGTTTCTGAAATCAGCTATACGAACCGGGACCAAAAATTCGCGGAGATCGCGGATCTCTTTGCTTCGGGTGCGATGAAAAGGAAGAAATTAGCTAGATAGGTATGTCTTCACTCGACTTGTCGTACATGGGCTTCGTGATAGACTTTGCAGGAAACCGGATTTTCACGAACTTGGTAGTACGCATAGGTGCTCCAGATGCGAGGGAAACACAGATACTAGTCTGCTCGTTGACCTCTGGTTTCATCTTTAGGATACTCAGCAAGTCTCTTAAATTAGTTTTATAAGCTCAACAAGACCCAACGCAAATTGTTCTGATGGTTTTATATACTCATTCAATATTGTATTGTTGATCTGTATATATAAAGTATTTTGTTATTTCAAGCAAATGTGAATCAATAAATTAATAAATGACAATGTAAATATTGGTTATACATAAATCTGACTGAACTAGGGACAAATTTACGTGGGCCACTACGCGTATAGTGAGCACGTTTCGAGTACAAGAGCGCGTATTGCAGAAAATAAGATCATCACAAAGGGTTCCTTGTGGATGTTAGCAGAATAAATCAAAGGTTATTTAAATTTGCAATCGTATTATGGGGAAGCTGCCTCTTGATGAAATGGATGGTTTGTTGATAAAACCCTGTATAAAATTATCGTCTGACACTTGTCCGACGACGGACCCATAACCCAAGACAATGTTATAATTATGTTATTCCATTTTCGTTCTCAACTGAACAGTAGCCATTGAAAAATGTATAGTTATTCCTAATATTCCGTCTGTCTCACTTCTGCGTTTAGTCTTTATAATAACTGTTGTTTTTCGTTTCGTCTACTAATTCTAATCTTACGGTCTGACACCGATAGCGCATGGAACAAAGTCCTAGCGTTCAGCGCTTTGCGCTATCTTGTGAGCTTTGCAACAACGCTCGAAAGTCCTTTCCATATGTACGAAGTACAGGCAATGTCTCTAAAGTAACCATAGATATTTTCAGTTAATGTGAAGCTTCGTCTGGCAATCGAAACAAGCCAACCAGGTTTGGGTCTGCAACAGTTTTAGGCGATGTCGGTCTCCCACGCCGCCCCTCAGTCTCCAATGCATATTTGGTGGAAGAAAGAAGAACATGTACATTTTTCTCCCGGTCGTAAAAAAAAACGTCTTTTGAACAACTAAACTTGTTTTCGGCAACAATCAGAGCAGCAGCGAGGCCTCTAGCCGAAGAGAGCAACCGCACCAGCTACCATGCAGATGCCAATGAAGAAAAAAGACCAGGAACAGAACAACGAAAAGCTATAGCAAAATTAGGGAAGCAAGCAATCATCTGCTTTGTTTTATAGCTGAGACTGAGTTTTTCCTACTTTCCTCTTATGGAACTAGGCCGTAGTGGCCTGGCCCGGAAAACGGCTCTCTTATCCGCCTGCTTCTTGAAGAACCTCCGCTTATCAACGGAGGTTTCGTTAACTGGGACGGCACAAGCGAGTGACAAGCGGCATTTATAGGGAGCCGCTGACCCGCGTCTTAGTATGATTGCTGCACGTTGTCGTTCTTCGGAAGTTCAGACAGCTGCTGTCTCCGTTGGCATTTGCTCCAAATTGCGACGATTGATAAGGGCAAAGGCGTTGCTGCCTCTGACGACTGTAGAGGTCCTGCGATGTGGCAATGTCGCCTGCTAGTTATAATTCTCTATCGCTTATCACTTATAGATAATTGTTTTGTGCTTCTGTACTTGTTTTACAGCAAATCGCTAAAATGAATAAATGCTGAAATGAAAAAAAAAAAAGAAATAAACGCAGGACGCTGATTTTCCTTCGATTATTAATTATTAAACTATTCTTTAGAACTATTAAAAAAATTCAGATGTCAATAGAAACTTAAGCAGTATTGACTGTGATCTGCGGGTATTTAACATGTTAATTCAATCGTTGCTTTTGTCCGTTGATTTCTATTGTTTCGCTAGACCTTTTCATAATAGCGTCTGTGTTTATATAGTGTTTCCTGTGAAGGGAGTAGTTGTAATGGTGAAAAATTTGAAATAGGTTATAGAATATTTAACGAAGTATGTGCGCGTGTTGAATAGATATAGGCTTACTTCTATATCACGTTGTTTAAACGATTCCCCATTATAAACAATGTATATGGATACAGGGCGTCTAATGGGTGGTGTTAACTTTTCACCCACACAGATCAAACTTATGGGTTTGTCTGTGCTATTTTTCTCCAGTTCTTCTTTCCGTACTGCCAAGAACAGTGAAAACGAATCCCGCTTTTCTGCTTCATCGTCTTTGCCACCCTGTCTGGAAATACTTTTAATGAATTAGTCAGCCCGGGGGACCTTCATACCACTGCGCGGTGGAGATCATTCGCATGAGGGTAAAGGGTGTCAATTATATGTATTGCCCCCAAGCGCTCGTTGATAGCTGTCTTATCTTGCCAAAAAGCTGTCTTGTCTCTCCAGATAGCTATTTTGTCTCCCTAGATAGTTGTTTTATATCCCTAAATAGCTATTTTGTTTCCCTAGATAGTTGTTTTATATCCCTAAATAGCTATTTTGTTTCCCTAGATAGTTGTTTTATATCCCTAAATAGCTATTTTGTTTCCCTAGATAGTTGTTTTATATCCCTAAATAGCTATTTTGTTTCCCTAAATAGCTGTTCTTTTTCTTTTTTTTCTAGATAGTTGTCTTCTCTCCTTAGGCAACTGTCTTGTGTTAGATAGCTCCTTATAGCTCCTCCTAGGTGTCCCTTAGATAGCTATCCTTATACTTTAAAAGAGGATTAAATAGGCTACGTGGAAAAATAAAAGCCTTTGCTATCTAGCTTGTTAATAAGCCTCAATAGTATTTAATAATATGGGACCATCTTTTACTTACTTTGGAAGAATTTAAGTTAATGTTAGTTTACCTACACATTAAATTCACAAATCTGCTAGCTCAACAATCACCTGCTAACAAGTCTAGTATATTTATTAATACACGTCCATCTAGCAAGCAACTCGATGCGTATTCAGCCACTCGGTCACTACCAGTTTCATGATGGAAAGCGTCACTCTGCTGAGAAACGAAATTGCAGAACATCTCGCAGGATATTACAGCGCCCGCATCAGTTACTCCACGATTTCCATTTGAACGGTTTGACTATACACGATTTACGATGATCACCTGCTCGCGTACGATTCTCTCGAATGGCGGCTCTCAGATCTTGTTGACCGGTTACTGATCAGAGAATCATCTGAACGTTTTCACTATGTAGAGGAGGACTCTACGCACGGCTTACATTAGCGTGTAGCGTACACGATCCGATCAATAAGACTGACATGTCTTTAATTTAAAGAGCATTGCAACACATTGCAATAGTTGGAATACGACGTCACCAGGGCAATAAAAATGCCTTTTGCCGTAGCAGATTCGACAGGTATCAACAGAATTGCACGCTAGTTTTTTAAGGCCGTTAGCGACGTTTGTCGACGACCAACCGAATGAATGATTTTATTTCCTAAAGGTCCAAAAAAGGTCCACGGCTAGTAAATACTATCTTGGCTGGATAAAATTATCGGCCAGATGCCTAATCGTTGAAACCAGATAGCCGCCAAGTGAGGCCCACATACATCTAAAAAGGGAGTCTTCATTCTGCTTCTTTCTAATTGTAATTTTGCTGAGTCGCGTTAGGGGCCACGAGCAGAAAGCAGATTTAACTAATTACGGGCTTGCGGGTCCATGTGTAAGTACTCTGGAAGCGCCTCAGGCGTAACGCTGAATAAATCACAAAATTACACGACTGCTTATAGAGATTATGGCGGTGTGCTTATAGTCATTGTAGTGGCTTAACTGTTTACTCAGAAATACGTATGGCGTTTATGAGGACTGCTGTAATTACTGCGAGTATAAGTAACTTATTTTTGTTGTAACAGTAAGTCCGGATACATCGCTCAGCTTGGTTTTAAACCTAGTTACTGCGCTAAAGTACAAACTATAGTGGAATTCCTGGTGAAGATAAATTTAACAAAATTGTGTGACCTTTACCCAACATGAAGACTGCAACAAACGTGTGATTGAAAATCCGGAAAAAAAAGGTCATGAAAGATCGGCCGCCCGTTATTTGTATGCGTGACGGTTCTCGGAGGAGGTAATGCGACACAGAAGAGACTAAACCATTCTATAAACGTGCTCATCGTATGAACAAGGTGAAGCAAAGGTCTCTTGACAGTTTAAAAAATCACTTAACAGTATATACGTGAAGTGTGCGTCGTAAAAAAAACGTAAATATACATGACATAAATATGTTTAAATACCGAACAGATGTTATATAGAGACTCTAACTGTCACAAGACCTTTCCCCTAGCCTAGAATTGTAAATTTCATAAGGACAAACACCGATAGAGGCTTCCTTAGCGAAAATTAATTAATGAAACATGTTATCATAAGTTTTATTAAAGTCTAGACATAAAAGGAAGACATGCTTGTTCAGCCTAACGCGACAATGCGGACGTGGCCGGGTACGCGGCGGTGATACATACGGCATAATTGAGCTCATGGGACTAATACTCATAATAAAAGTACGTCATGTATATCTGTATCTGGAATACTTTATCTATAGGCGAGCCATAAAGTCAGTAAGCTTGAATACATCTCTACTTTTGACTTTTTCTAATGGTATGTTATTGGCTGTTAGTTTGTAGACGATCATCAGTGACTTTCCTTACCACTATTTCACTATACGAATTTAATCTTTAAAGACGAGATTATTGAATGTACTTGGTTGGGTAAATCAATCAACTCTGGCGGGCTGTTTGTAGTAACGTTAGGGTAACGTTGACATAGTGGATACAGCCCGCTATTTGGAGTTTCTCATGGATCGTTCATACGGCAGTCGAAAACCCGATTCTGGTTACTCATGATAAAAGCACACCTCATCGCCGTGCTCTAGTTACCTCCTGGAATAAGCGAAGGAATGTCCAACGTTGACTTTAGCCTGCCTATTGTCCCGGTCTGTATAGTGGGGTGCCTTACGAGGAGACAACCAGTGGCAAGTAAATCCCACTACTGACTCACTTCAAGAACGCATCGTTAGAGAAAATATACATAGGAACGCGAGAGGTAAGTATAAAGTTGTCCAGGATAACGCTGGGACTAGTATGTATAAAATAAAAGAATATATCTAACACGCATTAAAAAAATTCTTATTCTATCTGAATTAGTTGAAAAGTTCGGTGTTTCAAAATTTGGTAGATCCGCCTCAACACTTTATAAAAATCTGCCAATTGTCCTGTTAGACATTTTGTCCCGAATGGCAGTTACGAGTATCAGAAGTGCCCTTTATATTTGTTGTCCCGCTCGTGTCTATCTAGAGCGGTGACCATTCATCTTTGTTTTGACTGCGTTAAGTAGGTTTTGGCCCGCCCCCGTCTTTCCTTCAAGAGAGTAAACAATGTTACTACAGCGCCAACAGTTGGTAAACGAAACGAATCAAGTGAGACCAAGTATCCTGTAGCAACTTGCAAATCTGTTCTTTGCTAAATAAACACAGACGTATTCGAACCAGATATCGGATTGGTTTTCGCTAGCGCCTTAACAATGCTCAAGACAATTTACCGAAAGATAATCGCTCTTTTCTTTGTCGTTTGATCGGCAACTTCGAACCGTTTGACCTTTATCGCTCTATCTCGTTAGCTTGAGACAAATGCTACTTTTCTATACGTTTGAAGAGGCACACAGTTGAAAGTAGTGGCTCATTGAGCTGCAATGGCAACCGAACGAACCTTAGTGGTTAGCACATCGTGCTCAAGACTTTCTTTCTACAAACAAAAAAACGCAATGGCAAACTCTGTAGTTTACAGAGTGCTGCCCATAAACCAGCCTCGACGAACACAATTATCACTCTTCACCTGATACAAAGCAGCAGCAGCAGCAGCAGCAACGGCGGCCGCTCGAGGGTTGGCATCGTCACGAAGGGAACCGCCATCGTGGCTACGTTTGCTTAACCCTTCGATTACGTAAGCCACCCAAGAAAGGAGCTTCCTCGCTAGCTGAAACTACGTGGAGGTATTGCAGAAAATGGAGTAGATCGTCACCATGGCACCGGGCTAATGGAGGTGCCTCGTACGACCGGGATGGCTCTGAGAACACATTGATGTTTGCATTGATATCTCCATGATGGACTGCCAATCATATTGACGATAATTACAATAATAATAATAATCATTTGGGAAATAATTAACGAGAAGCAGCTTGTCCAGCAATGCAGGTACAAAAAAAAGCAGAAATCAAGATGATTTAGTTAATTGACTGACGATAATAGAGAACGCTGCTCTGGACGCTGGTAAGTGACTTTGGGGGGTGGAAGTGTGTCCTCATAGATGAAAACGATGGGAAACTGTCTTGGATTCACATATGTCTGGGTGTAGCGACCTAAAAAACGCATAAAACGTGAAGAGCCTTACAGAGAAGCTAATATTTGAAAATGATGTAGTGCTCATCTCGATGCTGTTTGTAGAGGTGGTGAGTGTGGTTAATTTGGATTTCCTTATCTAATCTAAAATATTTTTATTATTACTATTTTGCTTTTTTTTTTTTATCACTTTATTTTTGTCATTGACTGAGTTTTTGTTCATTCCTTTTGTGTGCACGAATCTAGCCGAGGCCCGCTTATATTCCCAGCGGGCACACACCCTTTATGGTGACTGCAGTATATAACAGTGAGGTGCTTCAACAATCATTGACTCTCTTACATAAAGCGGCCTATAAAGGTACACAAACGGGATTGGATGCTGTTGGCTCAGCGGTCGACATTCGAAGTTCGCATGTATTCATTGCGTGCCCCCAAACCGGTGGCGTAATCACAGTAGGACGGCCGGAGCCCGTTGCACACCATTGGCGGGTCGACCATGCGAACCAGTGTCGGCCTTATTAATTGCTATATAATCAAGCGAGGCACACTTTTAGAAAGTCATACACTTCTATCGTTTTCTTTCATGGTCACTTTCAACGCAATGCATCTTTGATGAAACGAGCCTGAGACCCAACTGGAACGGACGATTTCGCAGAGCCGTTGTCCACCAGGAGCGATACTGCACCGCGTTCGGTCCGTAGCGGAGCAGGACCGGATCGTTCCGATAGTTTCCTTTCCTGCAATGAGCGCTGACTGGCTGAATAGGCACCCCCCTGCGATCTGGCCAACCTCATCGGCTGGTCGCTTGTTGGAAATCGATACATTTGCTGTTGTTGTCATTTGCTTCAACTTAGCTTTTACTCGCTCGCTAGCTTAACTTATTCATTTGACTCGAAGCCAGTAGAAGAAAAAACGCCTCGAAGCAAACTACTAGAAAAAAGAAACAAAGACCTCAATGGCTCAACGTCGTTTTCACGCTTATCGACGTTCTGGCAATAAAGATGATGAAGTGCACCCATAGAGAGGGTCGCATCTTCCCGATGGCTGTGTCCGCCACACTTTCAGTGATGACGAAGCGCGTCGAAGACGAAACGCTTTAGATCGTCTAGATTTTGTTGTTTTATTTATTGTGCGAACTCTAAATATTCCGACACGTTTATCTAAATATAGGCAAGCATAAACTGATGTGGGAAGAAAAAAACACACATGTTGGGCGCAGAGGCAATGATCTGAAAGCCGGATAAACGTCCTGATTGATAAAATGTTTATACAAAACATTTGTCGATTAAGAAATAAAAAAACGTTTTTCGGATTACTATTTAATATCGATTGCAAACTGTAGGCAATGTACCGTCTTTACTATAGTGCTGTTATAGTTAATATTTACATTTTGCACCTACGAGATAGTTGACTCATAAAACAATTCTATAATAAAATGCCACGTTTCCACTAATCTGTGTACGTTGATAATAAATAATATTTTATTATGCGTTTACACAATTTCTTTATTATTATCATTATTTCATTAGGTTCTTTTGGCTATGCCGTCAAGTCTATACGTTAATGCTTCGTTTATTAAATCTGTGTACGTCTGATCAGCTGAATGTAGCAATCCCCCAAAAAAGAAAGACTGTTTCAGACGTAACGTAGTCGACACTCGTCCAATCTCTGCAGCTGAAGTAGATTTCCCAGCTGAAGTAGAGTGAAGGGATAGACTATCCCTACAAACTCGTACAATGTACTGATTTCTCTAAGGCTGTTTACGGCAAAAGGCCCTTTTCCTCTCAATGAATATCTTTTTTATAGTTAGAATACAGAAAATACACTAATGTCGTAACGGCAATATTCGAGGCAACGTCCGAGGTATATCGAAGGTAAAAATTCGAAGCTGTTAGCTTCAAAACATCGCTTTCATCGTTGATATTCGTCGCTCAGTCGTCTAGTGAATATTTCATTTCGAATGCATGCGGCATTGACGCGGCAGACGCAGAGTAGTGCAAAATGTATCAATGTATATGTATATAAGGGTAGGCAAAGGTAAGCGTACAACGAGAAACGACATAGGTTCAAAAAAAAGGGTAAGAAACCAGGCTCACAGTGGAACTAATGATTTCTCCAACCGTCAGCTTTGAATTGTATAGTTTCATTCGTGATTCTATTGTAAGGCATTTTTTTTTTATTATCTCACCCGATATAGAAGTAAATAAGAATAATAGGAATACTTAGGAGCAAATTGATCGCCCGCCGCATCCCTTCACCCTAATTGCGGTCACGTCGACGACACGTTTTACGTGTTGAAGCGGAATCTTGCGTGATCGGCTCCTTCTGGTAAACTGGCCAGTATTACGTCGGATAGCCGAGAAGTGATTCTAAATTTGGACAGGTGTACGTGTGTGAATCTTAAAAGTTCTACATTTCAGTTCCGTTACCCCAATTTTGTCAACCACCTTGTTTAGTTAGTTTGTTTGACTGATCACACTAACGACGGACAGAAGTTTCTAACCAGATGTAGCGGTTTCGGTGACGTGCGCTATCTTCTTATCATTTCATGTGGACGAACCAAGAACCCCTTTCTGACTGGAATAACACCTCCGCCAGCCTCCACGATGACGTTTCCATCATCGCCGGAGCGCCGGCAGCTTTCAACTTGGCACGAAGAGCCAACTTATTTAGTTAACAAAACGGGCGTGCATCGTTGCATAATAATTTGTTTTTATTTTGGCTTTTTCAACCCAAAAATTGTGATTCGAACAAGCAGGCAATTTTGTTTCTAATTTAATTTGTGAGCTTGTTTGGTCTGCCAATCAAGCGAACGGGATGATAGCTATATTCGCTATCGGGACGATGCCTGAAAGAAACAAATAGAGTTAGCCAAGGCGTCTGCATACGTTCTACGATACCTAGAATGGGACAGAATACGACTATAGAATGACAACGACTGTAGGCTATGGCATTGCATTGTGGTCTTATGATGGTCCAGCACGATCTATATTTCTAAAATTATTAATAAAATCAAGGTTTTGGGTTGATCGTGTCAAATCTTAGGACCATAGCAAAGCGTTGTAGCTGACCAAGAGGTGAACTTAACGTTGCCACAACTATTAGATGACGTGAACGTGTTCAAAAGCAGTGGCCCAGTATCTGTTGGCAGGGGCAATTTTGTGGACGGACCGATGAGTGAGTACGTGGACTTGAGTCTGTCAATGAGGCTGCTTGTAATCGCTCGGCATATTTATTAGATCGACTAGATTACTCATCAGTTTTGTAAGGTTAATTTGAAATGGGCCATTAATGATAGTAGATAGAAGAAGGCAAATGACACCTATGTATCGTTTGCTTTATATTCTAGTACGTTTGTTGTTTGCTTCCTGTTTTTTAGGTAATAACCAGCCCAAACATAATAATATACACGATAATATCCCTCGTTGAAGATAATCGGTAGCATCAACACTAAGTGCACATACGTGTGCGTCTGTGATAGCATCGATAGTGCGATAGAAACAAAACATTGGTATATATGTAGCAAAGAAGCGTGTGATTTTTGCGACAACAACAGTTCGTTAACGGTCCGACGATGCAATCGACGCCATCTTTCACACGGAACGTTTCGTAGACTGTCACCAAATCTCATATCACCATCTCACATCGATATAGTGGACCGGCTATTATAAATCAAGCGTTGTTTGTCAGTCTGCATACGGATCAGACAGGAAAGCCAAAACTAGCTTCAACTCAAAAGGGGGCATGTTGGAAAGTTCACATTTAAAGTTTTTTTCTTTATATAAGCTATAAAGTCAGCATACAGGGGAAGAATCCGCGCGTGTATGTGACCCAATATTATACATAATTATACATGTCTGTGATATTGATATTGCCGAATAAGGCATCGCCCCCTGTAAGCGAACTTCTTGGACTTGTTCAACATCGGCCAGCAGCTAAGGCTCCCGTATCTTAATCGCGTCCGAACCAGCAGCTGTTGTTTACATCTCTGGCCAAAATGAATATATATATATATATATATATATATCAGTATGTAAAGTAACGAATATCAATAGCATACTTTAAAATGAAACTATTTGATAACGGTGCGGAACTGTTTTCTTTTTGTATTCGCGATGCGTTTGTACTTTTTGAAATGTCAAATCGTTCACTCATATGTTATTTTTCTGGATTTTAACAGAGGCGTTGTAATGAGCCGAGGAATAGTTTACGGCCACGAGTTCTGCCCGGAAACTACCGCGGCAGAGACGGCGTACTCGGTGAAAAATTCGCTATTAGAAACACTGTAAAAAGTTACTTTCGAGAAGAAGTTCAGGCAAAAATAATTCAAAATTGCAGACTGCGAAGGTAACGTTCACAGCTGAAAACCTATACATTTCATAGCGCACGAGTATTAAAAGCCAAGTTTTCCGTACGGAAAAATACCATAAACGTTCATCCCTCTCAATTTAATGAGGTAAAAAAATTGGACAAACGGGTACCGCACGATTTGGGCGGGATCTAACGTAACGAAGCCTGCTTCTCTTTGCTTTCAAGTTACAAAGGTGGCCCATTTTTATAGTGAATTGTTACCTGCAATGGAGAATAGATCCCAGACGACAATCGTAGATCGTCACACCGGTCAGTAAATGTAAACGAACTAGCGGGACATCGCCCGAACGCCAATGAACAGCTGCTCGTATCTTATGGGGTTTTTTAATGGTCTAGAGGTTTTATATTCTACAGCTTTTATAAGTCTCCATTCGTCGATCACGGCTGTGTCCAAGAGCGCTGTGTATAGTTGAAAGAGACGATGAAATACCTAAAACAAAACCGCGAGATGCCAAAAATGCAAACTCTCTGTTATCCACTTCGCTCTTTACAAACTGCTCGCACAGATTACCATTCTCTCCAAGATTTCGACAACTTCCCAAGGGAAAAATTATATATCAAATATCGCTTTTGAAAACTTTCTATGTTTTTTTTTTTGCTTTTACAGCAAGTGGAATAAATAACTTGGAAATGGCGAAAAGTCATGAATAATAATAATAATAATGGTGCATATTTCGATTGATAATAAAAGGGCTAAAGCTGCAAAAAAAAGTTCGAAACATTTCTAGCGTGACTAGTAACGATATATACAAATACACTAACTATTTACCATCTATCTACATATACAATCAAATATATAGATATATATTTGGTTGGATCATGGCTTTGCTCTTATTTTTGGCACATCTCATTTGGTTGCCGCAGACAGAATATAACGATCCACACTATCAGGTGACTTTTGCCGTGCTTTGTACATTCATGACCATATGGGCGGGCCGGTTATGTTATTTTTAACAGTATCACTGTTCGAAATATACGAGCCAACGCCCAGGTGAGCAGAAAAAAAAGCAGATCCCAATAACACAACTCTAATTGTCGTCATCTGCAGTCGGTGGCGGACGCGGGTCGCCCAGAGTGATGGCAGCATCACGCGCTATTGTTATTTTTCTCTGTTTTTCTATTGCGGAGCATAACATCTAGGAGCAGGGATTGTGTCTGCCAAAAGGGACAAGTTTTGGGATTGATCATTCCTTGTACTTCCTTATGTTGCTGTTTTCTCTTCGGGAATAAGATAGACTTAGTAGCAAGCCGCTGAACCATGCTCTGTCAAACAGAAACAACCGTCGCTAACGCACCGCGTTGTCTTCGCCGCCGAAGGTGATCGTCGTGCAATGCACCGTTTGCTGCAATGATCGAAGTACTGTTACCGTGTTCTTGTTTATAGGAAAGACAGAAAAAGAAAACCTCTACACACCACAGATCCGACAAGATCAGCCGTGAAGACCAGCGCGGCTATCTGTGATACGGGTGGTTACATTGTCAGTACAAGCACATATAACTATGTATCGAAAACAATACGATCGTATCTAGTGATAATAAAGAGATTTCGAATAGGCTTAATGGGAAGAGATGTATTAGTTTTTGATTAACGGACCTCTATTGCGGAGTTTAGCCATACGGTCTCCACATATATGGTTAACGATGGGCTTGTCGATTGTACTTGTGATGCCGTAGTATACTAGTAGACCAATATCATTGTATCTCCTTGAGTGTTTGCTCGGTGACGCTGACGAAGGTTTGCTAAAATTTTTCACAGGGCAATTGTTTAAGCAGATAGGTAAATTCACTCAGGCATTGCCATCAGATTAGTAAATGTGCTTTTTAGGACGCTGTACTAGACTATGTTGAGTACGTACTGGGTCTAGATAAGTACAAAATACAATGAAAACGTAAGCAAATGGAAAACAATTACTACAGAATATACCAACAGCCAGATCGAAAATCTATTCAGGATAACAGAAATCCTTTGATATAACAAGGACACTTAGATCTGATGTTGACGGACAGGGCTGTACAGCCCCCCCCCCCCCCCCCAAAAAGACCGTTGCGAGCTAAAAACATTACAATGAAATAAAACCAAGAAAATAGTAAAAAATGCTACCAAAACGAAAAGAACAATTATTTTGTCAGATGTTTATGTTAAGTTTACCGAGTTATAAATTATACTTGACTCGCACTCATATGGTCCTACGTCAAAACACATTGCATACCATCACATAGTGATCCCGGTAACGCGTTGTGACGGTAGAAGAGGGCTCCCACCGGTTCACGTGGGCGGAAGCAGTTTGTAGGTAGGTAGGTCGATTGGCTCGTTGTGCAGCTGATTTCTGCTTAAGTGCTTCACTGCAGCCCCCGAAATGCTCAGGATTTCTTCCAGCGGCTGAGGACGAAAACCCGTGAAATCACTGCGCAGTATTGGAGTCGGTCATTGGCAGTAGCATAGGGCATTCAATACTACATGCTTATCGTACCCTATTAGTACTCAATCGAATGTGAAGCGGGTCTATTTCTTAGCGCAATTACCTAACTGATATGTCGTATAATAATAATATTAATTAATATACCGAACAAGTTCTGGCACATTCTATGCGAAAAATCAACTATAGGATCTGATCGCAATAAACGCCTCATTATTTCCCTCTGCGAAGGTCACCGTGATGACGCGCGTTCTCGGACAAGCTGTTCGTGTCGTACGTCTTTTTGCAACGACTTAGTCAGACGCCGTTAATTTCCCTAACGCAATGTTGCACACACTTATCAGCTCCTTATTTCGAAAAGTTTGGCCCTTTTTTCCGCCGTTGGAAAAGGAACTGTCAGAAAAATTTAGGATATAGATACTGCAGTTCGTGTTGTCGGCGAGTCCTTCCAAAGGCAATGCTGACTTCAGCTCGTATTCTCACACGCGTGACGTACATCACTTTTATACGTTTGTTTTTCTTCCATATCGTTGCGTCAGGTTCCAGCATCGGCACATCTGGCTCCTTCCAATCTATACATAAGGACCATCAAGAATACCGCCGACATAAGAACAGGCCATTTCGATCGGCCACATTTGCCGACCGCAATTGAGGCCGTACGCAAAAATGTCATAAGCGACTGCCAGTTACTTGGTCGAACATTATGAACAGATATATCGAAAAATGGCCAGAAGAAAAAAGTGATGAGTGTTTTTTTTTTTTGTCGACGTTAAAATTGTTGCAGTTCAACAGTAAAGGTAATGCTACATAGTAATAACTATCAAATTAGATTGCGACTACCGTAATTTCACGACGGGTTCCGCAGTAGGCTATCTTCTGCGCCTTCTCTTTCCTTCCAACGATAAGACCCGCCACTAAATCAACAGCGAAATGCTTTAGCGAGAATAACCGCCATTTCATGTTCGCTATAGTCGCACTTCGACAGTTCCTCTCAGATCCCCAAACCTTCCGGTCATGTACCCATCTCTACACAACGACCATAAATACAGCGTTCATGGAACAAATGCTATTGCTAAGTAGAAATTTTAATTAGTTGCTAAGCTACGGACAGAGCCAACAAGGCATCCTCATCCAGCTCCTCATTCTGGCTCAGGAACCAGCTGCTAGGACTATTGATGAAGGCTAGTCACTTAACCAGACCTGTCCAACACCAATGCAAGTAGCGCTACTTGACTTTGTTAAGGTAACACCTAAATACTACGATAGGAAAGTAACGATAATTACCATATATCCTTCTAAAAATATTACGCCATGAGCCCACAATAAGGATGATGAAGTATCGCTGCCAGAACGGGTTACTGTTGTCGATGGGTCAGCAGCCCTGGTCCGTTTACCTATAGCTACAATTTTGCTTTTATCTTTTCTCGATTCGCTTTTCCATAGTAACAGTATTCATCGCAATTCGTGCTTGCAGAGTGCCTCCTAGGGGATTAGCTTTGCGGGCGTTTATAAGGACCTCTATCGGCTGAGGTACCGTGGACTTCACATGTTAATAAATATATTCGGCCCCACTGCTTGTCATAGGTCGGTCCGTCTTTTCGCTGGTGACACTGTTTCGCTGTAGTAACAGATGTATTAGTCGTCGTTTGCGCCAGTCGAACGCTGCTGTTAGAGCAGTGGCCTGGGAAGTCGCCGGGAAGGGTTTCTTATATGTATATATATATATATATATATATATATGCGGGTGTCTCTGTGCATACCCAGTAGACACAAAAAAGCAACTAGAGATAAAAACGGTACGGAAAATGGCCATAGCTGATATCGTTATCGAACTGTTCTCGATCTCTCATGTACTCAGTGAATGATGTATTTGATCTATGCTCAACTCCACCATCTGTCGTTATTATTATGGTTTTGTAAAACTTCAGTTAAGATATTATTTTGTTCTATTCACAGCCGTTTCGTAATCATCGTAATAGTATTAAACAGTACGTTGACTGTGGGGGGGGGGATGGAAGGCGGCGGGCGCCTTCCCAAAGTGATAAGGATCCGACACGAGAAGCGGTGTTTGCTGTGAAAAAGCTAGCGATATTTTTTGCTTGTTTTGTGGAGGGAAACTGAACAGATTGTACAACCAGACGCGTAATTTAACTAGTCTACAAAGGCAACAAAGCTAACACTTGTAGGCATTGTATTTCAGGGAACTCATAATTGAATTCGTACGTGGAACTTATACGTTTATGTTTGTACGAAATTATAAAAACATTGAGGTTGTCATAGACATGTGTCTAATGTGTGTCTACATAAGTTACACAAATTAGAAAAAGGCGTCGAGCTTTTGTTATCTCGCTAATTCGGTATCTAGATGAATTCTGTGGATTAATGAAGTTTCGTTCACTGCGAATACTGGCAAACGTATTTTCTCGTCGCTGTTGGAACAACAAGTTTTGAAATTATTTATACATATATATATATATATATATATATACAGCAGAAGCAGGTTTTTCATCGTTCCTTCTACGTTACGGGCGATGATGTTTGATAATTATGACAGTAATATAGGAAGAACCTTAAAGTGAGGAACTTTCAATGTTGTGAGAAAAGTTAAGAGAACATCAATAAATGAGTCTCGTCTTTACGCACGTCTGAAAATTCGTTGTATCGTAATAGAGTTAATTAAATCTAGTGTATTTTATCTTAGTGGATTTTTTTTTTTGGATGTCTTTTCATGGATGGAATGTAATAAAACAACAATAGAAAATTCTTACCAGATCTGTTGTGCGTACGAGCAGCATTTAAAAAGAGTTATTATTTCCACTTAATATAGAATCAATACGGTGTTATTGTTACAAGTCTGACTACGCTTTGTAGGTCCCTAATTTCATTTTAATCCCTGTGACTATATTGGCCGCGGACTGATCGAGATCGTTTTTTTTGTGTATGATACAATTACACTTTTTTTCATTGACATGATAAAACAAAACACTCTTTAACTGTCTGGACGATCTCAGAAGGTACTTCACATCCATAACGCTCAAAGAAAATTAATATTTCAAAAAAAAAATACCAATTTCAGAATTATAATTTTCTCACTTAGCTTGCCGTCTCCATCTTGTGCGCCTGATGAGCATATGGCGAGTGGATCCCATATACATCGCACGGTTATGTTACAGTGGAATAAGGCCGATGATTGGAGCCTACTAGGTCAGCCACGTAAAGACACCACCGTAGACAACCTTCTATTATGTGGCCGGAGCGTGGGACTAAGCCCTTGTGGGTCTTCGCAGAGACTAGTACCTATTAATTGTACGGCAGCTCGGGTCTTACCATAGCCCCGTAACTGTCGGGTAACAAACGACTGAATGCAAACAAGCTTCGATTGACGCACGTTAAGGGGACTGTATTTTCTAATTGTTTCGTTGTACAGCTACCTGGCAAGGGTGTTTACACACATGTGAATTCCATTACGAGGTCTGCGATGGCAACGTCTTCATCACAACGATCCGCTAGGCGCACCTCGTTTCCGCTTTACTGTGCGACATCTTATTATACGTATAGATTAGCCGAATATACAATAATGGCTTGAGACTTAGGGTACATCGTTTTGCTATAGATCGATTTCGTCCAATTGTTTGGCATACTATTGTACCGGATTCGCAGATGTGTTAGCAAACAGATCTATAATGAATGAGCGAATCATACGGGGTGCCTTTACTCTGTGGGTATATGGGTAAATTATGACAAAGGCGGTATTTTAAAAAGCGACGTCATATCCACTATGGCTCTATGCTGAGCTGGCTCGAGTGGGCTGTCCAGGCTAACGGCCGCTAATAATGATACATAACATGTGACTGTAACCGCTTTAATAACCCAGAGCAAATTTCACAGTTGTTCAACGTAAGACGGTCGTAAATTCTTATTTGAGGAGATGGCGTTTGAATGAAGACGACAGCGAGGCCTGCTTGCGGTCTTGTGGCAAATCTTGCCAGTTGTCTACCCGGCCTTCGTTCTAAAAAAGTAACACGTGCTCTGTCCACCAGAACTAAACATATTGGCATTCCTGTATACTGGCATTAGGCACAACCGAATAGAAGCTTTAAGCACCATTCAGCCTATACGAATTACTAAAATGAATAAATGGTTTGCTTAAATAAATTGTGGATAAACCTAAATTAAGCCTAGATGTGTTTATGTCTAAACTACACGTTGCTGCGCAGTACAGATTCAAACTCGTTTTTATTCCCGCTCAATTTGTCCACCCATACACACAAGTAGACTACAAGCTCTGGGTCATATGCCTTATTTCCATCAAATGTAACCAACTGGTTCAGGTCAGTTCGTGTTAGGGATTAGCTGTCTGATGCCGTTTTTCGTAATCTTTCCTTGCCCATTCTAAGTGCGGCACAGAGATTACTTGAGCGTAATTTTTGTCGGTTTCTCGACACGTTACCTGGCTGTGGAAACGATTTTTATCAGTCCAGACCGCTGTTACTGCAATGATTCACCAACCGTTTCAGCGTATATATACCTTTACACCCTAATCTACATCATAGCAGAGGCTAATCAGTAGCTTTTATCGCTTCACATCTGTGCCGGCCTGGAGGTGCTCCACGGTCTGCAGGTTGTGGCATATCCTTGGCGGTCTATACCACACCCCTGTACGTATACATACACACGTATAATGTTCCACACATGGATATGCCGCTCTACACACGTAGATCTAGTTCCTGTTTGTCAAATTCTATTGAAACAGATCGAAGCACCGTTATCGTTGTCTATGATCAATGTCTTCAGTGATGGTTGGAGAAGTTTCTTCTGCTTGGCGTCGTTGTTAGCAAGAAGCTCGAAACAAGATAAATCGAGTGAATAGGTAAGTGGGAAGCGTTCGGGTGGATGGCATACGAAATGTGGTACTTTTTCAGGTAACTGCATGGAACATCACTACCGAAACAGGTTATGGACATTGAGCTCGCACGTATAACGGTAATAGCTGATGCTTCTATTACCGATGCGTTGTAGTATACCTCGCGTTGGTCCATTCGGTCGCCGATCCGTATACCTCGCTATAACACGAACTCTTCAATGCTGAACGATACATATATTCTATCCGCAGACTAAGGAATTCCACAACACGAGCGTGCGGTTAGCTGCGTCGGAGACTGCCGCGAGACCAGCAACAAGGCTATTTGCCCCCGTCCGCCTGCTTGCCCGCCCGCTTGTTTGTTTCATCGGTTATCACGGGGAAATTTTTTTAGCCAACGTTGCTATATAGCTTATCGCTGCTACTCCTCGTTCCGTTGTTACTGCTGCTTTACAAACTAATACTAGATATTTTGCCTGGCTGTTTCATCGAGTGTAGAATTCGGGACGATTGTCGGATTGGGCGCAAGCGTCACGAGAAATGAATGATTCGTTAGCATCGACGAATCGCAGAGGCCAATCAAAGAAAGACAAAGGGATGTACAGAGAGGACCAAAAGTAGACAAAAGGCAAAACATGTAAGTCTATAAAAAAAATAAGCCTAACACTATAAAGGAAACTATGTTTGCAGTTGCTGTTTCAATTATAGGTCTGCTTTTTTCACGACTGCAAGTTTAACACTTTCCTAATTCTTTCCCAAGTCAGTTCATTTTCCACTGTAAGCCTGCTTCTTATTCACCTTATAGATACATATGGAGAGCCCAAATAGAAAGCGTGGCGATACGTGTCGGCTACTACACCGTTTAGCTTAAGAGTTCTAGCGATATTCGCGCTATGTAGCGGCGAGAAGCCAGACGGATTTCTCCCGAACTAGGAAAATATAGTAACGACGGTTCGTCAAAAATGAGCGTTAGAGGCATCTCAATGGAATACATTCGCATACAATATCAGTCGTCACAATCGCGGATAGTACGAGGCTTTGACATGGCGGGCCCCTGCTAGCGATGGCTGGGGCAAAAACTTTACAGTCAAACTGTGATTCGGTGGTGATCTTGTGTGCTATGGAAGGAGACAGCGTTTGCAACGAAATGCTGGCTGCCACCAAAGACTTGATGTGAATTAAGATCTAACTATGGGTTATGGACGAGCTACTGCTTCTAAAATGGTTTGCAAACTAGCGAAAGGCGGAGCTTCAAGCGCAGATAAGGTTTTTGTGCCATGTATTTCCATAGCGGTACGAGGCACTGTGCGCTCGCACGTTCAATCAAGTATCGATTGAAGTATAACTTTGTAATTAAACTACCTAACTCGATTATTCGATAATAATTTCGGAAAGGGTGCATAAACGAGAGAGGGGAGGACGGGTACCTGTGATCGTTTCGTAATACGCGCTCTATTTGTGGCAAAGACAAGGTATGCTACTGGCTGTTTTGTTACATCTGTGAAAATCGTTAGTATGTCTTTGCAAATTGTTCTGTATAATGTGCCATAATACCAAATAATAAGTGCCCTAATACAAGTGAGTCAAGCGAGGCAGCTAAGGTCTTTACTTGATGCCCCCCGTTACTCCTTATTTGTATGAATAAGTCTACGGAATGACTATAATATTAAGGATGTGTCTCTTTACTATAAGGCCAGACCGGGAGGGGGGTTTTACTGGGTTGATAGGAAGTTTCTTTAACAGACCCTTGTAACGGGATGATAACATTTTCTAGAACTGTGTCTTAAACTAGTAATGGCTGCGTGCTATGGTTAGCGTGGTAGTGCACTAAGATAAATACGCATGAGTCATCCGGCGCACGGTCTCCTTTAAAAAATAACCAATACGGCACACTCGGTGAAAATAGGAGACCGGATAGCCTAAAGATCGTAGGAATAAACTGAGAACAATCTTCGAAAATTCCTGGACCTCTATCAAGAGAGTATACAGCATTTTACGCCGTCATACCATCTAAAACCAAAAAAAAATACACTTTTGTTATTTATTGCACTCTATGATCATTATTTATATCACTTACTTAGAATCCTTCCTTTTATCTACAGATTTACATAGGTGGTGAGACCAATTAACAAGAAGCTGAACTGTCGAGATGAATAAGCTCAACATCATTATACATCAATTCAGATGATGGAGGAACTACGCTCGAGCTAGCTTTGCCCCTTGAGTTTATAGCTGGGCTTTCGTAAATGCCAGCGCATGCCGTACATTGAGCTACTTGATCGGGCGCATTTTGGTGCTACAAAAAAAGGGTCGCAGTGATTCCATACACAGCCCTGGCACTCGACATGAATCAGTGGTCAATTAGGCAAAAATATACTATTTATCATAGTGCTCATTTCATAACAGCGACAGTTTCTGAAAGTTGTATCATCAAGTTCCGTTGCAATAAACAGAACATTTCATCCAGCCGAGTAGCCGCTGAGCTTTTGTCAGGTTTCTAATGTCGATAGTGCCCGATCGTGTTTATGGTCTGAAGCTTACGGCTGCCCTGCGTAGTAGATGCTGTGGTGTGGCCTGCTCATTGATTGAATTGACTCATTATCAACAAAACGACAACAGCAACAGTAACAACAACAAAGCGCTATGTCTTCGTAATTATACAGTATACAGAGCGAGCAGTGAGCCGAGCACCTATTGGGCGTTCACAACATCTAGCCTTTAAGCTATCCGGCGGCCAACAGCTGAAATGTCCTTTTCAACGATTCGTATTTGTTGATATACGTATTACTAGGCGACCAAATCAAATGCGAGTGATAGACAGAAATCGGTAGACTCAGTGCCGATGCCAGCTGGTTATTTGTTTGTAAACATAAAAAACATAGAATTAGAACTTTAGTCTTATCGCGTATAGAAATCTTTGGCGATACGATATTGGTTCAATGACTCGCCGTATACCATAAACTAAATGCTCTAATTAATATTTCAACTTTTACTATCCGGCACCGCTGTTAAACATGGCTTAGTTGGTGCCTAACACACGAAACGTTTACCTTTAAATTTCGTCTGCTGTTAAGTTTTGTAGGTTATAGGTTTGTAGGCGTAAGGTTGATCGTATCCTTTGCGTGGGTAGCTGTTCGCGTAGCTGTTAACTGATGTTGTTGACAAGGGCGAGTGCATTGTCATATTGTGACACAGTCGAAGTTGTATAACCTGTTCTGTCATCATTACATGCCCATGTTACCCTTGTTCGAACGGAAAACAGTATGGCGAGTGTAGAAAACTACGATTTATAAATGTGCCAAATAAAATCTATGTTAATTTCAACGGGGCGTGTTCATAATTTGATAGCAATGAACCGATGAAATGTTACTCGAATAGTCTGGGGTCCGAAGTTGACGAGGTCGGTAGTGCTTCGTCTTCTAAAACCAGCTCCACTCACCTGACGGCCATATTTTTTCTTTGTTACATTACCGCACATCTAAATACAGAAATGTACTCGACCATTAATTACGACAACACTTTCCTCCCAATCGCTCTGTCGTAGAGTTTTTGCGTTTTTCGAATGTATGTATGTACCTTCGAAATAAATAAACTTAGAGGTACGTTAGCTATCATTCGAACGACAGCCGCGTACAGCTATTTTTTTCGATATAATGCCATGGCACAGTGGCAAATTTGGCATCACCAATCAGCGAAGTTGTTCCGACGTGGGTTACAATGCAGGTCGCCTCTGGAAGGCTGACGACGACGGCGACGGCTGAGCTCGATTTGAAAACGAATTAACAATTTTTACATACAACTTGAGCCATGTCGAAAAATTCGGGATGAAGTTAATAGTTTGTCGGCCAACCGTGTTTCAATCGGCTGTCGATCAGAGCAGCATGTGCTTTAGCCGCCCGGTAGCGCTGTAGGGCCGGGGCTGCACACAGCCAACATCGTGAGGCGACCAGAGTTGTCGAACATTAATTTTCAGTAATAAAAATAATCATTCTAACTGAAATTTATGGTCAGTGCATCGTTTGCGGAATCTTTGCACAGACCGAAGACGAGAAAGACTCGCTGTCCTCGTTTACAGTCATCATTGTACTTGATTATCAACGGTGCGGTTAATCAAATCTGCATAAATGAAAAGCTTAAGCACGTGTGATGCGTTTTTATTGACCACAATGATAGGAAAAAATTACCTGCGATTGTGCATAAATTTTTTAGGCTTGAAAGATCGACGAGGATGAGTTCAGGACACGAGACGAGTGCACCTACGGACTAAGCTGTACGAAGCTAGAGATTGATAAAACGAGATAATCACTAATAGCCATGAGAGAAACAACATGTACATATACGGATCCCGCGTTCGCTATCTTGTATACCTGCGTACACCCTTTTTGCTGTACGTGTGTACACGGTACGTTTATGTATACGATTGTTGATAGAGTGAGCGACTTTACAGGTGCGGACAAATGCCAGTGTCGTTCGATCAGTTCAATCCCAATGACTGGTGGTACTTAAGGTTAGCTGGACATATTCGCCCCCCTTGTAAATGTGCCTAGAATGCAAAGCCATGATATATTTGGTTCGAGATATTTTTTGGCGTTATCGTTATGTAAAGAGCACGAATAAATCGCCTTTGTGTTTAGTACTAGTTCAAACATATTGGCTTTAGCTGCGTGCAAATATATATATATATATATATATATATATATTTTACAAAAAAGGCATATATGCCCAGCTAACCTCAAGAATCTCCAATCCGTCGGTCAAAATCGCCCAAATGTTGACGTTAAGCTTGAATATATATAGGAGTAAATAGTTGATATGTATATAAGAGAATGCATTTTAAATCAGTATAGTATTACGTAACTGCGGTCAGCTCTGTTTTGATTATAACAAGTACGTACCCATCTCAACAATTGTTAAACTAGCTTTATCAATGTGTCATTGAATTACTTGAAATTTTAACACAGTTGTTGATCCTCCTCCTGGCACTGCGTGGGGACTGGGTCGCGCGTGAGGCTGGCTTTTCCCATTGTTCCCAAAACACTTGTACTCGTTAGGTTTATCCCGGTCACGAATTTGTCCTTTTAAAAATATCGTTAAAAGCCTTCCCGCGTTCATACATCGGCTGCTCGCGTTCATTAACCTGTCGTTTACCGGAATTAGCCTTGAATGGCGATCGAAGTTCTCTGATTTCCGCTTCTTTTAGAGGCGTCTTCTAGCGATGGGTTGCGGCAGTAAACTAAGTGGCCAACGTGTAACCCAGTGATCCACTGGCATGACCTCACAGAAGCACTTCACGACGGTTCGTCTAATAAAAAAGCCACACAACGTTCTGAAGAGGTAGCGATATCGGTAATGTCGAAATGAGCTGAAGACACCTAGGCATTAAAAAGAGTTTTTCTTTTCAAATAAAAATGAAATTTGCCTCTCACGTTAGGGCTACTATGCGCCAAATCTAAGTTGCTATTATCGAGATTACCTGCACTTTTCCTCCTTCTACTTTTGTCCTTAATATATATATATATATATATATATATATATATATATATGGAGTATACTTTGTGGATATATATGCGTTGAAGAATATTCCAGCTTTTTGCCACTTAAAGGACTACACAGCCGGCGCCGGTAATTCAGCTTAAAACTACTTCCGCCGAGCAGACATTCATATCAACGATAGTGTTACGGCTAATCGTTCAAACTGGAGGTCTCTCACATGTTAACCCAGTCGCTTGCTTTTGTGGCCCAACGATCCGCTATCTCGCCAGTGTTTTCGCTTAAGCGTCTTGGTGGGGATCGCTAACAATCTTCTACGAAATTGGGTATGAGCAGTGTTTTGTTGCTAGTTATCTAACCCAGTTCTGACCATTATCATCTACTTTATTAAATTTCGAGGCTTACCTTAAACGTTCATTGAGCTATTCGAGTCCGTCTCTCCTAAACAGCGTCGATTTCAGCTTAGTTAATTCCGTTTAACTGTTTGCTCATGGTTTTTACTACCTAGACCAATACGGGCTCTGTAGCAATCATACGTACAGGCGAATTTTACCTGTGGACATAAAACACATTGCTACTACTATTATTATTATTATTCTTGTCATTATCTAATAAAAGCCCGTTTAAACACAATATATTTCTAGGGTAATTGAATCGAGTAAGTTCGAGCAGTTACGCTACACCGTAAGGACAGACCGCTTTCTCTATGTCCAATAGGTTTCGTTAAAACGTATGGTCTACCATTGATTGTCCAGATGAAAAACTTGCCGCTTGATAGTTTCAAATTGGCGATTAGTAATTACGCGCGTTTACATTTTGTTTCTATGTAATTTGCCGAATACGTACGTTTCTGTTAAGCTGGTGTATTCCTTACGACATGGTACCAGAAATCATTCGGCCTCAATTGGCCTTAACTATGTGTGCCTGAATATTTGCAAAGTAGCAGAAATCACCGTCGGCCCGGTCCACACCACTTGACAAACCCATATACATATGTATATGCAGAAAGTAAAGAAACATCGAAAGAAGCCGCTTGGCACAGACGGTCTTTTGGTCCTCGTAGGACTTCAGTGGATCGGATTGAAACGTACTTGAGAAAAGCGCCCACTTTGTAGACCCAACACCCCTTTCATTTATTGTTCAATCATATGAATGATAAAGCATGCTTCGATCTAATAATGGTTGGGCAGCCTAAGACTTCCTCGGGTTTGTCTCTGTTGAGGAATAATGTTCTGCATTTAGCAGGGACAGCGTAGCGCGATGCTGAAAGTACAGACTAGATTTTACTAGATGATAATAACTGGCAAAGCCTAATCGGTACCGGAAATTATAGGATACTCCAGGCTGTGGGTCGGGCGGAGATAAAAAAGAAGAAGGGTAATAACAACTATATCTTGTTCAGGATAGTCTTCTGAGCGTTGAGTGTCCGCCTTTCTTCGAGGCAGGTGTCCTTACTCTCGAGCTATTTCACCACATACGTATAATTGGACCATTAAACAGTTCTTATACGCTTTAGATAGTAACGGATCTTCTGTTGGTAAAGTATCTCCAACAACAGAGCGTTCACTGTTCTTATTATAGGTTGGATCACTTTGAACTCGTGCTGCCTATTACGCTACGTTGGTTCGACAGCTTAAAAAGAAAGCGTTGTTTTGAAAATCTTGTCAAAATTTCCAATAACAGCTGTTAGGTAATACTGAAAGTAGATAAGGCTTGTACGCTTGTAGCACGATATACCACACAAACATTTTAAGACAGACGGGCAAATACGGAACCTCTTCTAACAAAAACCGATATCATTCAGGCTAGTTTATATTATTACCACTGTTATTGAGAACTTCTCTACCGCCGTCTACTTTAACTTAACGAGTAGTCATAGATTTCGATTTCTGTGAGACTCGACGAGCATTCCGTAGACATCTAGTCTCGCCAGCGGATTCAAAACTATTTGATCTTAACTTTGCCACGCTAAACTTACACATGAAAACCTACGCACCATGCCCAAGTTATACTAAATTAGATTATAGTGCCAGGCTAACTGATTGAAATCTAATCAGAAACGTTGCAAAGGACTACTTCTACTTAAGCGATCGTATCAAGGACGATAGGACACGCGGTTAGCAATAATCAATGGCTCACTGGATTGGCACATGGACAAGCGGCTATCGATTTGTCATTTAATTAAAACGCGGATATATTAAGGGCGAACGATTTCAGGCTAATCAGTAATTACTTGATACGTACTGTGACTAAAGGCATCGTACAAACCCAGCATAGGGGAACGGATGGTGTACGAGTTCAATTTATACAGTTACCCTCGTTTCCGACAAGATATTCTTGCTTGCAATCGTAAACATGTCGATACTATATGAGTTAGACAATTGCAAAGCGTCCCTGTCTTAAACATTTCATTCTATTGTTATTATATGTGGCACGATCTCTTTGCACGTGGACCATTCTAGCCCCAAACCAAAACCTACTAGTAACAGTAATTAATTATACTACGGTGGCATCGCGTTATCGGTGAAAGTAATCTGTGTTACTTGGATGCATTTTGGCTCAGTATTTGTATATAAACACGCACTGATACACACTGTGAACGACTGGCTTGTCCAGCTGGCTGGAAATGCAGAAATCGCACAAGGAAAACGTTGCTTTGTTCCAAAACGAGCAGAATTTTCTGTCCGGGTCACATTGCTCTAGGAGGATCCATTAACGTTCTTCATTATTCTGGGCATTAACTCGATTGAGTTCCGCTTGATTTCCTACATAAACTTTTTCTGTCAAACAGCAGCCTCATTGCTCTGTTTATCACTATACATATATGTGTGCGTGCGTGTGCGTGTGTGTGTGTGTGTGTGTGTGTGTGTGTGTGTGTATGTATATGAAAGTGATATTATCTTTTTGTGTGGACGAAACAAACACATAGGGAGATAGTGTCCATCGCGCTTGAAGCCCTTAAACCTGAGCTGTGCTAAGTACAGATTCGACGAACAAAAAGCAAGCCCAGACATGCGTTTGGCAAGTCCGCCCCTACGACATTTTGCACAGACAAGACTAAATTAGCAAATGTTACGCCATGTACATTTACATGTATTCTTAATGAACACAATTGAACCGGTACTCGTACATGAAATTGTTCCATTAAGAACAGTGTAAATGTGCTTGTCAATGGGCGCTATCTGAGTAGTGGCCATTACATAGAACTTGGCTAGGAGTGGTTGACTTTACCAATCTAAATGGTCGCTTTTATTGACGTTATCCCCGCCCGCTTGAAAAGCAAACGAGTCTTCCTTGAGTCCTTACACGACGAATCAACTAGGGGGCTTGTAAGGCAGCGGAAAATTTCCACGTGGTTATTTCACACTGGGCGCTCATTGCGATGCGCTACTATCTCTATGATGGACACTGTTTGTTAAGGGCTAAATGATCATAGTTGGTAGAGTTGTACGGACAGCAGCAGGCACGCTGGTTCGATGTTAGGACTTCAACTACACCTAATCAATTGTACATATGAATAATGGTGGAATGATAGCAGGCATTTTGTATGTGAGCAACGCGGTCATGGCGCACAACTGATTTGAAAGAACAGATAGACACTTACGGGACGACGGGATGGCTATGCGAGGATAGGTGAACCTGCTTCAACTATAGTAACAATCAAAGTAAGGCTTTTTTTGCACCACAAACGAAATCTTTCATCTGCAGATGGATGGACTGATAGGCTCTACCGTGTGTGGGCGAAGATCGTTATGCGAAGCTCTCCGTTTCGTTGCAGAAATAGCGTCAATTCCATAGTGTATGGAATGTTTCAACATACGTGTCCGTCAGGAGGTTTTCGTGCTCAGGGAAGCCAGCCGATCAAAGGTTGTACCATATGCCCTACTTAAAAATATCGAAATTTTCAGCTATGTATATGCATGAGGCCTAAAATGGCTGGTGATGGTGTACAGGTAATAATCGATGAGACAGCGAGCATGTCTATCAGTACAATAGAATATTAACCAAACCCCATTCTTTCTCATTTGGCGTGAGTCGCTGCGAGGAGTTGAAGATCAACAGGACTGACTGCGCAGAGGAGGCAGAAAACATCGAGACATTCTACGTACGCGTACATATTATCACAATGGATTAACGATGTAATCCACAATCTGCTCAGATCGTTTCCGACTTGAGCTGCCTACATTGTGCCGTAGACGTAATTCTATTTGTAAATGTGATGTCGTTGAGCTGTTATCACGAATATGACTAAGGTACGTTTTCTGCTAACAGCGGTCACTCTATAGAAGGCAAAGCGTTACCATTGGAAGACATCCAACATCTGAAAGTAAAACGTTTGCAATACTTCGCGTTGGGTATAATATAATTTTCGAACATTATCTACGACAAACGTCCTATTGTTTTTGTCCAAACAGGACGGAATCGTTGGTGAATGGTAATCTTTACAAACGCAGCACGTCGACTAGGTCTTATCCTTTGTCTGCGAAGCACGTTCAATCGCTGAAAACTGTTTAGACGATCACCGTTACCGTAGTACAATCAACATAATATCGTAGCGGATACCTAGTTTGGCCTGGCAGCAGCTCTAGGTCAGTTCCACATTTCTGAACTTTGATCAGTTAGCAAATTGGGTGCTATAGAATACGAAACATAACCGTAATAAGTATAGCTTTGAAGAGCAGTGTTATCGGACAAAAGAAATTTAAAATTCTGCAAAATGAAAGCTCGTTCGGGTACAGAGATACGCAAAAATAACATCTAGTGCCCAGCTGATTAGCTGCTAATATTATACATCAGTGCAACCGAGAATGACGTTAGACGTCTTGTGGCCATATAGTTTCTGCATGTTTTGCAGCCATAAGTGACGCGTGCAAGGTATGTCGAACAGACCATTGGATATTTGTTGTTGGTTTTACATATTGCTACATACTGTATACCTCATACATGTACTTTATCGAGTTCGGCTAAGAATGTTAACATGCGGAAACGAATCGCATTAGCGGTGAACTCATCGACACGTAATGATTTCATCGTGGCTCTAGAAGCAAGGCTTACGTCGATCGTAAGGTACAAGACCTGACTTTATGATGAAGAAGCACAACTTCAGCCTTTGAACCGGACGCATCTGTTGATCGAAAAGTAGATGTAAACTGGATGAGCAAATGGCACGTTAATGGAAATTCAATTTATAGACGAAATAATGAACTGAAGAATCACTCTTTGTGATGTGATTATTAGAATAGTTGTTATATTATAGAAAAAAAAAAAAAAAAAAAAAGAAAAAAAAACTATTATTAAACAACTATAAAAACTATATTATATAAATAGCAATAACTTGTGCATCGTTCGGGCTCTGGTTGTGAAAACGCGAATATACGAAAGGGCATTTTTGGAGTCTATCCCTTACTAGTGCACAGGGGGTGATACGGAAACAGATGTAGCTACACCTTCGGGACAGATCGGAGTACGACTATGACGATTATGACGAGCATTACTGATAGGTCTGTTCAGCATTAGCAAAGCCTAGCGATCTAAGACAATAGAAAAGATGCTATTGCTTATTCCCTTCCATTTTCTACATTTCTGGCAGATAAATACTGTGATTCGTACAGGGTCCGAACGTGGCTGATTACACCCGTTCGGCTGCCCCTAAATTTATAATGTTAGAAAATGGATCAGCCATGATCCTGAACATATGTCCTAACTCGAGACTTGAACTGAGCGAATATATTTGGCCTATTCTAGACTGCACCGTGAATCAATGGGCTACAGTGCAACTCGCAGTGCTATACTAGCCAGTTTAGCACGTTACTTGTTACACTGGCCTGTAAGGGACGAATCCTTCGCGCGAGAGTTAAGGGCTCTGGTCATATATATATATATATATATATATATATATATATATATATATATTAACAATTTTTTCGATGGAATACAGATTCACTCTTTGACATAACGACAATTGTCGTGCTCGCTATTGGATCCTTATATATATAAGTTCATAATTGCCCGTGTATCACGTATTGATCTATACGGAGTACTAGATACCCACAGACCAACTCTTATTACTTATCTAGACGGCATTGACATATATAATACAATAAATCAAAAACTATTTGTGAGATAGAATGTCGGGACACGTCGTGACGTTATTATGTCCGTCTCTGCCACATCGACATCGAATGATCTCCGTGCCTCGTCTTCAATGCTCCGTACGAAAAGATACCCCTTCTAACCACTATGGAACGTATTACGTTTTTTCCCGTTCTGTCAGTTTTGCCGGTGCTAACAGTATTGCTTTGATTTGCAACGTGTTTGCGCATCTCAACAACTGAGTCGAGCTACAGATGATTCAGGTCGTCAAAGTAACGACGTAGCATGACGAGGTCTAAACTACACAATCATTTCCTACACGGGTTCACGCCATCACTCATGGACCAAATGAATTCCATAGATCAGAAGCACGTGCAGAAGCATTCCTAAGCAGAAGCACGCACGTTGTGCTGCGCTGTCCATTAACGCCGATAAACGGGCAGTTTTTACGCGACCACTCCTAGCTTAGAGATGGTACATTCTGTACGTGCCGAAGCCACCAGAGGGCGATCCGTGGCCTCGACGAAACTGACTGCATAATATAGAGCTAAATACATAATTGGCGGCGAAAAGCTGTATTATACTGTTGACGAGCGGTCCGTTCGCAGGGACGATTGATGGCGGAAGCAGGAAAAAGGCATGTACGTTGCACTAAACA
The DNA here is from genome assembly GCF_002443255.2 of Varroa destructor. Classification (NCBI taxonomy): domain Eukaryota; kingdom Metazoa; phylum Arthropoda; class Arachnida; order Mesostigmata; family Varroidae; genus Varroa; species Varroa destructor. The sequence goes on along the minus strand of NW_019211454.1, from coordinate 9,531,830 downwards.
CGCGCACGAATGGTGAAAGATAAAGTCGGACAAAAGCACACTCAAATATTTCGAGGAGTTTTAGAAGTCTTGTATCTAAAGGCAAGGTCGAGAGAGAGAGAGAGAGAGAGAGAGAGAGAGAGAGAGAGAGAGAGAAAATTAGACAAACATCCCCTTTGCTCGTGCGAGACAGCAAATCCGGGCACGGAATACCCAACACTCCTGTGACATCTATAAGGCGTCATCGCAGTTGTCGAGAAACGTTCAAAGTTCAATACAACATCACATGTTATAACTTCAGTGCTCAAACAAAGCAAAAAAGTGAGTTTAAGAGACAACTCGTAATGTAATATATATACGAAAGCTTTCATTATTTAAAAGCTTTGAAATGACCAATAGAGTCCATCGCGATCCAACGCTATTGCTCTTTTGTTCTTTTCTAGCGTGGACAAGGCGCTACCGTGAAACAAGGTGGAGACGGAGCGCCGCAATTTACCCTACGAGACCATTTTTTGCCTCATCCTGCTGGTTTATTTGGCCAGGATTTGTGTCAGTACCTGCGTGTCGGAAACAAGAGTGGGATATTCATGCTTGCTCTGCTTTAGACGGGAAACCTGGTTCATCCAGACGTTGTTTTGCATCCCTAAAATATTGGACTATCGGAAATTGGATCGTAATAGAGAAATATTTTCGCGTCGCATTGAATAATACGGATAGTAATGTGACGAAAATATTTTTACAAGTTAAATTATTAAAAATATAGGATACCTGCAAATGGTAAAAAAATTCTCTCGTCTGGCTGTGTTCTAGCGTGGTCAGCTTCCTAAAAAATGTTCACCGTAGTCATCATACAATCGACAGCTGCTTTAGTTTAAAACAAAACACATTCTAATTACATGGTGATAGCTTATATATCTTAAACCGAACTAACTAATACGTAATTTTTGGTAGAATGTTACAACACCTATTAGTGGAAACCGCGCCAGCCAGACGAGCCAGTTCTTCCCTTTACTCTAAGTTAGCAATCTGCATAGTACCCATTAGCGTGGTTTCTACGCAAACTTTCCATAGAAAACTGCCAAATTACTTAAATCGCGATACAGTGTTTCGCTTCTATAGATCACTGAACTTTTTACACTTTGAATTTCTAGGTACTAAGTTACCGGAAGCCTACGACAATGCCGAGATCTGAGCGCTTACCCTTGAGTTCACGGAAAACCATGCCGGCCAGTTACGCAATCAGACCCCAAGGTCGAATCGAAATTTACCTAACAAAACGTCGCTTTTCCTGTTGACTCTGCACGCATATTCTATGATCACGGTAACGTTCGTAGCATTTACAATGGTGACACTTCGTACGACGATCGTCGATGCATCGTGTAGTAAAAAGAAGACCGGATAAAATAAGCCTGAAGCATCGTGACACTCAGTTCGCTTATGGTGATAACTTTGCCGACGCAATAGAATATACTTGATACTCCGATAGGAATATGGTTACGGGTCTATTGCTCGATAATTCTGGTAAACCCGAAATATATATATATGGGATAGGTGTTTATATTGTACGTGTGTGATGAAATAAACGCTTTAGTAAGGCGGATGTTAGCAACAATACTCTCAGAAACGTCGAGGCTCAGTATTCCAATGGCGATAATAAATTTTAGCTGGATTTTTACTGTAGTTTGTGTTGCACATGGCCATAAGCAAAAATCGAAATTCGGTGGCGGCATAAGCATATGGCTCTGGACCTATATCTGCCAAACACGTGATAACCGCATGTAACCTTTATAACTATCAACGGGTTTTCAGGTAGTGTTGAATGTATTACGTTTTGTTTCGAAAAGAAACGTTGAACTTTTCCGAGTACGGGCCATTATAAGTACACGAGAAACAATGTTATCGAGTTAGAATCAGTTGGCTATGTTTGGACGACGACATCTAGTTATGCAAAACGTCGGAACGAAGAAAGATACAATACAATTAAACGATAGATATGTACAAATAACGATGTAGGAAAAGTGTGATTATTTTCCATTGCTCATAACATAGCCGTTAGAAACAAAGACTTACTTCGTCGAAACCCAACATTTTTCGATATCTTCAACGGTATGCTCCAGTGGGATTGGGTAGTTGTGATAGGCAACATCGTAATACGAATCGAGTTACTATAGGAGGATGTTGACTTCGTTTCTGGCAGACTGCTCACTTTAAAGGATCGAAGACATATACTATCTTGAAAATCATCTACAGAGCCATCATTATCTCGCTTCATACCTGCTGTGACATTTTGCCTAATCATCTTAGGGGGTCACTTCACGGTGTCATCTAAAACGTTAGCAGCTAAAACTCCATAGGACTAATTACACACGTTAGCAGTAATGGGGGTCAGGGGTAATGCCGTGACCTAACGTAATTCATTCATAACGGTCGAACACGAAGGACATAACTAGAAACACATAATCAAAGCCCATAAATGATTAAAAAATAACTATGTCATAACGGGGATAAGGTAAGCTAGTCATACTTTGAAGTGAAGAACATTTTCCATTATCTTCAGTCAGAGAACGTGCAAGCATATCCAATGGACGTTGAAGCCGCTCAGTGGAAAGTCTCGTCGGTATAACACTAAAGTATGTCGCTGTTCAGTGCACGATAGAAATCTGTTGGAATGAACGACAGGTAACTTCGTCGACTACGATTTACCTAAGTGTAGGATGTCCGATGAGAGTAGGGGTACCCCAGAATAATGAAAAAAATCTGCCATGACAGGAACCGCTCGCCGAAACGCGTACCTGCTTTGCAAGCACTATGCGATTCAATTGTGTGTGTATATAAAATATATAAATTCCAGGTGTGGCGAGATGAGAAACATTCTATTCCTCGATGAGAATATTCTAGCATTTTCTCATCGCTGCCTGGCTTCGATTGTCTAACAAATCGAAAAGTAACCGTATATGCTATAAGTATACACATGTCTAATAACAAATAGCGCCATGCATTATAAAACCTAAATATCTTAACCTACGTAGCGATTGCCTCTGCAGCTCTGCAAAGACAAAGGGTCACCTCTGCCATCCGCAGTGACAAGGAGGTCACTTGTTCCATGGCATTTCTGCACCATACAAACACACTAAATCAAATGTTGCTTGTACGAAATCCACTGGTCTTCGTGACTGTGGTTTACCTACTGCTAAATCATGGGACGCCTATCCCGGCGTAGGCTGGGAAGGGCGCCTTCACCGGCCGCCCAAGGCAGCGCTGCTTAACGGCAGGTAATAGACATATCATCTACAACGTTTTTTGCTTAAAATCTATTTAACGTTTTGCTTATGAGGTTGGCTATTAACGCCTTCATCCGAATTATAGGCATACTCGTTAGGGATACATGACGAATCGTTACTATTTTGGCATCACACACCTATGAAAATAGCTGTATTTTACGTTTTCTAGTCATTCATCTATCAATTGGGATAATATTTATATATCATTTTAGAAAAATATATATATTATCTTATCTTTGCACTTGCGAACGCCGTAAAAGATGACTGCTTTTGAGGTGCGACGACTTGAGGGAAAAATTGGTTTCCGTTTTCATTAGAACTGCTGCGTGTTTGTACATCGATCAAGCGGCCTTTATGGCAGGCGACAAGAAGCCTTCTTGAAGGCTGTACCCGTAATAAATAGAATTGTTGGATAATGGATGGCAGCGACAAATTACTACATATCAGCCAACTATATATATATTTCGTTTTTTCTGAACGATCGAATAGCTGAGCTTATTAGCTGACGGTACGTATATTTCGAATGTCTGCTAGTCATGCTGATATATATTACTAATGAGCGTGAAGGGTTTCATGCCATGCCAGACACCTTGGCCACATCTGAATAGCAGCGTATTTCAATATCAGACGTTTTAATCAAATACTCATAGGGGGAGAAGAGGTAGTTATGTAGCTTTCGAAAAATTTCAATCAGAAGTCTGCACAATATCGCTGGATGTTGCTGGATCGGTTATAGCCGACAAGAGGACTGATCCTGACAGATGAACAGGCGCGTCGATAGGGTTCCTCACCCGACCTGCTTGGACGTGCCTTAGCATTCGTTGGATAACAAATTGTACTCAATGGCGTTGGCGACGAAATGCGGATATTGTCCGCCAAAGTACTAACGCAGACGTCATCTTGTCTGATGATATATTGTCGGCACATCAGCCTCTTAAGGTAAACTATTATGTGCTGGAAATAGCGTTTAGGTTGTATAAAACCTTTTTTGTTTGCGTGAATGATTTTTGTGGTCGATTGATTTCTTTAGCGGTGAGTGTTCATACAAATTAAATATGGGAGTTAAGACTAAAATTTTCAAGTTAAGGCGGGCATCTAAGTAAAAAACTTTATGTATAGATATACAGTGCACAACTTCGTTGATCTTTTAAAAAATATTCGTTCTGTAATCATGGTTGTCAAATACAATAGTGTTATGTTATGTTCGATTGAAGCTAAACATACGATATAAGCTGTTTTAGTGTATGGGCTTTGAATGAGCCTACGAGCTAATTTTAATTGTTAGCCTTAGGCTCAATGTTTAGAAGTAACTGCAAGATGGGGATAGTTCCCTGTAAACATTCTCGGTAGACAGGCTCTGTACGATTCTAGTGTCGGGTCACTTATTATATTGAGAAAATTTTACGGGCCTTAATTTCGTAGGGCTGCGTAAACAATTCATAGATTGAGTAGTATGTCAACTAACCTGTGTAGACAATTAATCACATCGTTTCACCGGTACACCACCGAGAACTTCTTCGAAGTTTTTCAAAAAAAATTATTACAAACAAGAGAAACTTTCATTTAATTTGAACTTTAATCCTTTGTCTACGAATATTTATCTGTCGTTAATTGTGCTAGCAAAAAGAATAATACGTGTCGCTCTTTATCGCTACAGGCATATGCTTTAGATTCAGGGTTATCATCAGCTTATGTAGAGAGGATCTTAGTACGCGCTCGAGTGCGCTGATTGAACGGTTCGTTTAAGTTATAAATCCTAAATAGCCTTTGGTATTTTCCCCCTAGTCAATTGACGGCTTGATCAGCTGATCTAAGTTAACAAACGAAGATACGTCGGAAATATCTAGACAGGATATATAGTAGTCTGGCGCGTAAGAAAAAAAAAAACAGAAAATGGGTTAACGGCGTTCTTCACTATTGTACGCCTCTCCTTTACATAGCGAAGCGGCTAGCTAGGCTAAGACTATATTCACGGTGAATCGGTGATCGTCGAATCAAAACTGGATTTTATAGGAAAACTATGTATGTGTATAGGCTTTTCTTAGTAAGTCTGTTTCTTTCGAAGGACGCATGCGTGGAAGAGCAAATTTTGCTGCATCAACGATGACAACGCCTCTGCGCCATGCAATGCGGCAACGATTTCCCGACGAGGGCAAACGAAGAGTACCGACGCTGCGTTAGGCCTTTATCGACCTAATCACAGTGTCCGTACCGGTGAAGATCGCACGAGCGTTTGAGGATAGCGCTACCTTCTGATGTTTTTTCACGACGAAATACTTATGTCCAATTGTTGTTTGTCGCTTGGGCAAAAAAAGTACGCTGCGATACAACTATATTGCTAGCAGTGGCATATGCCGTCTTAGTTAATTAGCTCGTTTGCTGATGAGCTAATTAGTCATCTATTCATACGAAAGGACCCTTTTTTTCTCTAGGGAAAATATCAGCATACAGGAGCTAGACAAACAGTACCCGTACTGAATTATACACACGTATCTGTGCTGGTGTAAACGAACAGGGAAAAGACTCGACCAAATACAAGTCCGTCATTGTACACTGTTTTTCTTCAACGGGTCCCCTATTTTCTTCCGAAAACTCTGCTAAATCGAGGCGCGTTGTCGAGGCAAACTGCACAAGTTAAGCCTATTCCTAAGCACAGCTGATTTCTCTGTATTTAATCATCCGCTGTCCTGAGTGATATAATGTGTTTCTGTGTGAAGATGGTATTATATTGTAGTGAGATACAAGATTTGTAATTAAGAAAAAGGCAGTAACGTTTTGCGCTATGTCGTACCGCGTCCAGTGAAATGCGAACGCCCAGTAGTTATGTTGCAGACAATTCGCTCGTCCCTTTTTATATCTCATATATGAAATGGAAACGTACAAAACGTGATGTCCTGCCCCCGCAAGCGTTGCCGTGACAGCTCGGCCACAAACAAAAATCGTTCTGCCCGTTTCATTCTATTGTCACGGCGATCTGCTTCGACGCCTCAAGCGCTTTCTAAAGTACTTCCATCCTCCTTCATAAAAAATGACGTTTTTCAAACAACGTTCACTGAATCCCGATAATGCTGACGTTGCTGCTATACAATAAAAAAGCGTTAACGTCTTTTCTTATTATACAATAGTCAATAGCTAACTAGCTATTGGGCCCCACTGGGCCACAGCGAAGTGATCACTATAATAGCCATTATTGTTAGTCCTATTATTGTAAAATGACTATGAAATTGCAGGTACATTCACTTATTGTAGGGGAGTATCTTTGCAGGTGGTTACGATAGGAGAACCAACGCAAAACGCGAACAGTTCTTCTAATGTACCTACCGTGCATAGGTGCATATCAGTAGATAGATGTACATCGAGGTACAAATAGATACATGGATAATAATGGCACTATACGATTGATAAGATCGCACCGTACCGGAAACGTCCGCTTGGCCGAGTTGGGCTTGAGTCGTCGCGTCTATTGACATTGGGTGTTTCGCTGTGGGCTGCATCGGGCTTTGCTGGTAGGTCGCAACAGGGACGGGTGGGGATTCAATGGAATGCTGATTGTCTGAATCGTTGTCTAAGGAGTTGAAATGATGGCGGGAGCAACGGAATAGCGACGGCATCGGTAGCAAATGAGTCGACTGACAGGCGCAACCAATATGCGTGTGCATCGAATGTTTTCGTTGGACAGGACACCTTAATGGACGGATTGTTCGACAGATTCCATTGCTCATGACGACAGCTAGGCCCGTCATTCAATAGATCGGTAAACTACTCGTTGGGATTATTATTCGAGAGTGAGTACTTTACGCTATCTGCTCATTTCGATAGTCGATTGATCGATGTCTCTGTGTGTAAGCTATGCCAATTGATTGTGTAAGCGGCTGTTGATAGGCCGTTGCCCCAGGAATGGCCGTTCCAGAGCTGTACTCGATAGTGCAGTAGCATCAAACGGTATCCCTGCTTCCTGCTCCGAGATTACACACCCGATGTGCATCGACCTTCACGAAATAGGAAAAGGGGGCTGGGCCAAACAACACAAGTGGCAGAAAATTGTGCGGTGACTGGATAAGCTAAAGAAGCTAATTGCCCACGAGAATGTGTTAAGGTGAACGACCTCGACAAAAAAAAACTGTCACGGTAGAGAACTTCGATGTTTCTGGAACCACCGATGACGAAAATTGGGAAAACGGGAGAGAACAAAGCGTACGCCCACTTGTTACTGGCATCCGTTGATCATTAGTCGACTTTTCAATGTCACTTTACTTTTGTTAGCTCGATAAAATTCAAGTAATAATAATAATAAATCTAAGAAAGCGAAGAGAAGTGCGTACCTTCTGACCACCCTTACACCTTGATATCATTGAGGTCCCTGAATTGTTCGGGGACGACCGCTGCGATATCGGTTTATACTGCAGACAAGAAATGGGACGAAATATTGTCTCGCTGTTTGTTAACTACCCGACGCAAATTTCCCCGAATTGTGCAGCAGTCAATGGGTTAAGTCTGTTGTAAATGTTTGTTGTTTGCGGCATAGGTAACTTGAATATAGACGTTTATATCATAGATGTAATGAAAGTCAAACACGTTACGTAGAAAAAGCCAAACATATCGTTATAATAAAAACAAGATGTGACGCTTTATGGCACAAGCACCTGACTGCGCTCTATAGTTAGTGCATGTTTTAGGCGTTGCATTCATAAAGTCTTAGTTGAGCAGTGCGCTAGCCGGCTGGCTCCTTTCAGCACGAAACGATTTCGTCTTCAGTGTCTCTAACTTAAGTTGCTATGTTTCGTAACTTAACGTACTTTTGTTTGTAAAAACAAACTTCTCGGCGCAATTGGAGTGGACAACACTCGCTTTGGCACGATGCTATGGATGCATTTTTAAACACAATTCACATAGAAGAAGTGCAATAAAATTCACGCTGGACAACGTCATTGAGTGTTAGCTCCGAATCGAATCGGAAACCAGGCGTGCTCGAATTTGTCACGTTTGTCTATTATGTTTCTACTATAGGGAACAAACGTTAGTTAAGCATCAGTTTAATTATTAAAAGAGCGTTGCTTCAACGGGCCGGTGGCCCCTGCCATCACAAAATGACAACTATCTACGCCCGCTTTTGAACCTAGACCATATCACAATGGGTTCCTGGGTTTAGTAGGCAACCATTGCAGCATCAGGAGAACAAGCCCAGTGCCATAGCCACAGCGGACACCCTCAAGGCTAACAGAAGAAGACGTGGCCAAATAGATTGCCTATTGCTATCGATGTCGCTGTGATCGGTCTAAGGCCGATGTCGAATATCGGAGTACCTGTCACTGTTTTTATCGCGCTTGTTGGCAATGCCGGAGCCTTACTGAAATGATTCGGCTGTTTATCAATGCGAGCAGATAGTTGGCTCTTGCCCCTAAGGCAAGAAGGCTGCTGATGAACATGCAATGTCACGACCAGGTCAATGGGTATCAATGATCAATCTTTGCTGTTTAAAGGTGGCATCACCGAACACAATCGAATGAAGCAGAACACATATGGGTGCGCTCGTTACCGATAGAAAATTCATCAACTTGTTCAATTTGCGCAATGTCATCATATCCACCGAAAGGATACTTCGAGATCGATTGGATTCGAGTACGGCAGGGGGAGTGGTTTCGTTGACAAACGGTGCCGCAAACAACCACGTTACCAATTCCTAGTCTGAAAGGCCAGTCATTGGCATCATTTGATTAAAACAGACAACAGGGAGGACTAACCCATTAAATGTTTGTTTCTTTTCTCTCGTCGAAGAGGTATCGGTTCATTCCAGTACGTTACGTTCTACAATGTCATCGAAATCATCGGTAGTTTTATTGCTTTTGTTTACTATTCTAGTTAGTGCATACAATTGGCATGAAAGCAGCAGCGGATAACTTTTGAATAAATCCTGTTTTGACGTATAGTCGTACTGTGTTTTTGTTGTTCCTGCTTTGCGTTGGAGACGTGCGCCCACGTACCCATTTATCCCAGCTGTACGGGTTGTCTGCGATAGCTATATGTTACCGCATCAAGTTAGTGATCGATTATCTCAAGTCTTGCACGGCAAAATAAGGCCGGTGCTTTCTACTAAGAGTCGGCCGTTGACACACAAATGCTTAACACATCAGTAGAATCAGACATAAATCTCGACATAAACATTTTGAGTGTAGACATTCGCTCAACAAACACGTCAGATCGATCAGACGATCAATTAGGTGCTAGTATCGACTAATATGTAAAATCTCGGCAAAAAGGTGTCCGACAAGCTTTTACTACTATAGCTGTTGCTGAATATTCTGCTAAGGCCAGGTTCTTCAGCCCGCTCGCCACCCTATCGTCTTTTCTTAAGCTTTCGGAAATCACCCATCGTTTATAATAATAGTCCATTCTTCAACGCACACTGGTAGAAAGCCATCTGGATGACGACAGCATTTGCGCTAATCAGACGAGAGCGTTCCTTATCCAGCGTTGTTTCCCGTTAACGTTTTCAGTATCCTTTTGTAACGATGGCAACTGCCGCTGCTGCTAAGTTCGCTTTCAAAATAACGCCGAACCTCTATTATTTCACCTGAGGGAGTGGATACGGTAAGCGGCAAAGACCATAATGATACTGATAGTATTTAGAGGAGGGGGGCAAATGAACATTACTCATTGCGAATAAGGGAATTGGTTTGACAAACTCACAATAGGTTTATTGCAGAGGTTTCAATAGTGCCCTAGTTTAGATGAACGCATTGGTGGGGCCGGCCTGATTCGTAGCTTCACAGTGGGTTTGATTGGGGTTGAAATTCGCTCGGAGTACGCGTTCTCAAATTTACTCAAATGGCATCTGTATAACCCTGCGTTGATCGCGTATCTATGGCAAAGGTATTAATGATTTCATTGAAATTGCTCATATTGGATAGTATCTGTCATGGAAATGTTATGATCTGGATGTCAATGTAACCTTAAAAGTAAATCTTTACGCGGATGCGTGCTAATTACACAGTGGCACCTATGAGCACCGGCTATATGTTTGGATAGGTGTTTCTCCGCGGATGCGGTTATGGAGGGCGCCTGTAGAACAGTGACTGATAGCAAGTACATAGCAAATATGTCAATGTTCAGGTATGGCTGCTTCAGGGGTGCCCGTACGATCGAGAGACTGCGAACGACGCCATTTTTCGACACCATCATTAGCTACGAATTGTGACGGTGCTAACGATTTCTGAACAACAACAACAACAACAACGATAGTGTTGGGCCTATCATATAAACTGCTGTACGCGCCTGAAAATAGGCTCGGCGTGTAGGTGATTCTGTTTTGAGTCACTGGCCAGTTTCCACTCACGGCTAGAACAGCAGCAACTTATCGAACCTACAAACGGCTAAAGCAAAAAAAAAAAATGCTGTATGTGTTTTTTTTCTACTGTTCGTAAAATCAGACAGAAAAATGAGAATAGAGCTGGTAAAAGAGCAGCTGTTGCCAATCAATAAGTGAAATGAAAATACATAGATACTGAACGGGAACGTTACTGAACAATGTAGCATTTATCTATCACAGGTGCTACCGCCAATTGTTTGACAAATGGTAAATTGTTCAGCCAAGAAGCTTATTCGTCCACATGGAAGTGTGAGGAACATTTGCTCAAAGACCGAGACAAGCAAAAGATCGCCATACATCCGGCTAAGCATTCACCGTCATCCGTCATATCCCCATAGATGCTGTACGTTTTTTTCGTGGACATAACGAACTCTAAAGTTTTTGATTGGGATCCCAACACGAAAAATCGTTTAGATTAACAAATTACCTCCTGTAGCCTATAACTCAGTTTATCAAGCCGGTAGCCCAGCAGGAGATTTTGTGTTAGACTAACAACATTAATGCAAATATTTTTTTAATCGTTTCGATATTTGTGTTACACAAACAGCACCAACATCAACAACAACAACAACAATACACTATACGAACTAGACAAACAGGTTTGTCGTTTGTTGTTGTTGTTGTTGTTCTTCGTGTTGGTGCCTTCTTTCGAGCTTTACATATTGGGTATCGCCGTATGAGTGCATCTGTGCCATATATCGTACCAACAGACTAAGGGTTGCCAATTTCCGCTGCCTCTGTCTCGTTGCTACTTCTCACATCAGAACAGTCCGGTGGGCGTTTCAAACTACTTAACCTGATCAGTAAACCTGATCAATATCCATACAATATAACTTAACCGCCCAGATGCAGCATCTACCCGTTTAAAGTTGTATCAACTAATAGTGAAACGGTACGATTTCATAAAGTAAAAATTATCTTCTCCTTTCTATAACATCGTCGCACTATTGCTAATCCGTAATATCGTAGGGAATCAGATACCTCAAACTTAAGTCCGTATGATAGGATAGAGAACCTATGCACAATGAATAGCATAGAGCACTTGTATGCGTTCGAGGCTACCTGTCTGCGCTGACTCTCGTTAGATGGCTTAATGGGCCACGGAAGGGAAAGGTAAAATCTCTGCTTGTCGTTTATTTTGTTTCGCCGGTTACTCATATCGTATCTCAAAGTAATTTTGCTTATGGTCGTCCTGCATAATGTTTGGCCTTATCTTGTATTTGTTTATACTAACGATCATAATATATAACGGTGCCGGGCTGATCCGCGTGTTTGAAACACGCGGGATGCGCGTCCACTGCCGAATGAAAAAGTAGACCCCCTAACTAATTAGAAAAATATCTACAGACTTACCAAATTGATTAGCGTCGAACTTGTGTTGCGTCAATGGTAAATGTGTTATTTTCTTTTGTAGAAGAGTTCGGCCATGAAGCGAGGCTCGATCTGTCCAAATGAAAAACATAAAGAAAACAGGCACTTCTAATTTCGTATACGCCTTGTGACACGTGCAGAATGGTATAATCCAATGCTGAGCTGAGTATTTTAACACTTTGTGGGCCGCACAGCCTTTGACATTCGTAGCCTGTGAATGAACAATGAGGACACATTCGCGGCAGCGAATATTTTATCCCTGTTCGCCGCCCAAAACAAGGCCATGCATCGAATTATTTAGGTGCATCCGGCCTGGCTCATGCCCCAGTATCAGCTGAATAGGACAAAGCAGGGCTCGAGTGCACGTGGAATGACAATCAATATCGCGGTAGTATAGATCTGTTGGCATCGCGCGGAGCCACAAGAAGGGGGTCTAAATTTCTGATCTCTAACTGTTCGAATTGCTTTTTGATGTTCCCAGTTCATCGCTAGGTCCTATGGATCGTTTTCTTTGTTGGCTGTTTTGTTAACTCTATTTGCTAAAGGTAGAAAAGCTAACGGAATATATAGCTTCCAATAAAGTTTACGTATTCGGTGAAAAACGTCCGCTCAACTTGGAAATTCCGCAAAGCTTCTTCGTCGAGGTTTTGTTGATATTATAAATGTTCTATTTTTAATAATACCTGGTGTATGGTATATGTCGATTATAGAACTGCAGATGCGGGTGTCGTTATTTTAGTGGCTGTTCTACAAACAAACCTATGCTCTCTGCTTGAAATTTAGATTGAAAAATGCGAAATGGACCGCTACGTATCCTGTTTGACCTAGTTAGAATCTACTGCATACGCAAGTTACTTTCGATAATTAGGTGGAAACGCTTTTTAGCGGGACACGTTTATCAATCTGCCGGTTAGCCGTTACACTTTGCTAGACAAATCCTGTTAAACAAGGTGCTATTGTATGTTTTGCTCCACATTGAGACGTGGCTTAAGGGGTTTACCTCCAAGATTAGTTAGCATAAAATGACTATGAGCTAGATCGTGCCAGCCGTAGTATCCTACGAGTTATGTCCGATAACAGTGCTGCAGAACGTAACACTCCAAATGCCAAATAGGTTTACAATTAAGTAATTTACAAATGCCTACTTAATTAAATTTTGTAATTTTAAGTCGTAGCAAATTTTACATAAAAAATAATTAAATTATTAAAAGAAATACAATTGTTATTTCAGGAATAAGCGGTTTGTTGAGATTTGTACCTCTACCAGTCAAATTGCAATAAGCTGCTTCTTCGGGAAGTGAATCCGTCAAAAAATCGACTACATGTAGAAAGTCATATTATTACGCCTAGTCCAGGCTAGTTTAAAGCACAAAAAATATATATATAATGATAAGGATAATAACTAAATCCCTCATTTCGAGCATATTATATTCAACATTTCATAAGGCGCATTCCCCGTCAAACATCGTATACTAGGAATTGAAATATATACATCATTTTCATTTTTATATAAATAAAGAAAGCTAAACCTCTGCTAGTAACAGCAAGTAACAGCCTACAATCCCAGGTCCATCGATGCCGTTGGGCTAAACCGAATACGTCCATTTTACATTCGTTTCACACACACGTTGCCTACCGCTCATCGCGGTCTCCGATCTGTCAGCTATTTGCCATTGGCTTGCTTCTGCCTCTACCGATCGTTGGCACATTCTCTCGTTACTTGATAATCGTCCACAGGCATCTTCTTTGTAACCTAGCAATATCTAAACGCCACAGTCACAACGCATAAAAGCCATAGTTTACCGTCCATTTACAGTTCTTAGCGTTCAATCAAACCTTACTCATCATTGCCCAATATAAGCAATGTAGAACAACTTGGTGAAGCGTCGAATCTCGGCCGTCCACTTCTGAAAACGTCACATCACAATACGCAACTGCGAGCAGGGCGATATACGATCGGCCCCGGGTTTGTTTATTTTCCAGCCGCTTCATCGGCACGAAGCATCATTCATGAAAATTAGTGAGCCTGCTTATATATAGGCGCTTGAACATGTCATTTATCTGGGCTCGTAGGCGCTGGAGATGTCCACTGGTTGGTGTTCGGTCTTAGGAAACTTTATCTAGAGTGGAACGAATGACCGGTACCAGAGACTAACTTTTGCCTTTGCTTCTGCTATTATTAGTATTGACGCTGACTAATTTCATAGTTTCGAACTAAATATATCTTTAGCCATCTTTTATTCGGATCTCTGTTTCTGTCTTTCCAAGTTGAATAAAAACGACGCATCGTACAAATCGTGAAGGTGTCACCATTCATTCTCCTGATGACGCCCAGATGACGATAGTGAACAAAGTCTTCTCAGCGCCCTGACACCGGTCACGCACAGGACGGATTCGGTGCGCGAAGGGTAATGTCTTTGTTTAGATGCACTAATATTACGACGAGAACTACTGTATATATGCACTGGGGTATGGGCTTTGGTAATTACCCCGTTTCTCCGTTCCTCTCTCTTGACGATACAGAGGAGATTATATGTTGAACGCTGCTGTGTTACGTTAACGGCGGCGATTGGGAGCAGTGTTTTCACCCAGGGTCGGGCTGTCCACCCCTACCATCTTTCCGCATTCGACCTCAATGCATGTTCTTAGCAATAACAGTGGCAATTGTCTGTTAAGCTAAGAGCAGCGGCGATGTTGCCATCATCTCATCGATTTGCGAGCCAGAAGCGTCTTAGCCAGTCGGATGAAAAGATTCATTCTGTTGGTTCTCGCGACAGCTGCCGCCATAACCACTAGGTCAGAATCGAAATCAGCTCAGCTCGGCTGAGCTGTCTTCAGACAAAAGTCTGTGTTTGTCTCTCGCCCCGATCGAATGATGACGACGCAGGAGGCACGGACAATAGCAAGAGTCGCCAGAAGCGCGTGTAGTTACTACGATAGCGACAACGCCTTTAACCTACAGCAAATATGCCTTATAGTAGGAAGAGGTCCCTTAGACTGGAGATTGGTCTTATCCATACCACCTACTTCCAAATAACTGGGTTTCGTCGACGCCCTCCGGTGCTCAAATGGCCCGCCAGCTTCGTCTAGCTCCTAGCAAAGGCGCGGGTCTTGGCTTAACGGCTATGAGCTCGTAGCGGAGCTTATGGTAAAAACTTTCTTGCTAGTCTTTGCCTTTTATTCGGCCTTAGTTCCTTGCAGGCAGCGTTGTTGTGCTCTGTCAGTGCGCGAGTGCAGCTTTTGTATCGTCATTGGGTCCTGGACGCAAAGCATTTCAAGGTGGACGGCGGAGGAAGAAGCGAGCAAGCAGCAATGAGCCATCAGGAAAGGAATGGAAAAAAAAAAGTCCAGAAAGCATCGTCATGAGCATGCGTGTACTTCTATCGTCGACTGAGTACTTCGTGCTCTGTCAGCGGTCGGTGCAGCAGCTGTTGTTATACTGTGATGGCCGTTTATAACTGAGTATCTAACAAAGGGCAAAACATGTACATTTTGACATATTGAGGTAGTACTAGAGAGCCGTAGATAGAACGGGCCGAAAGGTGGTGAATGGTAGTGAATCGGTTTTGGCCTTAACACACACCGGGTTATGCTATTGGTTAGAAGAAAAAGAAACGAATTAAAATGCTAACACCATGAGCTGATTTATTATACGAACTTCATGTATCGACGCAGCTGTATCAAGACACGTATGTATACAGTAGAGCGGTAATACAAAAAGGAGATGCAGTACAATGATGGCCTTGAATGAAACCGTCGCGACTGCCAAGGTAGGTCTACAAATAGGCTATAAACAAATAATTATTCTGCAGATACAGACCAAAGGAGCCTTTTTACCGGGATTTTGGGAAGTGTAAAGTGCAGAAACAGCACAAGCCTTCACTAGACGAAACACACATCAGGTTTCCATATATTGCCAAGCCGCTTGTTCGATTCTATAATGTCCTATATACGTAATATCGGGATCATAGCATTAAAGGCAAGCCAACGAATAATCTGGGTCCTACTTACATGACCTTCTGTGTAATTTTTACAGAAAAGACCTGAGGCATGTCTTATTATTGATTCATAGTCCCCCCCCCCCCCCCCCCCAACAGGAAAAGTACCACATCTGTTCGTTGACTATATTCGAATTAAGCAAAACCTTATATTATTCTCTAGCTCGATAATGCCTTTTTTTTAATTCCATACCGACGTAGCCTTTTCGTGCTGCCTGGTTCCAGTTCCAATCAAAGAAGCTCCTACACTCACAACATAAACAAAACATAAGAAAAATCATCATATAAATACGACCATTTCCGTTCTCTGCTGCTGTTTTTTTTTTTATTATAGTAGAAAAGACACTACTACCTATAATGGGTACTTGTTGATTTAGGGTGTGGGACATAGTTGCACAAATCGTCGGTGCTCCAGTTACCCTGCTGTCACCCATCAATTCCGAAAAGGCTCAACATTGGTAAAAGATCAGGGCCTACAAAAGGCTCAGAGTTTACTCCTGGCCGGCTTTCTGCAAGCTGTACTTCGTCAAAAGTTTACTTCACATAATTCATGATTATTTATTTATTTGTTTGCTTATCGACCTGTAATAACATAGTTATTGTTGTTATCGCGGTCTTGCAGCCAATCCATATACTCGTTGCATTGTCCTACGAAAGTACGCAAAAGCACGGTAGTATTTTCTGTGAGTTGCGTGAGAAACCGTTCGGGCCCGTTGAGCAATATGTTGTTACTTTTACTTCGGCCCGATGAGCCCATCCTCCATAACATTGTTACTGGGTATAGGGCATGATTATGCTCTTTTAACGAATGATCGACGAGCGTCTTTCTTTTAGTTTGCTAAAGGGACTTTATCTTAAATAGCGACCCCGTCACATACGGGATACTTATTTGTATTTGCTTGGTCTATTCGATAACGGCATGTTCATTCATAATTACAGCCGGTTTTAAACCTATGATTTTTTTACCGTTTAACTATTTGGGCGACATAAACAGGCTAAGGTAAGCGATCGTTGAGCCTTATTGATGAGATTCGGTCATTTTTCTAGTCTGCTTACTCTGTTACCCACTCATGGCTAGCATGTCACAGTCAGCCAGAAACTGTTTAAAATACCATAATATATAATCATTTATAGGCTTCTTTTCATCTAAATATTATTGATGAAATGTGAAGTAGCACTCTAACTTTCGATACACATAGAGCGGTTTGTTTAGACTGTACTCACCCATTTGACAAACTAGTTTCGTAACTTTGCTATTTATTTTATTAATTTTAGCATTTTTAATCGCTAAGAAAGAATCGATAAGATTGTTCTTATCTTCATGCAGGACCTTCAATTTTCTCAGAGCAAATATCATATGAAATTGACCTATTTGTATTTTATTACAAAATGCTTCTTTTTTAGTTCAGCCGGATGAATTTGCATATATTTTACGGTTACCTTAATTCGGTAACATCTGTCCTTCCTTAGGTACCAAATGACGGCAGACTACTTCCATTTCTATGGCAACTACCTCATCATAGACTGAACGCTCGTTGAGCGTGTATAACTGCTGTGGATAGCACAAAAATTTGTCGTTATTGTGCTTCCAGGCTTGTGCATGCTTAGAGATGGCTAATTAATTACAGTCTCTTTGTTACCACACGTATATCCATATCAATAGCTAGTTTGGGCAACAACGATTTAGCCCGGGTTTGCTAACACAAGCCTTGCCATTGACAGTATGTACGATTAAACCAAGGAGGCCAGGTATACCTTGTGTGCATAGATGGGGACACAGGGAGTTACACCCGTGTACACCCCTTTCGAACAGATCATTTTCACAAAGACGGTCGCGAAGAGCTCGCGGCCATCTTTCCGTAATCGTAGTTTGCACCACGGTGCGATGTCACAAGATGGCTGGAAATTTGTGTAACTTCGAAGCTTACTGCTGTTGCTGTTTCCACTTTTGAACAGTCGTATGCGAACCTGCTTGGCAAAATCAAGTCAAAATTTATCATATATTGTACACAGTTGTAACAAAACCCTGATATCACATCGAGTAACCGACCAATCCATTGACTTCAGACGCAATCACCAGCCGGACTCATCAGTTGAACGCGGCCATATGGCAACGAGAGGGGGTTGTATTGATGATGACCACAAAGCAGTGAAATAAGCAGCACGCCTCAACAAGCGACGATGGAAAGGGGCCTCACGCTGCCACCGCTGCAAATTCGAAACTGACGATGTGTATCAAGCATGCACCTGTAGCTGTTGCTCCCCTGAAAGATCCGCACGACCCTCTACTTCACATGGCCGCTCACTACTTGAGTGTATTGGGCGATTTTCGATCCATTCAACTCCGCGAGTGACTGGAGAGAACTCGGGTGAAGTAAAGTGACTGATCCCTTTGGCGATCAAACGGGCCCCCAATAGCAATTCCAACAAGAACGAAATGGTCCATCTTTTTTGCTATTTCCCTGTCTAAATCAGCCAATTATAGCAACTTTTCGAGTGGCCATTTTCGCGCCGCAGTCAAGAAGGTAAATCAACCCAAGTCATGGCGAATCAATGCGATTCTCCTTAAGGCACCCTACGCTTTTGGCACTATCGATACCATAGGCCGTTGGAGTGGTGGAAATTATATCACTGCTATGACTTCGACGGTCATCGCCACCATTGGTACATTCGAAGCCTTCAGTACGGCGAGAGATAACGACATGCATATCGAGCCGCTCTGCTTTCGTCTGATATTGTGTTTTTTTTTTTTGTATTTAATGCTCCTTGCACCTGATTGCTGTTGTTTAATGACTAGCGCTATTATCGCTGCTATGCGACGTCTTTTTCTACGTTTGTTGTTCGTTTCCTGAGTATTTCTTGATGTCTGTTGCTGTCTTGCCTGATTTTATACCTTATTCTCTTTTTTTTACGTTGTCCATCTCCCTGTGTCCGTCCATTCATCACTGTATCCACCCCTCATTCAATTGTGCCTCTTCTTTTCCTTTGCCAAAAGGAAACTGCTAAGAATCTCCGTCATTGCCGTCGGTGCTCACGCAGGTGGATAGCGTTGTGGAGTGCTGTTTTCTAGTCTGGGTTCGGCTTGTATGGCCGCTGATCCCGATCTATAGCGTAACGCAGACACGTAGATATAAGGAGAGATCGACAGCTAGCCATCGTCCTGCCAGGTAATGACGACGCGAAGGAGATGATCGTGCAGGACTATCTACCAGAATCGCATTGCAAACCGATACACAACAACGAATAGTCGTGACTAATATCTGTAGTGTGGTGGCAGTAACATATGGGAAGAAAAACGGTAATGGCCTCCATATATATATATATATATATATATTATAAGTAACCTTCAAAATTTCGAAGAGAAGGTTTTCAAATTTGACAAGAGGCTTTTGATACATTCTGTATATGCGTTTCGTGTACAGGCAAACTTGGCGCGATGTCATGGTGAGTATCGTTACCCTCTTTCTGAGATGCTGATGGCTTTTTTAACGGAAAATTTTTCCACTTCACCCTCGCTTTATTGTACTACTAATAAACTAATATTTGCTCGATTATAAATACTCGGCTTTATTTCGTGACTTATATATAAATTTATTTATTTCACTGTTCCACTGGGTAACGGAGTAATATGCTCTTTTCTGACGTCGGTTCGTATATTTATAAATATTTGCATATTATATCGCATTTTTCTCTTCTGTACATGACCCACTAACGCGTGGGTCGCCAGGTTAGGGGCTGGGTTATACGTTTGAAAAGATTTTCATAGACGTATATTTATTTAGCTAGTTATTTCTACTTTTCTTCACAGTCTATGAACTCGGTTTATTGTTAATTGAAGCCGTAGTCCTGCTAGACCACATGTATCCCATGTGCCTATATAGGGTTTTTGCCACAAAGTTAATCAACCCCAATGAAACAGTTTTACGTCGATACTGTATACTGACTTAAAAACAAAGAGTCGATATTTGCAATCAACGCCATCATCAACATTCAACAATGCTGTGGTATAGTAGCGTCCAGAAACAATCCACATAGTTAATATTGAATTATTAGTTCATCCATTGTCTTTTGTTATACGAATCACTTAAAGACTATAGCCATGTCAAGTTGGGTACATTTTCGCTTCTTCGTCTTCGTCTCTCCGTAATTCTCTAGTAAACGTATTTGCCGCCGCGGACATAAAATGCCCGCCTGTTTTTACATCAATCGAAGACTTAGCAGTGGCGTTCTTTGTCAGCGCATTCGCGTAGAGACGGCGCGATCCGTTCTGTTAATCTTTTTTTCCGCTTTCAAGCAAGCTGCACCGTGGCTACTTTCTAGTAGGGGGTACAGATAATTTTTATCATTATCGTCATGGTGGTCAGCAATTTTTCTTGTATATATATGTGCGGCAAATACACAGTGCCTGTTTCCTTTTCCACGATCTTCATGTAGGTCGATCTGTGGGTCCCGAAGAAGTCGCAGTACGGCCGCCCAGGTTTCGAGAAAACAACAAAAAAAATAACAGAATAAGAAAAGCCACTCCTTAGAAAAACATCCGCGTTTTCCCAGGCGGATGTTTTTCTAAGGAGCGCTCATCGCGTATGTAATGGTGGCGAGATTACTGGTTGGCTACGGGAACTACGATGACCGGATTTCCAGTGGGCCTTATTCGATTCTCTAAATATAATGCACGGCTGCTTGTTTTCTGGTAACCGGGAGAGCCGTCTTGTTCTGCTGGTACCGCGGACGACAGTTACACGATCGCCTCGAGAAGTCCTCCCGAAAAGGGATGGTGTGTCGTGGGTCGTGGAGGAGCTTCCTTGTTATTATAGACCACATCAGGATGTCGTTGTTCACGTTTTTCGAACACACTAAACGAATCCGAATAGTCATTATTTGGGAAGTTCCCTTCCCTGTAAGTTGTCTCGTGAAAATCGGTCTTCTGGAAACCGCCTTCGACAGGCCGCGAGATGAGGGAAGTCTCTATCCACATCTTGTCATGGTAAACTTCTGAGGTAAGCAGAGCAGATGAATCAAAGCTCGTCTCAAGATAGCTTTGCTGATCTTCGGAAAGAACCGAGTTGTTGACGGCCTGCACAAACGAGTAGCGTTCACTGCCATAGCGTTTCTCTTCAAAGGACGACGAATACTCAGTGCTGTCCGAACTGCCAAAGTCCTTTGTTCGGCGGGTCTCGAAAGGAGAAGATACTCCGACCTCGCAGGTCCTTCGCCAACCCGTATAGGGTGGGTTCATTGTTGTTGTGGATGCGCATGTCGTCGCCGGAATTCGTCTGGACGAATTGTGCCGCGTTGTGGTTTGTTGCTGTGCTCGATGTTGCTGCGCAGTCTGATCGTGATGTAAGTCGGAGATAGTAGAGTGTTGAGAGTTGATCCAGTTCTGAGTTTTTTCCATACTCTCATGTTCGGCTTCGGAGTTTGGCGTCGGCGGACTGCTCCTACGAATCGAGCTGAAGCTCCTCCAGGACGGCGTTGTCGTTCTAAAGATGGATATATCTCGTTTCGGGGCTCCGCTTGCACTCGTCGTCGAGTGGACGCTACGGAACGACTCATAATCAGGTCGATTACGGATGAATCGCTCACTAGACATGGCAGGTGTGCCACGACCAGACAAAATCGACGCCCGGCTTGACGGCCGGCTCGACTTCGTGTACCAATCGGGCAGGTTGAGGTTTTTAAGAGATTTTTCAACTCGTAGCTCATACTCGGATTTAGCTGCTGTCAAGCGATTGCACGGAATAGGGACGTCATCTTCATCATCGGTTGTGCCGCTAGCGCCTCCATCCTCCGATGAACCACCGGCACCCACTGAGCTGCCCGACTTTTTGGCAAGATGGGTCGTTGACACGGAACGTTCGCTGAGTTCAGGAAACACCGGCTCAACGGACACCTTTGCTGAAACCGGCAGTATCCAGTTGTCGTCTTCGTCGAATTCCAGGAAACCGAGACTCTTACTGCGTCGACGCATATCCGGTGGCTGGGCAAGCAATGGATGATTTTTGTATCGGCGATATGTGTCCGTGGATTTAATCGAGTTGACGATACGATCGAATTCCGATATCTTGCAGCTGCTGGTATTAATACTATTAGCTCCTACTGCTGCCCCCAAAGGCGTTGTTGTCTGAGTATAATTAGCTTGAGTCTGGCCGATCACAGACGGTTCTCGGTTTTCCTTATTGCCGCCATTGCTAAAATCTCTGACAGGTGTAGGCGGTGGAGGAGATGAGGGCTTTTTTGGTGGAAGTGGTGGCTTTTTGTGGGTGAAGTAGGAACTGAACGATTTGCTAGCTGATACTGAACCGGGATTGTCCAGCTCGGTGACAGTGGCACTATTACGTTGTGGAACGAATAGCGAACTGTCGAATGTCTGGTTCAAGTTGCCGCGCGATTTGGATAGATGCTGACTCACCCTAATATTGGCGTTCTCCTCGAGCGCCGTTAGGTCGGGTGTAGATTTTGCGAGGTTCTTCGTTGCCTCCTGCGTGGAGCGGGTAAATTTTTCGAGTTTTTCGTCGACCAGATTTGTGATGTTCATGTTAGGGTCTGGGCCATTTCGCGCAGACTGGGGACAAGCCACCTGTTCGAAGAAGGCTTGTCTAGATGCGATCAGTCGGCCGCGGGCCCGACTAACTGAACGATCGTAGTAATCCATCGCGATTTGTAGGTGCGTGTGATTTTTCCCTCCTATTTTTTTTGTTGTCGTTGATGTTGAATTGTTTCCTATGACTGCAAATGGCAGTTTGCTGATCGTTGGCTCGGAGCAGTCATGCAACTGGTACAGGACACCTATTCAGCCGGTGGTACTCAGGAAGTGGCAATCTTCATGATATCTGCCGTGGCAGATCCAAGAGAAAGCAGGATTCCACCTGAAACCCCACAATGCAAAGCAGGTTAGCAACAGTTCAGCAATAAAAGGTTGGCCTAAATTATTCGGTCAAGCATCTGAAGTAGCGTAGATTCGCAGCCTTCGAAACTGGTCGGGTGGAACGGACAGTAATTAATCCGAAGTCTGCGTACGGTTCTGCGAAATTATTCTTTTTGCGTATATTTCTAAATACGTCTGAAGTGTTGTGGGTTATTTGGGCAGTGTGATTACTTTGCTATTTATACGTATTGTCATGATCGAGTGTTTATCAACGTCAGCTTCATCATAAGACGCTTATTAGGATACACATACAATGTGCTACCTTTTAGGTTGCACCGCCAATCTCTATTTCCATAGAACAAAGACGACCTGTAACACCTTCCTAACTAATCTATTTGTTTTGGCCAGTGGTCGTCTGTGGCCTGGCACATTTTACACGATGTATGCTACGTCGATGCTTCAAGTAACAATAGATAACCGAAGACTTCATTGTCCTCAGCTGCGAACGCAGCTGCATAAGCGGCCATAACGACAAAAGTCGCGCCACGACAACGTCAATGACCGTTGTTGGTAACTGTAGATATACTTACTAATCGTGTGATAATAACCTGCAAACAGCGTTATTGTCTGAAGCGTCGCGTCTGTGATCTCACCTGCTATCGAGGACGCGATGCGCAAACTATACCGAAACCGTGAACGAGTCCCTGTTTATCTGCATTAGTGCATTCTATCTGCACCTGTATTGCAACTACTATATATTTGGAATACATAATCCATAGAAAGAATACGGTTCGTCCATTGGTGATCCTTTGTGTTCGTGGGATAGGCGGGCGGGCAAGGGGGTCGAAGCGAGGGCGAGGGCGAGGGCGAGGGCGAGGGCGAGGGCGAGGGGGAGGGGGTATGAACCTTGTTACGGTTTCCTGCATTTTTTATGTAAACAACTTGCTGTATCGATTTCGTAAGCTAGTCTTACAGCCGCTGCAGGCATAATTTATGTCCGCGTTAACGTGGCCAATCAAGGCCACTATCTATTAACAGTATGTTCAGAGTGTATAAATATATGCAATATGGAAGTTATTTAAACAGGTCGTCGAACTCGTCAACTGCCAAATTTATAATGAGCCTGAATAGGTGAAAGCAGCGATGTGTTATGTAAGTAATCAGGAACTTACTTTTCCAACTCCAAGAACTTAATGAAACTCCACTATATGTTATTGTGGTTTATGGATTTTCGCTCAAATCTGCTTACATTCTAGCCATAGAACATAGCTTACTTTCTTGAACTCACGTGGTCTATTGCTTAACAACAATAACAGCAACTGCTTTCGAAATACAAACATACTTAAACGTGTCTAGCTTGGTACGTGAAGAATTAGCTTTAGGATGTGCACCTTTCTCGCGGCATAGTGTACATGTTCATGACGCAAACTCATCCGCGAAAGCCTCAAGTTCATTTTATCGGCTATGGAATACAGAATTTGCACAATAGAAGGTTTCTACAATAAACTGAATAACCCAATTAAAAGATATCATGCCAAAACAGTTGTTATGTCTTTTGCTACCTTGTATTGAATAGCTACAAGCTTCAAGGCATTTGACCAAGCCTGTGGGTAGAATATTCTTCGTGGCGATTTGCAAAGTCTTCCACATAGAATCGTCTAGATAAAGGTAGAAGACAAACGAAAAAGCCCAGTGAGAGTACGCTGAAAACGCACTTGGTCTGTTTGGCGACCCTTGGTCGAAAGATACGCTTCAAGATCGTAAGTTTTTCCTCTCCTGAAAAAGGTTTTCTAATGACGTCTAGCTTTATAGACGACACCAGACGCGAAGCTATTTTTAAGGTACACAGGATAATTTTGCTGCGACGGCAACAACTATCGAAACAGTAACCAGAAACATGACGGAGGGCATTTCCTTTAACTTCTACGGGATGTACATACTCATCATGAGCGTAGAAATTACATATAGAGAGAGAGAGAGAGAGAGAGAGAGAGAATTTGTGTCTGTATATCTAACAGCGTCGTAACGACTGTCTACATCTTCGCAAAAAATGATAATCTCTAAAATTCGTTGAATATACAATTATTTCTCACCTCAAAGCATTAAATATTTGGTTTTCTAAAAAATACTGAGGGTTTTTAAACCAAAATTTAAGTAATTACTTTTCGCATCTTACTGAATGAAATGTGTGCTATTTTGGGCGCTGACCTTCTACTGATCACTACTATACTATAAAATTTCAAGTGAGAATTGTGACAAATGGCTTTCCTCCATTGAAACCAAATTAATAACATCAAGGAAGTCCTGCAGAAACAGATAATCGCCTAGTTGGTCGAAGACCCGTATGATGCGGGACATGTGTTAGAATTTTTCATTCAAATTCTTTCAGTTTTTGCTAGATGGTCAGAGACGTATACGGTTATATAAAAATTTTAGTAACGAAAACAGACGCCCCTTCTGTTCATTTGTTCCAGTCGATTTCTTCAACGGCTTGTTCTAGTCTTGTTGGTTGCGGCCGGTAGAGGTCGCAGTTAATCGTTTTGCCAGGTGGCAGCAGCTCACGATGCCCGTTGAATCTTCTTCGACATCTGCCCAGGCTTTGTCACGGGCTGTAGAAGTTCCGCTCGCTCTGACTACGGTATTTTCGCACATTATTATCATATGTGATTCATTTTTCGTCACTCGCGATAAATCGACCGCTTAAAAATGGCTCGGTTCCGTTTCATTACCGATATGTCGTACCGCAGATGCAAACACGATCGAATAAACTCTTTTACGTCAAATTCATGTGGCACCAAAATATCGAGCTTCTTTTTGTAACCAGCTCTTCCCGAACGCATGAAAGCTATCAGCTGGTAAATGCTTGGGTCCTTAGTGGTGTCATGGCCGCTCACATGTCTGTCCTACTCAACTCTTGCGATAATTTCATTAAATTCTTTCGTATTTGGTCGACCATTTCCACAACCACAAAGCTACGTTTCGCATTGAAATTTCCAAAACGAAGCCATCTTTGGGCCCTTTGCTCCAGTATCACATCTTGGTAATAAACAGGACAGTCTTCTTTTATTTTCAGTAGAATTTTTCGTAATAGGACTGCATAGTGTAGCGAACCTTTGCAGAAATTTCGCCCACCTTCAAAGCGCTCTACCGCAAGTGTGAATTTAAACATATCCGGACATTTTTGGCAGATCTACTAGGGGCAAATCTCAGCTCTTAAACGACAGCAAGGTCAGCCCGCGACTCGTTTTATCTCACGCGTTTGGCGTGTCTAGCTGAAAAAACCCGTGAAGTTTTTCAACAATCCAATGTATCAATTGTGCGTTCCCAGTAACCCCGTAAAGCACTGTGAGCTCTAGTGAATAAATCACTTTTGACATTTACATAAACGTCTCTAAATGTATAATTGGACATCAGTCCGGTACAGTTGTTCAAGCGGCTGGTCCTTAACACAAAACGAAGTCTACTCAGGCCCCATTTAGAGTCTAGATTACTAGATGTGTCCCTACGTTTAGTCTTGCCACATTGAAATTTTAAATCAGCGATCATTGGGCAGGTTCCATCCATATATATATATATATATATATACATGAAGATTTAAAGTTCGCTATAAACCGGGGTGATGCCTGCGACGTTGGATAATTCTGGTAAAGGGTTTTTTTTTTCTTTTTTACATTTGGAGCTATTTGAACGTGCCTAAATTGGCTTGCACTGACCATAGACGCCTTCCTCGCGTCTAAGCTTTGCGTGTTCTAACGAAATTCAAATACTATCGATAACTGCCAACGCGTAGTTAGCAACACCAGGCAGGAGTTTCGTCTTGGCCTCACCTTTTTGTAATTGTCGCCCGATATTATTGTCCTGGAGTTCAGGCCACCGTAGTAGAATTGGTGTGTGCAACAGACGAGTGTAATAGTTTCAATTTCAGTAAACAACTGCTTTTTCTGTGCCTATGGCCATAGCAATCGCAATAACTATTTAACTTATAATGGGCTGTTGCGGCAGTGGCTATAATGGGGCGAGCCGCGATTATAGACTCGGAGGCATATGTTATGACGAAGGCAAGATGGGGCACTGGAGAAGCGAACTATAAAAGGTAGGCAGCCACGAAAAGTAGAATTGGCCGACGTTCGTCGACAGCTTTTACTGATTCGATTGCTATTCTCTAGCGACATATCGTTTCTGTCGCGGTCTAGGGGGCGTCCAATGGAGCATAACAGTGCGTGATGAACACTTTATACATTTTGCATTACCACTATGGCGTCCATGACCATCGTAATGGCCGAGTTCCGTCCGCCGGTGTGGGTGCAACGCAAAGCAGACTGGAAAATGGAGCTCGTTACGTCCGATTATGGATGTATTATGATAAATGTAATAACGTCTATCTGAGCGAGCTGAAAAAGTTCATCTGTACGTGATGCTAACTCGTTTAGTTCCTGTGGAAGCGCCGTTTTCAGATAGCTATTTAAGCGAACACTATTTCAGGAAGGTAATTCGGTATTAAGAAAACACACTAATGTAGATCGTTGTACAATGTTTTTCTGGGATGAATATGTTTCGTAACAGGTTTCTTATCATACAGTTTAACTATATACCAAGATCTACTCGCGATAACCGTATTTCTATATATATATATATATACATGGATATAATGTAACTGCTAATCGTCTTTGAAGGGGTTTTAGTAAGTGAATTTAGCACCCAGCCCGCCGAACACTTTGAGCCTACGGGCTGGGCCTGATATAGAATTAGCAATTTCTTTAAAAACAAGTAAACACTATATAATAACTATATAAAAATAAATAAGAATTCTTCCAACCGGTTATACATATATCGTATGATTTTATCTATGCAACTAGTTGAGCTATTGAAACGTAAATATCACAGTAGCATTGCGCCCAGCCCAACGCGATCTCGACGTAGCAGGTTCGGCTACGGGTTCCACCAACTCCGTCCAGGTAACAATGGACCGCAGTTCTCGCTAGTGTACTGTTATCAGCTAGAATATCGGCCTATTTTTCTCGGTGAAGACAGTTACTTGCTGCTCCCATTGACTATGCTAGTCTACGGGTTGTTGGATAACGACGTCGCGACTGTGCTTCGCTGAACCTTGTCAAAAAAGAAGATGAGTGTCCCTTCATGTGACCGGGCTCGAACCCGTACATCTGACATTTAATCACTCGAACAGCTGCGATGGCAACGGCTCGCTAGGACGGTGAAAGACATGGGCTTCAATATTAACAATGAGGGAAAAGTGAGATGGGCACAAGCACCCAAGCATCGTTTTAGCGGATGCTAGAGTAATGTCGGGGGCGAGATTTAACGGCTGGCCGAGGTTTTTGCAAAAACTTCTACTGTTATTCAGAGAAAGCGAGTTTAGTGTATATCACAGAGCGGTCCCTCAGTATTCTCGCAGCGCCACTCCATAGACTGTTTGCATATATTATATTTTGTTTCTCGGTTGGTCTGTATTTAATCTGGACCTGTCTATTATTTCCCCTTGTTCATATTCATGTTCCGATTGTGCGGACAAACGCGCGATGGCGGATTTTCGTTAGGCCATAAATGAACGTTCACGTAAATAGACATCCGCGTAGGATAATATTTGAGCAATTCACTGCGATTCGATGTAATTCTGTAGAGACTACTCGTAGCTTAGGTCGAGCTATAACTATATAGAAATAACGTGTTTAACTCGATATTAGTGCTTTTTGAGTTTTTGTTCTTTCTTTCCTTCCTTAGCGCTTTCTGCTTAGTCCTTTCACTGAAGTCGTCCCTTAAGGAACGCACGCTTACATCAAACGTAAGATTTCTTCGCCTCGAGCTGTACCAAATCAGTGTATTCTATTTTACGCGTCCTTCAGGGATCCGCCCCAACTTTGGTGGTTGTCGTGGAACGATCCGTGCTATACAATCCTACAGGTAGTAACACGAATATAGTTAAACCTAGGTCAATTCTCACGCCTATTGATATGGAAAACGGAGCTGCCATGGGATTCACCGACGGAAAGTTTATAGTTGTCCATCGTCATCTTTATCAAAGCCTTATAGAGTCTCGATATGCGCTTGAATATCACATTGCTACACTGAAGAAGCTTTTCTAGTTGTTACGACGGGAAAGGAATCGTTTTTGAGGCTGTAAACATCGTTTTGCTTACGGCGTATCGCTGCTGCTGCTGCTGCTGCTGCTGCTGCCACTTCTGTCGGCATTGTTCGTAACAAAGCACAACGCAAAATGAGCCACACAATCATCCATCCACGCTCAGGTACTTACCGCTGCATCCTACTAGAACGTTAGGCACGCCTGGCCTGACATAGAAATTTGCCAGCCTAAACAGAGAGCGAATACTATAAGGTTCGATACTGAAAAGCAATAGATTAAGGCAGACAGCTCGTTTTGACTATAATATGAGTCAAATTGCCGATTCTGTGGTTACCCTGCGTCCCTATGTTGATGCTGCAGCTGCATTGAACTTTGCCGCACGTTTCGCCCAGAGCGATTTAAGGGGAAACGGAGATAGATGTCGTAGTAAAAATGGAAATGGGCGATGAGCCGTGCGTTACTCTCGATTTGTAACGTGAATCGGTGTTGAATTATTTATTATATTATTAACATTCTCAAGGATTGCGCACTTTTCTACGCGTTTTCACCTGAAAGCTTCGGTAGTAGACGCTATTCCTGCGTACCGATTAGGTCCACGACTACCCTTCTGTCGCGTAACAGTTTGAGTGACGTGATCTGCCACAGGAGCCGTGCGCCATTGGGCAGATCCGCTGTTCAAAATGAGCGCCAAATTACACTCGAAAAACAAATAACTTGATAAGAAATTATAGAAATATTCAGATTCAGCAAAAATTAAACAGTCTGGATTATATAAAAGTGCCCTTCAAATGCATTTATTTTTTTTTATCTTCATTTCGTCCCTTTACCCCAATGTACCTTTACTGTTTCTTCGTTCTTCGCATACAGATTACTTTTCATCTACCTATTTCATCGTATCTGTCTCTTACCAGCTCGAACGTTTCAATTGTATAGAGATTTTTTCCTCTATCCTATATATCTGCAATTGCGTTATACCGAACATTCAGCGTAGTCATTTCATTGCCGACGTATATTCTTTGTTTAATAAACGCTAGATGTACGTTACTACTAACATTAATCTCTTCTTCATTCATGTTTCATTCCTGCTAGTCTAGACGACTCATCGAAATGGACAGATTCCTGTCATTGGGAATAAACGCACGGATTCTGGTAGGATGGCTCATTATCTCCACACCACCGCCGCCGGCTACGATGGTAGTAGCATCGGCGATACACAAACGGCTTTAGTCCGGTAACAAAACTGAAACCTTTTTGCTGCGTAGTCCTTGAGGCGGTGAGAATTTATCATTAGCAACTTAGCGCAGCGAAGTGTTGTACATGTACATCTGCCTGTGCCGCACTTCGGTCCCAAAAAGAAGAAGAAATAGAAGAAGAAAAAAAAAAAAAAAAAAAAAACTATGTTATTCTTTTGGACGCTATCGTTCCCCTTGGTGATCAAACACACATTGAACGTTTGCGTGTACACACAATGACGACACTTTTAGCAGAATTTACCACTTTTTGACAGCGCGTGCTTGTGAAACACTAATTCGGAGATATCTATTGCTCAGTTACCGCAGACTAGCTGATCAGACGACATGATTATGTCATAGGCGAAATGCATAGTGACGGGGCTGTATCAGCGGAAGGGTGTACACATCAGTCAATCTATACGTATAGGTTTAACTAACTTAACAGCCCGATGACATTTCGCAAAAAGTATCTCTCATAACATGTCTATCATTCTAGTAAGATATATTCTAGCGCACTATGGTTCGCCGACCAGTCTAACAAGATATAACGATTTATAGTTCCTCTGTGCACATGTTACATGTTACGGTGTAGTCCTAGCGCGTGTAGCCGTGGAGTCTTCATTCATCTAGATCAGTATATTCATTGTGAGCCAGCTCACACGTAAACGCACCCGTTGACAGTATAATATTTACGACAAAGCAAAATAACGTTCGAACAAACATTAGTGCATCACACAGTGTATCCGACAGAAAATGCGGCACAGCACCGTCGGTAGATAAGGTAACCATTTATATAGGGGTCACGCAGCCAAACTCGCTGGATCGCGTTAGGTCACAATGACCCCAGAAGCTAGAACAACATCTAAATGTTCAAAAGAAACTCCTCTCTGAACGCTACGTTTTAGCTACTATTTTGTCAATGTATATATATATATATATATATATTAGTGCATAGAGGCAATGTTTACAGTTGAAAAATGTCTGTGAATGCTAACGGTGTGCATTTATAAACGGTCGTATATTCATCTAGTAAATGCTTCGAGTTTTATATTGCTAGCAGTTATTCAACATTGCTTTAAAAAGTATGCATATATATATATGTTTGATTGGTTATTAAATTAGTGTGATGTTAATTGATCATTATATGGCTTAATTCAAGCCGTTCAGGGAGGGATATTGGATATAGTTGCTTCCTATGAAACTTTCAGACATGTCACCGGGCAGCGACTGACAATAAGGACTCATTCAGGCCGTTTCCATCTTCTAGGTGAGTTTAGCAGGGTCAGTTGATCGTCTCTTTAGCCGTGACTTAAAGGCAGGCCGCTGTTTGCTGCGAATTATCTAGGTATTTCGAATATACAGGCTTGAGCTGGTAAAAGGGTATACTGCTCTATGACTATAAGTCAGAAGGTAGTGATAGTAAAACTTACCCTAGTATCAGGTGGGCAACGTTTTTCTTATAAACTGAATCTGACCAGTTTCTGCGAGGTGCTAAAAAAGGTTTAGCAGGCACCTATCGACTTAGGCCACATCTCGCTTAAATTTAGGCTAACTAGTAGTCATCTTATTAATATACTTACTGTTGCCTACTATACAACCCTTGTATCGAACGACTTCAAAGGGACTTGTCCTTCATATGCCCAATTCGCTATTTGTTTTTGCACATCTGAACAGATCTAGTCTAGAACGAATTTTTCCGCTAGGAAACCCTAAAGGCCTACGAAGGTATGGAGGCATCAGGTGGATGAGTCAGTTTTGCTAATGATTGCCTTTGTTATACTGCCAAGCGAAGAAAGTAGTTTAGGATGCGCCTTTGCCATCCACTCATATCATACTATCGAATGAAACATGTGGACCTCATATAAGACCAACAAAAAGAAAAAACTTCACGCCGTCTACTCTAGCTTTTTGTTCTCTAACTTTCTATTGGCGTGGCCCTTTGTTTTACAAAAACACAATGGTGACCAACGTACTTTGTCTCAACATCCGTCACATCTTCATTCTTCTTCGGCTGTTACTGTGGCTATTGTCGTACTGTAACGCTGTCGCTTAATCCGTAAAGACGTATCACCCGCAAACTTGCAGACGACGCATTACCCAAAGCAGAATGGCTCGCGTCATAGGACGACAGATGAAGATAATGACGGGCCACCCGTATGTTATCATTTGAGCTTTTTCTTGTCTCGTCATTTATTTGATACATTCGAATGAACGCATTTTTGTGATGGTTCACTTTCTTCCTGGCTCACTTCCGTGACAATGAATTGATGAAGTTTGGTGTACATCGATGTTGGAAGATAGTCGACGATCGCACCTGTTGCTGACAATACATGCATCTCAGATGCGAAAAGGCAGCTAACGCTTTCACAGCTTCACTATTTGAAGACTTCATTCAGTGTATATAATAATAATAAGAAAGTTTCATTTTCGGATCCATGGCTTCGTTTCTATATCAGTCATTTGTATATCACGATAAGGTGAACTATGATGATTAATGACTTTGGTCTATTCAGTCGATAGAGGGATAAAATAAATAAATTATTTGAATTGAATCCATAATCACTGTGAATCAATAATTAAATCACTTAATTAAATCAATTAATTAACAAACTGACATTTAATCCGTTTGTGAATCGTCCGCCTTGATGGTATCTTATCATATTTTATCGTTGTCTCATTTATTCAACAACGTTGCGATGTGAAATTACCATTTAAACGAGACTTGCAGCGAATACGTACATATGTAGATATTCATTATCGCATGTAAACCGAAACATTCAACACAATGTAGCAAAGCTAAAGTAGCATCACTCGAGGTTACCCTTCGAAAAATGTACTTAGAGCGTAGTATCCATTTATTCTAAGCACCGCTCGACAAAAAGTCCGTTGCGTCCGGGAGACTTTGTGTAAGTCTCCCGGACGGAACGAACCTAGACAATATACTGTGTCTGCATAAGCGTCCAATTTACGAAAAAAAAAAAACCAGAAGACAAGAATCTTCTTTAGGAGATTATGAGCGCCTCCAAAGTTCTCACAACGCCTATTTTTCTCTCGTAATTCTCGGTAATTTATCGTGGTAAGTCCGCAACAATTCATAAAACTCGCACAAATCACCCTCTGCAAGAAAGTTCGAGACGGGAGGCAAGCTCTGACAGAAAGGGGTAAAGCTACAAGTGATAAAACCGACTCGAGAAATTTCTGCTCCTGATGTTAGTGCGGTCACAGCAGCAGCGGCGGTTACAACTGTGGTATTGTAAATCGTTTCTGTTAAAGAGGTTTCGTTCAAAGAGGCTTTTAGAATAGACGTCTTGATGAAGTGTTTCCATGCTTCTGCCAGGGTGGGTGAGAACCCCCGGAGGGACGCCGACAGCTTTGCGAAGCTTTTGGCAACGTGTTAGTCAGTAGATCAGTGCCATCACTACAGGTGTCTGTTTATTAGTATATATGCGTGTATGTGTGTGTATTTGTAAGAGGTAAAGGACAAAGGTGCCTTCAATGGACCTCGTTTGCTCTTTGTCACACCTGTTTTGAAAAATCCTCTATTGCTTGGTTTCTATCAGCCTGTCTGTGTGTATCTGTCACTCAGTTGAAGTCACATATTGTTGTCCGTTAGATCTCATATCGATTTAAGACACTATGTCCCAAGATGCTTGTATGAAGTAGGCCACATATATCAACTCAGTATTTTCTTAATGTGTTACGCGGGACACCACGGAAGTGGGTACAGTGCTTCCTACTATCAAATCCCGAGCTAGGAAAGCTGAGGGTCACTGATTCAGGCTCCGCCAATGACATACTATAAGGCAGGTGTGATTAAATGGAGAAAGTGTTAAAATGGTCGGACAGAGCCTGTATAAAACAATAACGTATTATTATAGTTCTTCTGTGTGTTTGTAGCTAATAAAAGCCTGGCTATATTATGCGTCTGACCAACTATTTTATAGCCTAGATATGCATGGCTGTTCTCAAAAGACGATAAATTAGAAATCAGTCTCCTAATTTTGAATTAAATTAGACATAGTTTAACACGATCATATGTACACCGTCCTCATAAAATGGCAGACCCAACAAATATCCCAGTGGACTCCTGTGATAATTTATAGCCAACATCTGTTCTATTATTCTTAAATTTTCAGAATCATATCTTCCCGTTTCCGTTTGTCAACCTGATCTTCACTAAAAGAAACTACGTCGACTGCGGGTGGTAACCGCAACAATGACAAAAAATCACAGCTGATTTTTGACAGCGACACCTTCTCATTACGCTATTCAATCTGAAAGCGTGATCACATGCCCACTGGGGGGGGCAACCTACAGTTGGATTCAGCGATTGATGACACCGGCAACCGGCATCTACCGATTTCTGACAACCATGGCCACCCGTCAAGAGCGACCACGGCAGACCGTAATCTAAAATCGCAGCTACTTGATAGATCCGTCTTTACCTCACTCCATTATTGCGCTCAAAACACACGGAAAAAACATGCCACGGCCGCAACCGCTGACCGATCCGCAAAAAATGTTCGTCATTGTACGCACCGCGCGTTTGGCCAACGCCGACGACGTTCGGTAAGTCACTGTGACCAATGCCCACCATTACCGAGAAGTTTTGAAAGTAATTGATTGACAGTTCATGAAGTCTGCGATGAAGACTATGTAAGCTCGGAAGGGAAAGCTAAACAACAAATCTGCTTCTATCTGGCTCGGTCTGAGCTGTTGGCGTTTGAATAGCCGGAGACCTGCAACGACCGGACAGCTCGTCAGAGCGTATATTCTAACAGTTGCCAGTGCAGTTATGATTTGGATCCTGCTTTATTTCGAGTACCGTCACCGCGGCTGTTGGACGGGAAGGATGCGGCGTAAAACGTGGTGACAAAAACGACCAAATCGACGATGCGCCTATTAGAGCGTCTTTGTTATTGCTTGAACAGAGCTTCAGTAGGTCTGGATATGGAACCTGCGTAAACGAATGTAACCTATAATAGTGGAAGGGCTGAATAATAAAATTGATAGAATAATGATAATGTTTGTCTTGATGGTGCACTGTACTACAGATAATTGAACTTTCGCTGCTGGTAGTCTCTGGTGTTGGACTATTTCGAGCGTTATTATGAATCTATTATTTTGAAAGCCATTGTTATACCTGCTACTGAAGCGCGTCTCGATAAAATCCGCTGTCCGGGGTATATGTCTCCTAGCAAGCTGCTTTCAACCATTTTCTAAAACTGAATAAGATAGCATTGGTCGATTATTTAACACAACTGCTTGACCCAGTTGGACTGATGATTTCTGATTTAAAGGGCTTCAACACAGACTAAATGAGAACGATGTAGCTTCAAACGAAGTGTGTGTGAAGAATCTACCTGAAATGGGAGAGGCTCGCTCTTGCACGTCCCTCATGGTTTCCTGCCTCCGACCATACACCAGCATAGGGAAGTTGCATAATAGCCATTATGGCCGACGTAGGCTATAAGTAAACCATTCCCAATTTTATATAACGAAAATCAGGTCGACACGGTCCAATAGACTGTGCATAACGTGTGCTTTTATATTTATACTATGTGTTAATATATACATTTAATATAGTATACTAATCGATCATGCGGTCATAACTTGCATGGTTTAAAGTATGGGGCTTATGATTCCGATATTGGGTGATAAGTTCTCCACAGAATATTTATAAAACTATCGTTTCGACTAGAGGTAACATTTGACCAGTGCGTAGCGTTTGAATACACTTCAGTACGAAGGCACATCTTATCATGAAGCACATAGCTACAGAACTTTGCTGGCTCTTGTTGACATCGGTTTTTATATATACAGCTAAACCGATCCGTTGAAGCAGACAGACTATAAAGTTTGTCTTGCTAAACTTATCCTTCCATTTTAACTTTTTTCGAAGTAGTCGACAATTTGTCTAGTCTGTCACTTGTCTACGATCGCACGAGAACTAATGCTAACTACAGTGACCTATAGAGCTGCTAATTACATCGTGCATTTTGTGCAGACGAGACGTGTATTATTAAGATGATTTTACTTACCACCGGCGCCGTACGATCTCAAAGTGTTAAACCCTCGAGTTACCGGCTCTAAATGTGACTAAAGAAACTGCTACATAGAAGTTGAGAAACTAGATGATACAACGAATACTGCCCTAACATATTCCGAGAATATGAAACAGCAATTAAGGCTGGCACCTTTATCGACGAGGGCATAAGGTTAGGTTTACGTTAAGTCCGTAAAGAGTGTGTTTCATTTCCAACAAGATGTATACTGAAGCGTAGCATTTTTTTTTAACGAAATAAATGTATGTTTATTTCAGAATAGAACAGAAGAGAGATGATTCACATGGCCGCCCTAAAAAAACAAGCTTGAGGTTTTATCTCAGGAATTTGCAGGAAAAGCCTATTGGAGCGTCGAGTACGTTAACATGTATTTTCCGTTAATTTGATGTATCATTTGTACAGCAGGCATGTTAAAACTGATGTTTCGCCTTCGAAATTCGCCCGTGTCTCGTTGGTCATCTACGTCACAAACAATTCCATGCCACCCCACATAGAAATTCGTTTTGAATTGTGATTTCTATTACCACACATTCATGTGTATGCCATGTCCAGTTTCCAGCCGGATATGTTAAAACTGGAACTTCGCTTGCTTTCGCCGTGTTACGTGTCTACCATTGACATGGCCAAGTTTTCTTACCGCCTCATCCAGAAGTCCTTCAGGGTGTAGATTACCCAAAAATGTGTATCTTTTGGTGCGGCGCGTCACCGTTATAAACACCGAACTGCATTCTGGTCGTGTCATGCATAACCATTCTCATCCTGGACTACTAGCCCCCATTATAAATGTTATACATAATGAACTACAAACATATATACTCATAAATTTCTTAAAGGACGAAAATCACTGATTGTCCCATCCATCAATCAGTCTGCCTTTAGACACCGCTTACATATCAACCCGCCGCGTCGATCCACCTCTGCAACTCTAAACTTCGAGGCCTTCTTCAAATTACGGCTCACGAACTTCCTTTTCCGTTGTGGTTGTTATTCACTAATGCTACTACCCTCGACTGCGGTCCTCTCGCATCACACCTACACAAGGGCTAGCCCGTTGGTCTTTTTAGATACCAACAAAATCCGTCGCTTTGGCAATTGCTCCCCCGAGGAATCAGAGGCACGTAGTTTGTCTTTCGATCGGAACGAAAAAATAATAGCTGAATGATACGTGCGCCCCTATGTCCGAAGAAGAGAGGAGTCCGCTTTCGTCTCCCTAGTCACATCCGTTTATAAATAGCATTTTGCGTCGAGCTCTCGCGATGTTACCGCCCGCCTCGGTGCCTTCGATGGATCAGCATCAAACGAAGTCCTACGATAGCAACAAATAAATATGGGGGCAGGTTCTGCCCTGCCACAGCCCGGACGCTTGACCGCTCGGATCAGAAATGTGTGAGCGGCGACAACATCTATGGAAAGATACTATGATCGGTACGGAAAAGTGGATCAGATGATAGTTACTTACCGGTGCCAATCCGACGATCCGTACCACATGTTAAACGTTCTAAGCAGTCTGTGCGTGCTAAGTAAATACGGTGCATCCTATCGATCATTCAGTTTGGAGAGAAAGATCGAGCTGGTCACATCGAATCGAGAACGCATCTTAAAGTAAAGGGAGTAGAAAGGGAGAACCATATAAGAACTGCGAGAAAAGGGCAGGTGACAACGATATAAATAACCTAAAGCGTTTAATTACATTCATAGTTATATTAAGCGTGAATAGAGATAGTCCATGTGTGACCGAAACAACTAAGACCAACAGATTTCACTCGGCAATATTATTTCTTTTTTACGGACCTACTTTACGGGTACAGGTAGATGTGAGCATTGTAATATATTACCGTTGTTAATTGAAAAAGCGTAAGTCTACAACAATCATACTCAGCCGTTGACACTACTGGACGTTACGGCCTGACAACTATGCGGTACCCGGCTCCGTAAGTGAACCTGTGTTTCTATATTCGCTTAGTTTTTACTGTCAATTCTTCTAGAATCTCAACGAACGTCTCGAGAAGAAGCATAATTTAGCTATCTTCAGTCGTTACTATCATCGGTGTCTGAATGAGTAACGGAACCGACGGACGTCTAAATGGACGTTGCGGCATAAATCAATTCTGCAGTGATTAACTCTTGCAACCGCTATACGACACGATGTGACCGCTCCATCTGCTAATTATAGACTCCAGTCTTTTTCTATTGTAAACCTACGTAAATCGCGAACCATTTGCACACAAATGCACTATCGTCTTGCAGCGAAAGCGTCCGTAGTAACGAGACGCCAGCGTCGTCCTGGACTGCTTTGGTCGTATGTATGGCTCACTTATACGGGGACGCTAAGCTTCCAGGGCTCAGTATCCAGTAGAAGCCATTAAATCGGCCAGGCCAGAGCAAAACCGAGCGCAATAGATCCTACAGGAAAAGAGGAAGTGAGTTTTTTTGCTGAATAATAGACAAAAGCGATCACGATGTCGGCTGGTTCTAAATCACAACTGAACGTCTCGCTAGGAACGCCAGCGCCAGTGACAGTAACAACGACAGCAGC
Source organism: Varroa destructor (assembly GCF_002443255.2). Taxonomy (NCBI): domain Eukaryota; kingdom Metazoa; phylum Arthropoda; class Arachnida; order Mesostigmata; family Varroidae; genus Varroa; species Varroa destructor. Next base: position 9,493,037 of record NW_019211454.1, on the reverse strand, counting down.
GACAGCGGACTGATGCGGGTCAGAGCGAACATTAACTTTGTTCCTAACAGTAAATCGAGGCTCACGCCACAAGATCATATCGTGGACGACAAACGTTCGTCTAAGCATACATGGACTCATCATACGCTTTTCTGCGATGGTTTTATCACACAAATGTCAAGTGCGGTAGGATAAAGTAGGGGGCCTGCGTCTTGCTAAACACTACCGTCAACATTTGCAGTGATGCGTGAATTCTGCTGTCAAGGGTTGCCCCCTGGCGAGAACCTGAATATTTACACACGACGTAATGAAGTGAAACTTTACATAGGTATGTTATAATCGGACAAAGACCGGGTTTGACTGGGCAATCAGTGTTTATCCACTAATCGTCTACGAGGTCGTCTATGATCTTTCGAATGTTACGCCCGGTATTGGCGTTAGGCATTTCATGAGAAAGACGGCTGTCTTCCAGCACGAAACGAATAGTCTATCTATGCTCTAGATATCGAAAAGCTACACGATCTGTATTAGCCGTTCGAACATATGAATCACCGGTAGTAATGTAACACGAATGACTAGGTAGTTTTTATGCACCCGCCTTCAATGCGTTCATCTGAAATAAGGACGCGCTCAAATGAGACAAATAGGCCCACTACTAAAAGCCTCAGCTTTTGTAAGTGTAAATTTTAGATTCGCGTGAAGTTGCCAACGTCACTTACGAACTCGCAAGATGCAGGATCACTGTAAGAATAAGTTCTATATAAACGTTTCACTAATACGAATGAACTGTGTGGGCATGAATAATGTCTGAGATCGACAGATAGCACAAAGTTACTCAGGGGAATGACAATTATTGCAGACCTGCATCAACAGCACTCTCTTTAGCATTCGGCTATGTGTCTACAGATAAAAGGCGTATGTTTTCTATTTTAGTTCGGTTCGTGGGGTGACTTTCAGCTAAAATGATCCACGTATCTTTTTCATCGATAGCTATCTCTTCCAATTTACAGCCTAAGTATTTGCAACGAGATCACTAGCATCATCGCCAAAAGTTCCACGCGTATCCGCTTAATCATTAAACAATAAGCAAAATAACGTCTGAGAATAGATACATTTTACAGGACGGTTTCGCGCCTGTCGCACAAAACACTGTCCACGACATGTCCTTTTTTTTTTATTTTAACTAACCGCTAGCTGCCATTCGACTAACGCTGGATATCCAGTGCGTTGAAGTGTAGACAAATGATAAGTTTCGCTATTATATATATAAAGGCAATATAGGAAGTAAGAGGAAACGGCAGTCATACGCTTAACGACAATGCATAGCGATGGACTCTTGATGAAACAAGGTGGTCCTACAACACCAGAACACAGTTGTCGTATTAATGAGCTTACAAGAGCTCGGCATAAAGTAAGAATGCTGGACACCGGGGTGGCTTATCCATTGGCGTGACCCGAACAACGTTACGGGTCGGTTACGAGCAATTATGAGGAGATCGCGTCCAGTCGACGCAACAAATCTATAGAGCCCAGCAGACCATTAAAGCGGTCACCACACAGCGCCACCTTGAGCCGTGTGTAACCATTCGGTGACCGTCTGCAGTCACAGACAGACAGTGCCAGACCCCGCAAGATCCTCAGAGAGCGGTTCCATTGCAGATGTAGAGATGCATCTTATTGTTTCAATGGGGACGTGTTTAGTCTGGCCCATTTCACTGCGGTGGTATGGCGTATCGATATAGCTACCTGCGGAGTTTCACAGCTTCGCCGTACCGAAGACATAAAATCTCGAGCTGGATCTGAAACAAGGCACTGAAAGTGGAGCATGAACTGAAATGGACAACACAACGAATAAAGTTGAAAGTCTGTTAGTTTGTGTAACGGAACTCGACAACAAACGTAAGTTGCAGGTTGGCTACAGCAGCATTGAACAGAGCCCACTGTGAATGAGCCGTTGTAGGCGGAAAAAAAAAAACATCAAGATAAAAAGATTATGTTTTCTTTTCACTCTGTACTTTGTTACTTTTGTTTCCAACAACGAAATAGGCCGGGCTGTTCTTTTCCTCAGATGCGTTTCTTCTTGATATTTGCATTGGCCCTTACGCGCCGACGCAAAGATGTACGAAAGATACCTAAAAAACACGACGTTTGTTTGATTTGCTACTATGAAGATAGTGATCAGTTCCGCTCGTATGGAAATCAGGAAGAAAAGCAGCGGTCCAAATTACATCGAAGATAGGGAGGCGAGACTAAAATAAGTGGCGGCTAGATAATGATTTCGAATCGTTCTTCCGTTGTTTCCAATCTCGTCCGCCTTCATTGTATTTTATCGAGCTTGGACATTTGTTCAAATCTAACTGATAGATACCAATAGCATCAACTGCTTAAGGAATAACGTGTTCTCGGCTCGTTTGCATTGTCGGCTTCGGGCGGCCAAAATGGATAAAATATGGCATAACAATTGACACCTTTGTAGCGCATCCTCGCTGAACACGTTTGCGTAGGACAAAGGCTTTCGGCATAAGATAGATGATAAACAAGGACTTACCTCTACCCATTTGGAGCATTCATAATTTTCGACACAATGACATTATAGGCACAACCTTTATAGGAGGCTAACGATATTTAGTTGGATTGTCCAGTGAATGAACAATCCGCTCCAAAATGGCTGGCGTCTAAAAAATTATAAGGGTTTAGTAGATTCATGTAAGAGCAGTTTTGTCAGACGCTTTGGGAGATTGACACCGATAAAATTACTGCGTCGCATATCCGGATTGTACAATATAAGTGAGGCTTCGCATCATAAAAGGCATATACTTCTGTTGGCCAGAGATTGACTCGAACGGATTGCTATCATTGACAGAGCCCCGAACTAATGTTACACAGAGGCCTTGAAGCCTGTTATAGAAAGATGGTTGAAGTTAGCTAGAGAAAAAATCAAATTGTTCGAAAGCAAAGCTAAATCTCATAGCGGCATTTTTGTCTGTCCGCCATCATCGGTTTGTATAATCGACAGTTGTGATAAATACGTCTCGAACGATCATCAATTAAACACAAAAAAAATAACGTTAGATAACGTTTCTATGCTATTCTGTAAAGCCGTATTCTGTAAGTAAACGAAAAAGCTTTATATCCTGTACAAACGCCTTAACCGAGCATCGTTTCAAACGACCAGTCCCCTCCGCCGAGAAACGAAATGTGTCTACTCCCAATTTCGAACCTGAGCTATGACAGAAATTTCAATTCTGAGCATTACATTAGAAAATAGTTGTAACAGTAAAAACAACAATAGTTCATTTTAAATATATTCATCACAATCACGCTGGTACATTCCCACAACAGCAACGCTAGCGTAAACGGGAAGCAATACCAATTATTAGACGCCGATGTTCTTGCGTCGCCATTGTGCCGCTCCCTTTCAGCACAATCTATTTATTGGCGTCATGTTGTCAAGCCTATTGGACCATACTGGCCGGCCAGCTTGCCACTCTGTATGTCTCACCGATGCGGATCTCCATCCGTGGCCACGCGCTGACATGCTCTGCCACCCGCGAACCTATCTGAGCTTCGTCTGATGCTCGTTCTTCAGCCGATTATTACCAAACGCTCCCGCGAGACCTCGGAGCGACGAGCGTCGATTAACGCAGAACCGGTGCAAACGTTTTCGGTTTAGTGCGGCTCACGACTAGTCAGTTGAGTAGAGCTGCAGTCTCCAACAATAACCAACAGCTAGAGAAGCGACAACAAGCCAACAACACGTAAAAAAGTAGCAATACAATGTGGTCGTACAATTATTGCTAGGATGGAAAGGGTTCCGCCATTCGGGACCATTTTTGCGGATGCGACGAAGAAACAGACGAGATTTTCGGGCTAGACGACCGATAGACACATGTTCGAAGATAGAGGAGCCATCACGAGAAACATATTGGCTCGAAGCAGAAACTATCGCTCAAAATAACAGCAACAACCAGCAGTAGCAATGACGAGACGTTAGAAGGGCACTAATTACGTGGACGGCGGTAGCAGCAGCAAGCAAAGCGTCTGCCGGCTACGTTGGTTAGTAAGCGACGACCGCACGGAGAGGATCAAGGACCGAACGAAGCAAGGATGAGAGAAAATTTGCTCGTGTGGATAATTACGTGCGGTTCTAGTGTTATTCAGCCGCTGATGCTGTTTGAGCGGCGTTTGCTGTCGTTGTCGTCCTCGGTGATGTCGATTCTCTACCACCCTTGGTTAAAACTTGAATTTGCTTTCTGAAGATATCCTCGTTGTTGGTTTATTGTGATAGAGGCAATGATTTTTTACGGTGATGACGACAAGAGCGAACAAATGAACCCGCCTCGTTTGATTAGCGGAGTAGGCATTGTCGGGTTGAACGACTGGCCATTGAGGATGTCTAGAAAAATAAAAAATATAGGAAAGGGAAAACAGTAAATCAAGCGATTTGAGCGCGGCACTAGAAAGATCTTCATCAAACTAAAAGTCCGATCGAACAACGGGACTTTGTAATAGTTACGGTAAAGACGTGTGAGTTAATTTAATTATAAGCCAAATAACAATAAGCAAGAACGATAGTTGTGCGTCGGATCGATGCATTTGTGTTGATAACATCAGGAAATCCCTGATGTTGAGCACAGAAATGCTAAGGTGAATTTCCCTAAAAGATGAGCCTGTATGGTAGTACCAAAACTATGACAACATGTATACCTATAGTATGTATTTAACCAAAAATTCTAAAAACATAAAGATTTAATAAAACGTACAATAGATGCGGCGTGTACAGAGCACAGTTGAAAAAGACCGGCATCAGCTTGTACTGGCGTACATAGCATTTCGGCGTTAATTAGTAGATTTACTGAGGCCCTATTCGAAGCAAGATCTCGAGGTGTCCCAACAGCTTATTTATGGCCTGCAATGCCTCCATGGAAGGACAGACGTAACAGTTGGTGTTTCTTCCGCCGGCCCAATGGTACCTAACGACGTCGAACATCAGGTTGGTGATCATTCGACTGTCACCGCTCGTGCCTCACTAACAGCAAATAGCTTGAAAACTGTTTACTTATTCTGGTAATATATTATGAAAATACCCTTCGACCATCATTTACACGCATTTCTGTTGGCTTAGGCTGGCCACCGTAGATGCCATTGGCCCTGAAACAGTTGCATGATTTCTCGCAGTACCACTGGCATAGATTATGCTCACAACACGATTGATGACTGGAAGGAAGAAGTTACTTACAGAAACAAGTCAATTTTGCACAGATCTGGATAATCGGTGTCAATAAAGTTACTTTTGTCAAAGACGATACACTGCACAGCTGTACTTCTAACAAATCTAATATGAATATTGAAGTCATTCATTGGAGAAGAGCCTCAACAGAAGATCCGATCTGCTACGCTTGTGTGCCGAGTTTTCGATCGGCTAACTTGTCAAGTTATTTTAATTAATATACTAGTCAGGCAAAATATCGTTTCTACGTGATATCTGGATAAAGACGGAAATAATCGTTTTCACTATGCCAAATGCTATTATTAGTAAGTTTATTCAATGATCTGTTATCAGCTCTCTTGCGCGATTGGAAAAAACGTAACATGCCCCCATGCTGCATGGAACTAGTATCCTAACAGGTCAACAGCTCTCCAGTTGACGGATGGGCAGAAGTTTCCCTGTCACCGGCGGCCGATGAAGCTGGCCGCTCAAAGGACTAAAGTTATCTTCGTATGTTCCGCTAGCGTCAATTCTTATGATACATCGTTTGGATTAGTTGTAATGTTCTGTCGCCATAAAGTAGGTCATGTAACTTCATAAGAGTGATGCTTGTGAAGCCTATTGGCAATACACTAAACCCAATAGACGATACCGTCACCAACTTTGGGTTGTGTTATAAGAACAAGAGAACGACAATTGTCTCATAAAATAGTACAATTATTCATTTGCTGCTGATTCAGATGCTACTTTGTATTCGATCTAATCTTGACTCCTTCCAACAGTTGACTCGAGTTAAATTTTAGTTTTCGTTAAGTATTAACGCCATAGGTACTGCTACAAATTTGAGGACTGTTGTCTATGGGATGTCTCGAATGCTTCCCGCTGACGACAATAGCAAAACAAGCAGAAGTCTAATAGAACCACCGCGTCTAAACAATGCAGTAGAAACTTGTTTTCAATATGTGCCAAATCTCCGTAGAAACGAACACGTCCATTGTAACGCGAGCTGGATTGTTCGATTTAAAGATCGTACCGAGCAGAGACTGTGACTCTGAGCATCACATTGACCTGCACACCACCTCGCCCCAATCCCAAGTGGGGAATAGGCCGTTTACACAGCTCGTTCATACGCCCGTCTCTTCAAAACCACCACGTCAACGAACTCTGAACCAGACGTCTTTTTTCAATAACGAAATTAAATGATCGGTCAAGCGTATCGGTTATATAGAACAAATGACTAACCCAATGCATTTTTGTCCCTCGGCGCTACACTGACTGATTCCTACTAGCTTTACGCTACTTTTCTGCATTGTTCGAAATCGTTGAACACAAAGTTTGGACGCCTAGCTAAAACAGTAATTTACGAGTATGTTCTTAATCAGTAGATTATAGTAATATGTATATATATATATATATATATATATATATATATATATATATATATATACCTGCGAGAAAACAATTCATCAAGGATGGTTTGTATTCAACTAGCATATAACAGATATGCAGTTCTAGTTAAAATGACAGAATCATTCAGTGCTGCATAGAATGACTGTGGAACACATTGTGATCACTATTATTTTTTTTTTTTTATCAATATGTGAAATCTTCACATGTCCAGAATACATTGGACTTACGACTACTACCAATGTGATCTGGAACTCGTTCATAAGAAACGCACTGGCCTCATCCTACGATATAGAAGGCGGCGATAGCGGAGCAGATCACGCTGATCGCATAGCAAAGTGGAAGAGATGCATCGGAAGCTATATGGCAGCAAATCATATGGAATGAAGTTGGACACGATGTCATTGAAACCCCACAAATCAGAGTTTCAGGAGTCTATGAAAAGGCTATTTCGAAGCGGCAACAAAAAAAGGATCACAATCTCTGAAAAAAGTTTCTTTAGAGAGGACTTTGCTTAAGCTACCAGCCAGCAATAGAATGTCTATATTGGGCCCTATGTTGACGCGTAGGGGAATCTTTATGGAGTCGTTTCAAAAGAACTTCACTATATATATATATATAAATTACTTTTGAATACGTATATATCGATCGAGTTTACATCACTAACAACGTTCTGCTCAGGCATATAACCCAGGGTTTACCCAAGTCTGAAACACTAGATGCATCTTGTTTAGCCTATGGTATCACAAACGCGACACTGTTACATAAAAACGTGTTAGATACTACTTTATCTATTATTCACACTTAACTTACGTATATGACATGACTAATATGATAATTAGATATTTTCGACAGTTGACTTAAGCACCCAACAAATTTCGGTGGCACTTACTACGGCACTGTATAAATTACACATGTCTGCCTAAGTAAACGTTTTCTATCTAGGGAAAGGTCTTATCGAATGGAAAGCGACTTCAATTGGTTTGGTAAAGCGGACGTCTCGCTGGCTCTGACTCGCATCGATGAACGCCCTGGCAAGCTGCAACGGCAGAGCGTGATAATGGCACGCCAGGCGACGGCCTTTTCCTTTTTAAATTAAATAATAGTACCGCGCTGTCATGACATCACAGTCGCATGGTCATTCGTTAGTCCGGTAGGTTTCACGGGGGGGCAAACTTTCTTACGTTCCGTTCGTCTTTAAAAACTAAATTTCGTTACTACTAGCCACCGGGAGAACAGTTTAATCGGCTCTTAATTCCAATCATGTTATATATCGGCTGCTCGAATAAGAAATAAGCTGATTACGTCTGAATGGTGCTAGATCATAATAGGTAACTAACAACTTGTACGCAAAGTGACCACAGTTATTGCAATAGCCATATGATTCATCTTCATCTGTGCATTAGAGAACTTAAGCACAATAGCTGTTCAATAACGAACAGGACGTAAAAACGTGATGCGAAGTCCGTTGTGGCGCTGGATCCACCTTGCCGGTCAACTATCACCACTTGACAAATACACTATGCTACTAATTATTATATTACTATAGGTGTCACGCAGCACGTGACAACCTCTAAGTGTGCAAGTGGTGCCCATCGACAATTGTTACCGGTCTGACTTTGCCGGGCTATTCGGCGATCAGCACTTCGCATTGAGCTACCGTCCAGAAAATACCGGTATCCCTGTTTCATGGATAGGGCGATGTGATTCACAACAACAATGTAAGCCGAAGTCTTTTTCAGTAGGACTCGGACTCTATTTGTTATGTAGAAGTCCGATATTGTCAGCATAATAGTATGGATGAAGGTATACGATATAAAATACAATAGCACTCTGCGTGGAAGTGAGATTCCCTGATTTTCGAGCTATAATGGAGTTTGTTGTTGAGTGAGGGGAATAGATCGTCAATGGCTGTTAGAAGTAGTGGTCGGTCGTCTGAAACGATACACTTCATGCTCGGCAGAAGCCTTCACTAGACATCATAATGTGGAACTTTATTTTTTACGGATTTTTTGAGAAAAATTGCACAATGACAAATGCGTCCCCATTGGAACCAGAATATCGATCTACCTAATTTTAAATCATGTAATTCTGTCACGGTCTAAGGCTAAACATAAAATAAGATATAAATTACAGAATAGAATAATTGACTGCTCTTCTGCTATTTCGGCTTGGCGACCTTTTTACATTTCTCTATTCTGTTTCTATATATATATATATATATATATATATATATATATATATCGTGTTAAATCGTTATGATCGATGTAATGTTTTTTGAATAACATCGCTCTGCGTTCATACTCTGTCATGCCCCCCTCTCTCTGTGAAAAGGGACGCCTTTTCGATTTCAAGTTTGCTTCGCCACTGACGAAACATCGAAACACATAGAGATTAATGAAAACGGGTGAGGTTTCTTGTCTTCTGGGGCTGGCAACAATTTAGGAATTATATACCAAAATATACCGCAACAACACGTTCAAACAATACCACAATCGATTATAAGACGTTGAGTGCCCCTTGACGGCAGTGATGATTACCCATAATAACTTGGAAAATTACGTGCGTTGAATAACCGCATCTTTATCATTAATACTACTGTTATCTCGTGACTAGTTCAACATTAACGAGTTTTGTATAAAGCAAATGCGTTAAACTTTGTATTTTTTTCCTCTTCAACATTATAGCGTTAGAAAATGGATCGGTTTGATCGATAGCTTGACGAATTGCAGTTCAGATCATAAAATAAATAATCAGGACACCTTTTTAGACGAGTCCATGGCAAAGCTTAAACAAAAAAACGTATCAGTTATATCTCATGATACTGCTTTGAAATTTTTAGAGAAATTGGTAATTTCGTACCGCTCCACACGCCAGCTCGTTACATCTGGTCCAATACAGTCAACACAACGGTCTGCGGATAGACGCTACCAAATATTAAACGAAAAAGCACCTTTTAGGGCAATGATATTCTCTTCAGCCATGCGATCTCAATAGACACCGATGCATGAGCACGTCACCCCCGAGAAAAACGAGTGCTCCTGGACGGAAGAAGAATTATTCTATTGTAGCTTAATGGCTTGGATGATCGATAATAATAATAACTGCTTAATGTTCGTACATGCGATTCATGGGTAATCTCTAATTAGAACCAAACTGTATCGAACAATTGAAATTGGTCAGTTTTACGAGGATACGCGCACAAAGGACAAGGATTGCCTTGATCAGTTTCCTCCTGGGATAGTGCAACAGGAACGTATTTATCTACTAACCTTAGGGACAGGCGCAGATTGCAACGCAATAGTCATACGTCACAATTAGCAACTAAAAACAAGCTTCCGCAGTAATGAATAAACGTACAGAAGCTGACTACAGATAATGGCAATGTTTACCCCCCTTAGAGAACGTCTGTCTACATTCGCAGCAGACATTACGAACGTATAGCATTAGAGTAGCGCTATGAACCAGTGAGCATTCCCTGAGCCATCTGCTTACCCAAGCCAAATATAAAAAGGTATACTACTACCAGCAATAAGTAAATAAATAAAATGTATGCAGAAGCGATTATTTCAGTTAGCGACGCTACCTTGAAGAACCTAAACACAATGGACAAAAGCTTAGATATGGCTCCCTTCATTGCAATCATGCACAAAGCCCATGAATACGTACGTTGGTCTTTTTGGGCGAAACTTCTCCGAATCGTAAGTGCGTTAAATCGGTATTTGAAATACCAACTGTATTATTGATTATATCTGTAAAATAGCCTCCTAGTCAACGACTTAAGTTAAATGCAAAGAAAACATGAATCTTAATGTTCATAAGAAACTAATTTGTATTACTAACTGTGGCCAAATACAACCCCGCCTAGCGTACATGTACAGTTGAATACAAACGCGAAATCAGCGTTAGATACAATAGTCATCAAAAACATTTGACTGGTTGTAGATAGTTTACTTTCGACAAGTTTTTGTGCGCACTGGCCATGTCACTCGATGGCGACGCTATCCCGGGGTGAATTTCCAAACACCCGTTTTCCAGCCAAGTTTACACGTTTCTCTGGGTTCGGTCTTTTTTGCTCTTTTGTTTTATAGCGTCTCCGGTGAATGACGATGTTCGCGTATCCCTAACACGTGGGACCACGAGAGTATCATTAGGACCAAGGAAGGGTCGTCTCTGACCTGGAACCCTCGACCTGGCAGCAGAAACAGTCAGACTGAGTGAACCACCGGCCCCGACATGCATCAGCTAACGCCAAAGAAAGTCAACAAATGATGCTTACGTAGACGAAACTACCCGAATAGACTCTGTGCATTTCTTGGGAAGGCGACCCACAGCAATAGCGAACCCAGACCCACAGCAACAAGGACATAACGGCTGCAACAGAATCATAGCTGATCAACGTTAACCACAGCGCGAGACGGGCCAAGCCGCCGATGTCAGGTCTGTTCTCGTCCCGACACGCGAGGTTTCGAGGGTCGGGAAGACCGGACTTTTTAACCGGCAAACTCCGAAGCAAATACTGGATAAGCGATGACGTGGAGAGATATCATAGCCTGCTGCGTTGTAATCATAGCAGTGGAGATTTATATAAATATATAAGAACAAACAAGGTCAGAGATTAACACAAGGGATGTGCATGTTACATTTGGTGGAGGCGCGGTCGAAACGAATTGACAGAAGGCGCAGCTTCAAGTTCTGCGGGCAACTGATGGATACGACTCAATATTTCGTATGAATAGAGAAGGTTATTTACTGATATGCGCTAAACAAACATGGGGGGTTAACGGATAGGTCTGCGAAGCGGAGAATATTTTTCGGTCGTTACTGAAAATGGTTTTCTGCGTGGGCTTTTTGTGAGCCTTTCGTTATTTTCCTGTATTGATTTTTGTGTGAGTAATTCTTTGTCGAGGATATTTACGCTGCGCGGAACTATATGAGATCAGTCAGTGATCGATAAATTAGCAGTCTTTGAAATAGCCTAGACTCCTAGGATAGCTAAGCTCAGTCAGAGAAACGAATTGTAAGCATAATCGTCGTCTTTTAAAATTGAGATATGTTATATTTTAATAATCATTTTGTCTTTCACAATAGAAATTTCTGTCTTTCGTCTTTCTCTGTAGATCATAGTATATCCATCCACAAGACACCGTCGTTAGCATGCTAAACTGGAGTTGTCTTTACTTTCTATGCTTGTATATGTTTGAAATAATGTCGCCACCCCGAAGGCTCCGGTGCAACCAATTCAGCTCATATAGCAGTATATCAGCCATTATACTCTTTCAAATGTAACAATTCATAGATCAAGCGTATTTGTGATTCACGCGCGATTGGGCCTAAGAAAGTCACATGTACCTTCGGCTATCATCGGCAAGTTCCTTTGCGTCAGACCTAGCCTAACCTATTAGTTCTCGTATCCAGCCTTTTACCTATGCCTTGTGCCGGTTACTTTTTTAAATTACGATTGCAAATATGCAGCGCCTACGAGTTACCTCTTCTCTATAAGTAGTACCTGAATGTCAAGACGTTGCAGTAGCTACAGTTACTGCGGAAGGATGAGAATCCTTTAAGTTAGTTCTACTTTTGCACGTCCGGTGTTTCCGTGGAAGCGTACCACCGCTCTTTTTCTAGGTTGGACACGTCAATGACCTTAAGAAGTCACAACATTTATTACAAGATATAGTAATAGTGTCAACTGACAAACGTAGCACGATTGAAGTAAGATGACCTGGGCCAAATACAGAAGAATCAGATCTAAACAGCGATATATCCTAGTCGCATGTGACGGTGATCTTGCGAAATGCCGCGCAGGTAGTTGCAAAAAAATATAATTAGGTATATCATTATAATTATTTTTTTTCTAATTTAACTACACTTTTCCTTTCTACAGGTTATTAGCGAGACCTGAATCAACAACTCTCGGCATCCGTAAAAGATGGGCATTGCTAGAACTGTATAAGTCAAGTGGGTGTTGTCATATGTCTATAGGGGTAAGAATTGGTTAGTTGATCTTGTTTAGCGGACGCTGCTTTTCGTTACGGTAAATACACTCAAGAAAACTAACCATTGCTATAACTGGCAGAAACTCTTGTTAATAGCGGTATTACGACAACTTATTTGGTGGCTAGATTTATATTAGTACAGAATAGTATATTATCTTTGATTCTTATGTCGATTCTCACTGTATAGACGTGCATAATAAAGCTAGGCAACAAAACCAGCTATGTTGGACAAATGTTTACGAAGAATAACATCGACATGTTTGGCCATCAAAAAAATCAAGAAAATCGGCTTACGTGTGTATCTACTGCCATACAATGATAGATATCCTGCTGTCCAACAACAAAAATATGTAGGCACAAAACACCCATCACTGCTACCCGTCCGTACCAGAGCAGATGTTTCGCTACGAAGGTGTCTAGTAGAAGACAGCAGCAGAAAATATTTCCTACGTCAGAAGAGCGCTTCTTACGCCGCGTCTTCACCACCACACGCATATTAAACCAAACGATTGCCCGCAAGCGACGGCAATCACTAGTGGTGTCATCGGTGAAACTTCGCCAACAACATTCTCAGACGCACGCAGACACCGTGTGGACATCATTGAAGCTATGAAGAGTTCTCGATTCCCCCGCTTCCCCCACACCCCATGGCCCGTGTTTTCGCCTACTCCAGTCCCGTCTTCTTCGAATACATCGGCCGATGGCACACTTCACTTCAGACGTCAAACATCAGACGTCAGTGCGGTACAGCGATGCATCGACTGCATGCGCGGATGCAACAGCAATGCCGGGGAGGGACGTATTTCTTGCGCATAGCAACGTCATGAATTTCTGCATGTCCGCGCTATAGCCGGCGATGACCTAACCAGAGAAAAATCATCGACTGTATACTATTTTTACTCGTACCGCGGTAACACTGTGGCTAACCTAAGGTCACAACTCGTTAGGGGACGCTTAACGACAATAAACTTGTCAGGTAGTAATAAGAGAGATATGCAGGGTCAGACCTATCGGTTTCTAAGCCAACATCGTTAACGACGTTGATGGGGATGGATCATGCACCGCGAGCAACGGTACCGGCCGCCGGGAAAGAAATGCCCGTGAATTTCGTAAAGAAGAGGCATAACATGTTCCATGGAAGATTGGTAGTGTTGCTACTGTGATTGGAAACTGATAGCCTCATGGCTAGCAGCGGCGAATGCACGCGATAGTTGGTGATAGGCAAGGACTAATTTCTATTGGTAAGGTCTTTGGCCGGAGGCAGAAGGTAAGTGACCGCGGCAATAGGTGACAATGGATGGGGGTAACATGGGACAATGCAAATCGAATCAATCAGAAAATCAATTTGTCAGTGCTCAAATGGCATTGTTATTATATCTTAAGTTGTCTAGGCTGTTGGTCATTGGGGCTGTATGTACTACGTAGGATACTATGTCATAGAGTGGCAATGGCCGAACGCTTACTTTTGCTGTCGCGTACGACTGTTTACAGATATGTATAGCATAGAACCAGCATTTTGGCGCGTCTCTGTGAATACGTATAGCTAGTTAATCGCATGCCCATAAGCTATTCTAGACAAGCGAATTTAGACACTTAAATAAACAACGAACGGTATGTCTCCAGTGTCAACGACGACGAGCAAAAAAATAGCACCAACAGGAGCCAGGGGTTGGTCGCGGGCATATTGAAACGGGGGACGATTGCTTTCGCTACGCGAAGTGTTCGACTACATCAACAAGCTGATGCCCCTGTTAATGAGACCGTCTCAGATCGGTTTCAGTCTGATGACATATAAGCATCTAGTATCTATCATCTGTGCCGTTGTAAACCTTGACCCGTGATTATTGCACAGTCAAGTGAGGAAGGATGCTCTGCGGGAGACAAAAAATATAACCTGATCAAAAAAGCAAGAATAATGCGGAGCCTACAACGGTGTTCTAGCACTAGAACGATACAGAAACAGAGCATCACTTCGCTGTTATAGGTCTGCTGCAATAACAACAGAGATCGTAAGCAAACATGTTTTACTTATTCGTAAATACATATAAGTATTGTAGGATAAAAGTTCCATGACCCTGAATGATCTTCATGTCTTGACCAACATACCATGATAACGTATCAACGTATATGGTAGTTGAAACCTTGTTATGTTATACTTTGTATAATGTGTATAGCGATTGACGTAGATGTGTGTAGATGTCTGTTAGTCTTTAATGTCCATGTTAAGCCTATGCCTTCATTTTTATCATACGTCTACAAATAACCGCTGTGCCGTCATGTCGTAAGACCAGGATTTCTTGACAAATTTTTGAATCAGCTAGGAGATGTTCAAAGATTGAGCCCGCTGTGACAAACAAACACTAAGCGATATTTATACTCTGAGTTTGATGACTTTTGACATTGGTTCGCAAAACGAAGTTTAGATTTGTAATCTAATGGCATAACAAAATCTTAATTGATACTTTTAATAGATGGGTGCCGTTAAGTCAGTAAGCTGGTCGGTGTTGTAAGATTTTTGAAGTTAGCAGATCTTTTCTGGAAAGGTCGCACTTAAAAGCATCGAAGTTCCCCGCTACTCAATATGACGTTCGTTCTTTTTTTAGCAAAAATTAAAAAATGGGAATGCAGATAGGTGATTTTGATGACCTCTCACCTCAGACATTGTGACCTTATGGCCATAAGACGTTCCTATAAACAATTTTTCTAAACCCTAATAATAACCTATAAACAACAAAACACCTGTGGAACAATGGGGACAAACCTTTGAAATATATAAGCCAAACATATGTTGACTTTTAAGAACAACTAAAAACAGGGTAAACAGGATAAATACGTGGCTAGCTGATAATAAACATCGACCCGTTTTGCTGGCGGACGAAGGTCAATGTTCTCGATTATGCTTTCATTTGTGAACGTGCTTAGCACAGTCTTTTGATCCGAGCAACCTATATTAAGGAACAACCTATTGTATAATATATATGTATATATCGTAGTCGTCAAACGGAAGTAGCAAACCCGAATGTGCCTTTACTGATAAAAAAAATCCTATGTGACAAAATCATTTACTCAGTGTAACCATAGAAATTAAGTATATATAATTAGACCAACTGAAGAATAAAACAGCACCGGCACCAAAGCCACGTATATTGAACATTTCTATCATGGAAAACAGCACCTTGAAGTAGTCAAGTGGTCACAACAAAAACAAGTGCTTATGTGATGTTTGTATCAACATTCATTTTGTGAATAGCAGAGATTGTGCACAGCTCTCTATATCAGCACGAGATATGTGAAAAGGAAAGCTTGTAGGAGACACGCTTTCCTAAACTGATTAATGCTGTCTACACACTGGATTCAGACGTCGGATTTACACACGGAGTAGTGATCAGATGTCCAGCGAACCAGAAGCACAAACATGAGGCCATATCCGATCCTGTTATGAGCCTACAGCTTGTTAACCGGGTTACAGGACATAGACTGACTGGCAGACTGGTTGTCTGTTTGCCGATCCAGTTTGTGGGACTCTGATCTGACAAAGTCGTCGTTAGTCAAGGGGCCCCTGGAACCGCTCCCAAAACCGAATATAGTTCAGCATTGCCGCTGGCGCTCACGTTTAAACCCAAACCCACAACAGAAAGACCTTCGCGTCTACCGCTGGTTTCAGCCACTTTTGAAGAGTACTAGCTAGTAGGATGAGCAACAAGCCGCTCCGGTATGATGCTTACAGATGAATACGTTTCTATTAGATGCAGTGTAACCTTGATAATTTTGTTAGACGCTTTTTGAGCCATATGTTACAAATAATTGACTTAATAACATTTCTATAATCTATACTGGCATTATTCAGCACTTTTCAGTTACTCGATTATAAGGAGTGGTGCTTTGGTGGTTATGTTTCGGTCCACGACAGCCTCGTAGTCTACTCTAAGTAATCAGATTGTTGAATAGGCTGCAGCAAATCATTAATGAAGGTCCAACGTACAACAGGCGAAATAGGTACACCACCTCGATGCCTTTCACACACAAATGAACCGAATTTGAATGAACCGAGTACCTAATTTTACTTAATAGGCACAAGCAACGTATATTGCAGTTACAAATTTCTCTAGCGATTTGCTAAACATAACATGATAAAGGTATATTATCGGCAAAACTTACGACGTTTAAGGTTATCTTGCTATAATAAAAATCTGACAATGCACTTTTAATTTGCCCACAAAAAAAATAGGCCAAAATGTTTCTCTGGCTGTTCATGCGTCATTTTTGTCGAATCGACCCTCTCATTTCAATGAAGACCCGCCGCCGCTCGCCTTCACCTTGAACTTCGTCCTTACGTCACGACAAGTCTATTACATAGTCCGTACATGTACAGGAATAACGGGACAATCACGGCTGATTTATATAGTTTCCCGAAACCTAGAAGAATTTGGCGGCCTGCGCAATAGCCCACGTGAACGTAGTGCCTGACCTACTCTCAATTTCTCAGCTTCAACGTTTAATGCCTTTTTATCGCGCGATTATTTGGTGGTATTTCTTAATATGCACGTTTATAGATGTTCAACAATTTGTTGATAAAATGTTATTTCACATACCTGAATCTGTAAAATCCGCGAAAGGTTTTTGATTGTTATCCGATTGAATGTCTTTGAACAGTTCGCTCTTGTTTTACGTTGCGTTGATTGAAATTACCTGGGCTCAATCGTACGCTGAGACGCACGAAGTATACCTCCGGCTATTAGCTATGATAAGTATCCAATCAAGGCCAGACGACAAAGGAAGTTGTTGCTTGATCAGCTGTAACTGCAAATTATAAGCAGAACACTAACTGACAACCCACCGAACCGATATCTTTTTCCAGCTTTTCCTTTGATCGCACTAGAAATGCTATATACGAATTCCTACAAATCTAGTGGAAGTACATGAAGGCCGGTTCTCGATCAGATATATATGACGCAAACATAGATGATCCGAACACAGACACGCACATACGATACAGGTAACGAGCTCGCACGAAGCACAATCTTCGAGTCTGGATCTTCGTTTAACACTTCCGCGGTCGCACCTATTTTCAGAGGCACAACAAATTCCCAGTCGATAGCCGCGTCAGTGGCGAAGCCTATGCGGCGTGACTCCTAAAAAGCGTAGGAGAACTCTCCGCTTACTAGAACGCTGTAGCGCTGAGATGGCGCCGTTTATAGGCCATCGGCAAAAAAAAAAAGCTGAAGAACACTCGCTCTAACGCCTGAACAGAAATGACAGCTGTAATCCTGTACAGCTGAGTTTAATTGTTAGCGCGCTCCGAACGTCGCGTCATACAATGGCACACAGCTGACCGAACGGTTAGCGATGATGGTGAATGAAAGCGCCACGGTTCAGCATTGGCGACCCTTCGACTAGCTCTGGCCTGTCGTGAGCTAAGCCGTTCGCCCGCGTTTGCAAACTGCCGTGTCGTTAAGAGTCGACCTTTCTCGTCGCGCACTTCCCTCTGCCCAATGCCCTTTCCCATAGGACGAGCGCCCTCGCTGGCGCGGTGCTCTTCGTCATATTAAAGATGGATACCAGTGGAACGTAAAAGATTTCGAATAACTAACGGAAGTAATAGTAATGAGGGGTCATTTGAACATTTACGCTTGGCAACTGGATAAAAATATTCATTTTTCTGCGAATAGAAAATATTGAAGAGAGTCCTAATAGTTTACCTTAATAGGCAATGTCCGCATATATGGTGTATACTATTGAGGGCCGTTATAGTGGATTTTAGAAGTGGGTTGCTTAGGTTATCATGAAGGCTAACTGATGAGTAAAGTGACCTAGCTTCATAGGTGAGTGACGGCTAATTGTTGCTCTGGTCTATTGTATTTATTGATAATTCATGCGAAGTTTGCAGTAGCGAACAACTCTCCCAGAGATCTGATTGCTCTTTTTAATAGATCTGACTATTTTCACCGAAAGAATTCGCCTTAATTGTGACCTGTGCAACAATGATTCGTGAAACTGAAAAAAATAGCGCGCTTTCGAGAAAGCTCTTGCAGCACGTATTTGTAAGACCGGTAAAAGCGCTCACCATCGAAGTTAAGCTGTTCACGAGAGAACAGGATAGATGATCTCAACTCCGTAGTTGATTTTATTTTGAATATCTAAAGACAACCTGGAATAATTTTCTTCATTCCTTATCTGATTGTTCGATTTTACTTTTTAAACACGGCTAAAACGCCCGTACCCCTAGGAGTCCTTCTATTATTTCTGTACGTTGCAGTTCACGGACGTGACCATCAGATACCGAATCCTTCGAGTAGAACAAATTTCTCGTTTTTTTTTTTAGTCTAGAAAATCACCGATAGTTCTTCAAACTCAAAGAATATGTACATCATATTTCAGTAAGTTTCAAGTAATTATGTGTAGGCCCATGCAATGATCCTTAGTAAGGCGATTACTATATCGTTCAGAATCCGTCGAGGATGATATAATTCGATCCTGATGTAATTTGCTAGACCGCTAGTATTCGGTATTTCCACTTAACCTGAATGAACTTTGTTGATTTCTTTGCTTTATCTAATTTTTTTTTGCTTCCCCCTAGGTGCCCTAAACAACCGAGACGCTTCGGTTTTTCATTCGTATAGCAGTGAAGTGCTAGGACAGGCCGTAACTGCTGTGGTAAGAGAAATTCTAGCGTTTGTGGACGAGCAATTGGCTACATAATTAGGCTATCACCTCTCGACAGTCACGTAACAATAAACGCTGAGCTAAAATGACCACGCAGCTTTCGGCCCGCTCCCTGTGCCACTTCGTTATCATAGGCCAACGTGAAAAATTCTAATTGATGCAGTGCGCATCTAGGGCTAGCACAAAACGGTTCGTTTTATTCAGTCTTTGTAAGTAATCCCGTTCCACCGATAACGGTCTACAGCGAAATAAATGCCTTTGTACGGCAACGCTGATTTATCTTCTTTTTTTTTGTCTATATGACAGTGATAGTGATGCTAAATGATTTCATCAAAGAAAAACTTCAAAAAATAATGCGCTACACATTTTTCCAAGGCATGCAGCGGTGCTGATTTTCCTTGTGCTTGGTCACAGCTACGGTTACCATGACACACATTCAGATTCATCAGTAGACGTGGCCTGAACTTTGAAAAGTGCCTTTTTTTCGGTACTTGTATTCACGGTGCCTAGCTGTAGAAAGGGGTGAAAAATCGGGATCAACGGGTTGGGTCCCGGCTTGTCGAAACGTTACTCAGGCCCATTTCGAACAACCGTGCTCTCCTTAAGCCAATGCGCATTGACGAAGCTTGGCAGTATGCAACTAAAAGTTTAAGTAACAAAATTTAAGTCTATTTTTTAAAGTTATGGTAGCTAAGTAGGGACGGCGGTTCTATAGAGAATCCGTGAATTTAGTAGAAACACCCGAGGCAAAGGAATCATTAATTGAATACCGCACACTCTTGTACGACACATTTCGGCCATTCGGGTATATCGATTTGTGGTTATTTGTTTGATATTCATAGCCCAGGCTTCGTACAAAGACGACAACCGTAAGGCTGGAAGTGTAGAGAGGCTATAGTACGAGTACATAAAGTGAACTAAAAACACCCTTAAGCACAATCGCGTCTTACCAATATATTGCGTTTTTCAATCTACATACTTTACGGTATCTACACACATAGATCTAGATAAGTCAAAGTAAGTATATAAACACTATTTTGTACGCATAAATGGTGTAATTAGACATTTATCTATATTCGATACATAGAGATCAGCTGAATATTGTTCTGTTTCGTTTCAGGTAAATCGCGGACGCCACGGTGCCTTTACTGTAACGTATTACGCAGTTGAGTAGCTTTGTAAGCTATTTGATTTGTATGTTATGGTTATTGATATGGTTGGCCTGTGCAAAAAAGACTGTAGTGTCAACTGCGTCACGTGAACCGGTTCGTGTAAATGTGTTTCAATTCGATTTTAAAGCAAAAAAATCGTCTGCTATTTTTTTTCTTGTATTCAAAATACAGTGCATTTGTCTGTTGAAGCTCTAGAGGACAGCCTTTACGTATCTGCCCAGAGACACTTTTACGTTAATTCCGACATACGCTCACAGTTTATAGTTGAACTAAAATCAATATTGAAACCCAATGATACAATGGTGAAACCACATGTGGGCCGCGAGTACGCCGAAAGATACACAAATATGATTTTGTTACGTCACATAAATAATACGTATTGTGCTGTAGCATCTGCACTCGCTCGGGTAGACTTGTGCTCGCAAACGTTATCTTCCAGCTAGTTTCTTGTTGCTCACTGTATAACAACACCGAACGGTTTTCTTGGAAGCAGTCGAAAAGAGGTCTTCTTTATTTAGTCTTCTTTTAATGTGACTAGACAGCGTTTTTCAGTAGAATTCCGGTTGCAAAAACTTGTGTCTGACTGCAAGATGTGGTCTATGTCTAGGAAGCTAACCGTTCAATTTCAAGAATCAACAATGTGTCGCCGTGTTCCGGCCGAAATTCGTGTACAGGACAACTACGAAAGTGTATAAAAATAGGACACACATCAACGCGTTATATATACAAGTTCATTGTTTGAAAATGAAGCTCTGGATCGACCTCAGACGATCTATTACCACTTTTTCGACTGTGATAAGTCCTTATCTTAGCGCCGTCGTTACGGAATAAGTAACACCTTTTAATTTAAATATTTCTTGCTATAAACTCGCATTTTTCAAAACTGCGAGTTTATAGCAAGAAATATATAAATATATATATATATATATCTGTCCTCTCTTCTTCTATATACTGCACAAACTGCTCGAAAACGACGCATGCATGCAATGTATGATAACACCGTGACCTATTTATTTTGGACGCATGGCTGTAAAAATTAGCGAAAGTGTTTGCTGTTCTTCGGATCCTTTAGGAGAATGACATTACTAAGGATCATTTCTAATTTCACTGATTGTATTTTTAATCCTTTAGACATTGTTTCTACATGGCACCGTTACACAGCATACTTGTCAACAACAATCTGCATGCGAAGTTTTTACATAGAAAAATGTGGACGATAGAAAATATCACAGAGAATAAGCGTCGAAATGCTTGTTTGAAAAGGCACTGAACCATTTAGCTAGATTCGAGCCTCAAAAGAAAAAGCTAGATAAATGTATCAGCGAGCAATTGAAAATAGCAAGAGGATGAGTACTTAAGTTTGAACATGAGTACACAATACACTATATATACATTTCGTGTTCTTTAGATAATTTTCATGTTATAATGGAAAAAATCGTATTTTGTCGTTGACGATCGAAATATAGCTATATATACAGTATTCTATAATCGCCAAGGCCTAGTGCTTCGTTTTGCTGCTTGTTTTTATATGAAAATATAAAAGGGAAAATTAACGTTTGGATCAGGTTAACGCATAAAACGTCGTCTCCAACAATCTTAGCCACAAAACCTATGTTTTTATACGTATGTTGTCTAGTCAAATTGTAATTTATTACCTCGTAAGTAAACGTGTAAAGTAGACAAGTTACACTTTTAGTTACGTTACATTTTCGCATGATATTTTGATCACTATAAATCTTTGCAGGCATTGTTTAAAAAATGGATACCCTCCTAGAGACATACCCTTCTTTTTACAACAAGCTCGCCTAGCGGAAGACAATATATAGCACGCAGTGAAAACATTAAACAAATAGCTCTTCATGGTAGAGTCTGTGCGTACTTTAGTCGACCGACATACATGGGTAGTACCACAGTGTTGCTAAAACTCAGTAAGGACTAGATGTCATCACGAGTTTTCTATGTAGTGAAAAAGGGGAGGCTGTATGTCCAGACGTTGAATCGAATCTATTTACTTTCTATCTCTTGAATCTCGAAACATTTAGTAAGTGTTTTAGGCTCGAAATCAAGCACCATAATTGATGGACTATTAAAGGTTGAAATATAATAATTAATTTACATATCAAAATCGACTCTCACACAGTTATTGTTTCTAGCAGACGCCGTCAACTTTTGGACACCATCATGAAAGCGATGAACGCTCTCGTTCGGATCGGAATCGCCTTAATGGACATACCATCCTTGTCGTTTCAAGGTTGGTCATTTCGTGTTTACAGCTAATTATGACCACGTTGAGTGACGTAGCTAGGTGACCAGCGCGTCAGACAATATCATTGGCATACACATTAGCTCACAATACCTGTGGCGCGACCTGTTGTAAAAAATAAGAAACGTACCAGAACGAACCCAAACGGGAAGAGGCAGGAAAAAATCTATTATGTATTATGCTTATTCGTATTTTTCTAGCATACAAGCTTATGATTTGTAGTTAAAACACAGGTTTTACATGTTGAATAAATTAGAGTTTATTTAGTAGCATATAATTGTGAGGATGTACACTTTGGCGCTATATCGAACCTATTTACAAATTTGGCTAACAATCGTACATAATTCTGTTGCTCTAAATCAAAGTCAGTCTATGTTAGTAACGCAAGATATAGTTAGTTTTTTTCGAGGTGCGAGGGCGCTTTCAGGGTCCTGCTGCTGCGTCCATGCTGGCGCAAATAACCGGCGCCTTAAAATCCTACCATTTCATTATTAGTACGAGTGTAATTTCGGTAAAATAATGCTGCTTTAAAAATAAGCCAGATTCAGTAAAGTTTAGAGTTTCATAAACCAATTATTTAGATCCTGAAAAGACGAGGGCTGTCGCATTTGGCACTGTTCCATTTATATGTAGTGAGCAATGGTGACAAAATCTCTGTGACACAGAACGTACGACTTACTACCCCTGGGGCAACATGAACGAAGTCTGCGCTGGCCCTGTTATCCTCACATTCATTATCATAGGATACAAATCGTATCCAGTATAAGTGTGCGTGATGTTTTACAACGGAATGTTGTGATTCGAAGACGCTCGGACCCTTTTACGTGTCTTTCAACTTTACCTTGGCCGTACAATCCACAACGAGAACTAGTGAATTTAGTCGCTTTTCATTGTTTACGTTGATGTTTACGACGTTTAGCTACCAAGGTACTTGGACAGTGTCGAGTATGCTTTTCGTAACGGCTCAGATATTTCTTTATTGGTCTATATTTCTCTATAAGGACATTCTAAATAGCTCTGCTTCTGCTTAAGAAAGATCGAAACAATGAGTCGGGCATATGAATGAAGCGCGCCGTTTGTTTGACATCCGTGATATTAGAAACGGTTTTTCTCATTGTCATCCTTAATATATTAAACTTCATATCGCCGACTAGATGTGTCACCAGGAGACGAGGCCTAGCTCTACTCGTCAGGCTTTACAGTTAGTCGAGCGTCCGGAATTTTCACCTTCAATAGGAAAAGAATTTATCCACCACGTATCAACGCATATAAGATATATTCAACATATGGTTGTGATAAAAAAATTTCTTAAACATGCTTGCTATGTATATATCTACTGTATATATATATATATGTATGTATATACTGTGTAGAATTTAATATGAACTTCAGCACATTATATGCTGATTACATCATAAAGAATGTATTGCTTTAGGCAAAGAAGCAAAAATAAGCAATTTTTTCTTAATACAAGTAACAATCTGGAACTTTTTTTATAGGGGCGAACCATTGAGGAAAGAAGAAGATTTCTACCCTACTTTTTCATACTTTCAGAGCACAAATGATCCTCAGGCCCTCAAAGCATCCCAGCGCACCAGCTCGATTTCTGCTCCGTCAGTCGACTATTTTATTATTACTTAAGTTTTTTTTATTACTTATTATTATTATTATTATTATTATTATTATTATTATAAAAATGTTATTAAAAAAGATATATTACTGAAAAAAATATCCATATATACGTATTATATAAATGTGCATTTTCAACATATATATATATATCAATTAAGAATGCCAATGCAGCGCTTACCTGTTTGCTTGAAGCTTTTGTAGATCGAGAGGCTCGAGAGGGGTGTACTGACCCCCTGTTATGCATCCGCTTGCTCTTTACGTATCGAAAGGCAAACATAGGAGCCTGTGTTGAATAGCGTCGATGGACAAGCATCGAACCGAGCAAGTTCTTCCCAAAAGCCTGCGCTAATACGGTGATGATTGGTAGGACACAGATTGCTATGAACTGCAGTTCGGATATAACGTTGTAATAAGAAGAACATTTAAAGTATGCGGCTACCATCAAGCATCAAATAGTATTAGAAAGTTAAGCAACACGAACTTAATCCGGGACTCCTGTTAAAATATTCTTTTTCTATTGAAGGATCAGCGAGTCAAATGATATGACAGCATGAAATAACCATATACTAAACTGGGTTAATATTAGGTGTACGCGTATGGAGGGTCAATCAGCATCGATCCCAGCCGCGAAAGCTTTTCATTGATCCATGTACAAACGATCTGGGTCCAATGTATCGAGTGGGCCGAACTCCGGCTACACAGTTAGGAAAAAGCTAATTTGCAATTAAAATACAATTAAAATAGTGCAATACAATAAAAAAATAACTTACAATTAAAATAGTGCTTGTGCCAAGTGAAAGCTTTCCTTCTCAACAGGAGGGCAACCCGCTTCCATCTCTAGACTGGTATCAGTTTACTTTTAGCCCATCCCGTACGTTTATACATTTTCCTCTCATACAGTGATTGTCAAGCAATCAAAGGTTAAATGGTAATGGACGATTTCTCTCCCGAGCGATGATGTCCGTTATCATGGCTAACACTCCTTCAGAATCGCTTCTCGGAGAAGGGATTCTAATCAGACGCTCGTGAAGGAAACCTCCTGATATGCCGTTGGTGCCATGATTGATCTAACGTGACACGGCTCTGTCTAGTGCGCCACACACGGAGAGTCTGCTCACTATTCATTACATAAACACTTGCTGTGTAATACTTCATAAATAAAGGTGAGCACGAGACACTTGTGACCACCAACTGTACGCCATATCATTGTCAATATGTACTAAACTTTGTTTGTCCGTCAGCTCACTAGCACCGTGGGCGATTCTTTCCGTTAGGAGTTATTCTGTTCTCTATGCCGGTTCTGTTTACGTTTCAAGCTATTCATGCATATTGTATTAATAATTATGCACCGTAATACTAATCTCACAGATTTTTTGCATGACGTGCATCGACCGAGCACAATTCCACTGCCCTATCCGTTTACTAAGGGAGAGGACTTTACTTGATAGTCCTGAGAGAAATTCGGGCCCGCTAGACTAAACTGCGTTCGATTAAGACAAACATACATGATTACTGGATCGCGTAATCCGACTTTTTCAGGACCTTGACATTTGGGCTTGATGACGGTTCTAGCTATTATTTCGAGAGCGCAAACATCTCCAAAGCTTTACCAAAAATCCCTCTGTCAACACACTTTAAACATTCGATGACAAACTAGCCGACAGCTTCAATAACTCATGTTGAGTTAGAAAACTTATATTGTGGATTGCGTTGTTACGCCAACATCTTTCCAAGGAACTTAACTTATGAGTTACATGCCAGTTAGCTAATGTGGACAGCAGATAGCAATACGACTTCGGAAGCGGGATGTCTTTATAGGGAAGGTTTTCGAACTCTGCTTGATTTGATTGTACCTTCTAGAGAATTGGCATTCCAAAGCATTAGCAGCTGCCACAATGAAGAATGTTAGAGAACGTCCTCTATCTCTTAGCTATAAATAGAGCTTCGTATTACTGGACATCTCAGTCTTATCAGGGTACGATTTGCAAGTGAAACGTAGATCTCTGCGCAGTGTTTTGTAGTCTATTCAATGTTTTAAAGAACAAACTCTCTGCCAGTGCGAGAAATTACAGGGAGAATTAGGGTTAAATAGACAAAGGGCTTTCGTATTGGCGAAATCCTTGTACTATAAGTATTCAAAAAGTTCACAAAGTTAAAAATACTTGTTAAATAATCAGGAGCTAGTGCTTTTTTCTGCAAACAGTTAGCTACGACAAACATTTTGGCCATAAAGATGCACACGTCCAAGAATCATTGGGAAATGGAGATCGTCAAATCATTTACCAACATTTACGCTCTTCAACTTGCTCTGTCTTTAAAAAAAAATTTACGTGATAGCATCGCGATAACACATCTGTCTATTAAACTTAACGATGGTGGTGGTCTGACTTTGAATCCGGGCATAAAGATACTTACTTTCGAGCTAGCAAAAGCCAGCTAGCCAGTCATCTATATTACTTCCTAACAGCTTGAGTATCGGACGTAATATCCGAAATATTTATGCTTTGTTACTCTTAAATACGTTAATTACTTCGAAATTTATCAAAGGGCGTTGAAAACAGGCTCGAACAATCACACCCGCGTTGTAAACTTGACGACACGTCACTGTTCTATTAATCCCTACAGAATATCTATAAGTACTCCAATCTACCTGATTTTTTTAGGGGGTCAAGAATCAAATACACTACAACACGTTACATATTATAACTAGAGACAAAATGTCCACTTACAGCAGTAAAGAAAATTCGCATGAGCTTCATTTTGGGTTTTGTTGCGTAAAGCCCACTCTTAACTTGCTCAAACACAAATGATGTATTTTCTGGCCCACCGATGACAGCCTCAGTTGTCTCAACTTAGAAAAATGACTGTGTCAAAATTCTGAAGCTCGTCGTGTACGTATGCTTGAAGAAGGGTCTCGTTTTTCTAAATAAATGGGGACCTATTGAGATGTTACGAACTCTCCTCGGCTACACAGCGGGTGACGCGAAAATAAAATGCGATAGGTTTCATCTGGCCGTAACAACGCGCGCACCGGGGGAAGTACGTGGACATCAAGAGGTCAAAGGGAGTCTGGGGAAGTGGGACGCCACCTTCGCGCGGTGGAAAGAGTATATTCAAGTAGCCAAATACAGTCAATATGTTCTCCAGGCCAGACGAGACCTTCAGCATTGCTATCTCGCTAATCGTTTTGCCGTTTAGTTCGTTTGGCAAATGGACAACGATAGCAACAGTTCTTTTGTTGCCAATCAGGTTGCGAACATAGGTAGTAACAAAAAGAAAAGGAATGAATTAAAAAAAATATCTATATTGCACACACAACTGCAAGTCAATAAATTTGGCTACTGGTACATCTGGCCACAATGAAGTCTTTCCCGATCGTTAATCCCTTATTCTTTTCGATGTTTTTTCCTTTATTTACACCTATTTTCACAGCTATATGTTTATTATCTATAACTATTTGTAATCTGTTTTCGACGCAGTCGTACTGGATTAACGTATACGTTACTACACATTTACGATTAGCTGATTTCGATCTTCCCAGCGGAAATAGACCACACAATATTTTTTTCGTTTCTCTCCGGTGTAAACAAACCCAGAAACCTTAAAATCGACCTACTGATAACGGAACTGTACGTATAACAGACAACGTACTAGCGTTAAGGCAGGCAGCCTTATCAGTCGGCTCTTACCTGAAACTCGGGTGATAATCACTTGAAGTAGGTCAGCCATGACTGTCAACGTTTCCTGGTGGCATACCAAACCAGTGAAAAAAAACCGTATGCCAAATGGGGACCAGAGAGAAAGCGTTATTAAGAAATATCTAAAATAAATCAGATAAATAAATAACAAAAGAATCACACAATCAGATAGTGCCGTTCTATTAGCATAGTTTCAAATTGTTGACTCAGTTGTGGGTACGTAGACAGAAATGCATACTTGTGTCTATATGTGTACACTGTTCCTTTTCCGAACGGACGTTGTATGGTCATGTTCCAAACAGGACAAACACGCATATCTAGTTATTGGTCCTGTTCAATGCAGGTCAAATGTTGGAAGGCAAAATACTTGGCGAAACACGGTAAAACATAAAATCATTAAGTAGGTTAGTTACGCTATTTGAATTAATTTCGGTTGTTGGAATGACAAGCTG
Organism: Varroa destructor; assembly: GCF_002443255.2. Taxonomy (NCBI): domain Eukaryota; kingdom Metazoa; phylum Arthropoda; class Arachnida; order Mesostigmata; family Varroidae; genus Varroa; species Varroa destructor. The sequence goes on along the minus strand of NW_019211454.1, from coordinate 9,464,563 downwards.
GTCTGTTTTCATTGACAATTTACTTTGATGTCCTGAAATGAGGCCATCGGGATGAAGGATGGGTTGAACGCATTAGTGATACTCAAGCTACGTTCAATCTGTTCACAAGGTTCACCTTTGAATATTTAGTAAACGAAAAATTTCCTCCGAGATGCTGCGTTCACAAATAGCTTGAAGTTAATCGACACTAATATTATATATTGGAGGCATAGTTGAAATGTTCCTATTCGAAAAAAATTAATAAAAAAAATTAGGACAAAATGGCCACTTCATGCGCTTATTAAACGGTACATGCATCAAATGCATACGCTAGTCTTGAGAAATTTTGGGCGTATGTAATAAAACCCTCTTTTTTTAAAAAAGTTGGCCTTTTGTCTTCTTGAACGATTTGACGCCCTGTGGACGTTAACGCAATAATTAATTTCATAGGCTTCTTATTACATGTAGGGCGCACGGGCATGCCTGCTTTAAGTGTTGACATATGCGTCGGAAATGTGATTTTTTTACTCTCGGATAATTAATTATGGAAAACCGGTTAGAGGGCGTTGTTCTCTAAATCTAATTGGCGAAAGCTCGACTGCTCCTCAAGCTTTAACTGAAGCAAAGAACGCATTCCTTTTTTAAGGAACGAGCGGGTTTTATTTAGGGTTTAGGCAGGCTCTTTTGGAGTGAGAACGGTTTTTTCCGCTTAGCCTGTTTGACTTCCTCAAATGGCAGGTCATTTTTAAGCAGTCAGAACCGCCAATCCTGTAGGATTATAAGGAGAATAACCGTGCTGTGGCCCTTGCCCTACACTCCGGTTCTCTTCGTTGTTATTATTGGCTTTTGATACGGCCATGGGTCTTTGATGGAATAGGTGAAGGTTGGATAAAATTAAAGTTTGCGACGTTAGTACAAGCGATCGAAGCGTCCTTCAAATAGGCGGCTTGCTTTTTGTACAATGAAGTTTTATTCAATCATTTTCACTGCAAAATGACTGTATGATTAGTAGAAGATGATGAAACAACGGTTAGAGCAGGTAGCTTGAAATACAGGCGCAGAAAGGTTTACTTGCAGGCTAGGTTTGATCGTAATAAATCATTTGGCGTCTGGAGCAGACAAAACTCTATCAGTGATCGTGGCCTAGATTTCTTTCCGAAACATGGGGCGAGTGTGGAGGCACTTCGTTTCGTGTTGTCAGCCAGCCATTTGAAATAATGCCTAACAATTTAAGTATCGTACGCAAAACTTGAATTACATACTTATAAATCTAAACATTCTGGCGATGTATTTTGTTAAGGAATGGGAAATAAAAATTATGAACCTGATTCATAGTCCACGTATGATTTGGACGCTATACTGGTCCCTTAATGCGACAAATTATCTACCTTACAGCTAACCCTGTGTGTTCGATTAAATAGCGGCAGATATAAAGGTCCTATCAATTTAATCAGCAGCCTTATTGGTAATACGCAACTAGAGGAAACCGGGCCTAAAATCGATGCTTAAGAAGACGGCGTTTTTATCACGGTAACGATATAATTGTGACATATATTTATACACAAATTCTCTACATTGTTTCATATTACAGACACCATTGGTAGATATTGATATCTTCTACTATTTGTCGCTCGTAAAATGACGGCCTAGACATGCATGCATCAATAGATGCAACGGCTTTCCTATCCGAATCGCAATTAATCTCTTTCTTGAGGTCAGCCAACGGTGACGCCTAAAAGCGTTCTGTCACCTAGGGTAGACGAGCGTCCCTCATTTGGCTCTATGAACAACATCGATCTTCGCTGCCTTTAGCTGTCTCAGGATAGACTTAGAATAGATTGAAGAGTATTACTGCGCTGATTTTTCGCTGCTGATGCGGTTTCGCGCACGCCTCCGAGTATATCCAATCACCGAATCTAACAGATTCACACTGGGTGTACTGATTTGGGCTGGTGCTGCCCGCTTGGGTCTAATTAATGCGAGCTTTTAGCTCATTAAAATGAATTCGACATACATTACGCTATCGTGACAATATACGTGTGTAGGTCTTGAATGCAAGAGGCCCTCAGTCGACATGGCCAAGTCTCTTGTTTATAAGGGCTAAAAGATGATGTTTCGAGTCCTGCCAGCGACACATATTGCGGAACTTTACTAAGCGACGGCTTGCTTAAAACAACCGAGCTAAAATACGCCAACGTAACATGAAAAACCATAATACTACAATAAAAACAACTTACACGTAAAATAATAATAACAATAACATTAATTATTAACGTAATTATATAGAATACTGTCGATTTATTGTATGCCTTATTTTGATGAGATGCATAAACAAGCTTTCTTATTCTACAGGGTCTCATAAAAAACACAGGCCTGTCACCGAAGCAGTAGTATAGAAAAGCCGTTCTGAATTAGTTTAGGCATTGACATTGTGCCAGAGAGGAAGCTTAGGGCAGTATATAAGTAAATAAATATATGCAGTTCTTTTCTGTTGTTGGCGCTGAAGTGTGTATTATATTTATCTTGCTATCAAAATGATCACATCTTCGGGCGATCGAAACCGACCAACAACCACTGAACTGGGTGAATTCTATCTATTTGGGCTTCAGCCTAAACTCTGAACCTTGGCCTAACCCTTCTTCTTCTACGTCGTGACTTGCTTTTCTGGCAACCCTTTCCTTTTTTTGTTGAGCTAATATCCACCTTCCAATGGCAAATTCGTAATCAATACAATCGAATTGCCAACCTAATGCTTCTGGGTGCCGAGTTCAATTTGGGATCGGTGATCACTGTTCAAATTGCTGCCAGGAAGATGGGGGTGCTGAAAGGCGACACTGAAGGAAAGCAGTGGGTCAAACTTGTTGTCAGAACGGATCCTCGAGAGACGATCTATCACCAGCAATCTACCAGAGGCACAGATATCCCAGCCGTCCTTAAAGTGTTCGATAAAGAAAAACGGCTTTGTTCTATGCCAAAAGTAAACCCGTACCGTCGAAAAGAAAGCACATCGACGAGAAGTTGGGCTATTGGAGTTTCAAGGACGGGCCGAGGGTGTCACAAGGCCTTATGAGCAGCGGCCAGATAGTAAAGGTAGCTGGTTGATAAAGCTGACAGAACAAGGGAGAACCTTTCTCGCCCCCAGCAACAAAGTTTCAAAACTGGACGAAAGCTCTTTCTCTCAACAGCTCGAGGAGTCCGCGAAGGAGTAATGTCCACCTAGGGTTGATTTACAGTGATATCTAGTGGTAACCTTAGCGGCGAAATCTATTTCCTTCGTCTGGCCTTGCTGACTAGCGTCCGCTTTCGGTACCTTTCCATTGACGCAGCGCCACAAAACCAGTCCAATGCAGACGACGGGACTGGGGTATTAGAGGAGGAGAGGATAGGTGATCATACGATAAACGTTGTATCCCTTAGACTTGGCTAGTAATATTGCTCAAGGTTCTTAAATTAGATGGAGATACGAAAGAAAGTAAGGTCACTAGGTTGTTGTCAAGGGAGGCCCTAAGAAAAGATGCTGCGATTTACTGGAAGCTCAGACTAGAGGATGACGATATACTCAGTGAGTAGGATTATGATTCCTGTACTGGTGAAGAAATATGCATTTATTTATTTTATGAACACGAAAAAATAATGATATTAGTGGTTATGGCCCCTAGAGACCAGATGCGCTATTTCCCGGCCTTTATCATACCCTTAACATTATCAAATCTAGAGCTGTTTTTACTACCCTTAAAATGCTGTAATAGTTTTTTTTTTGTTTCTTTAAATCTGTATGCCTGGCTAACGACAGCTGAACCAAATGAAAGAAAGCAAACACATACAGTTGCGTTGTCCATTAGTGTCTGGAGAGACACAGGAGTTGAATGCTAAAAGGCTCTGTCATCGACTTGTCCCTTGACCCTATTCAGTTCCGCGTCTGGATCTTCAGAGATCAAGGACGCGCTAGCGCCGGTGAATGGCCAGCGCCATCTGGTGAGCAAACGTACACCACCTGTGGAGTTAGCGGATCCCTGACGTTGTTGGCCGCAGTTGGGAAAGAGGCGCAGCTATCATCATGCGCAGGGAGAGCTGCCTGCTCAAAAGGAGCTCGATCGAGTAGCTCTAGAAGAAGAGATAGCTAGCGCTCAGCACACGGAGTCTCTTACTAAACAACCAACTCTATAGGAATCTTCACACGGAAAGAGGGTCGTAGCTACCACAAGGCGGAGTTGCTGTTGTCTCGCTGCGTAAACCACAAACCTTGCGACCTTTTTAGTGCCAGCCAACTGTCCCCTGTATAATAAGGGATATCGACTGAAATTGTGGGATAAATAATCGAGCAATATTAAACAAATCCGCTGAAAGGGCTAATTGCCCCAAAAAACCCTGCGCCCGCCAGCTATCAGTATGTGATACCATCGCAATCACCAGACGCATGAATCGGGCTAACGTGCTGTCTCAACAATGAGCAATTAAGATAAGCTTGAACTGACCAGCGTAGCGGTGTTGGCGTCAGTAAATTTGCTGGCATCTCCACGTTGCACTTTAGGACGAGAAGTACGCGAACGAAAGAAATCCGTTTACACCTGTGTCTTTTTGGCGCCGAAAAGCCAAAATATCGATAATCGGAAGGCAAGGAAAGTCTCTCCTAGTGTTTCACTGGATGACAACAAATCAGTCCTGACGACTATCGGACGGTTTTGTACTGAAACTGTATATGTGGAACAGCTGCAGAGGCCTAAGAGCTTACGTGTTATACCGTCTAACAGGAGAAGACCGCACACTTAACTAAAGGCTACCGAGTGATATCGTTAGGTGAATTATTCCTATGTTTGCAGTGGTAACAAATGCCTGTTGAGGAGAGACGAGGCCATATAGAAATAGAAGTAAAGGACTCATTTAAGAGATCGTGTGTTGACGAGCGAAGCTGCGAGGTCAGTGCCTTGACGAATATCTAACTACCTATTATTTGAAGAAACGGAGTGCAGCTTAATAGCGGGGAAGCTTAAAAGGCCAGTCGCGCAGAGCGAGTAGAAAGCTCCGTAACTGAGCCGTCAGTCGAGGACTGATTCAAACCGTAGTCTATCCAATTGTCGAAAGAAGAATCTACAAATTTGCAGCATGAATGCAATATTAAATGACATTCTCGATGGATCTAGCCCTCCAAAGACGTATACTGATTATTATGCCATCATCGGTTGTGACGAAACGGCTAATGTAAGATCATAGTCGGATAGAAGATAGTAATGATGCACAGTTCGATTTGAATGTGCTCTGAAAGAATCAGATCATACGATTGTATCCTTTGTAGATGATCATTATAACGTCCAGCATATATCTGTATATATAGATACTCTTTTTGAAGCATACGTGTAGTATATACTGGAACTAGGAAGAAATACGTTGGAAGTCTAAGTCGAGTGGGGATCCGATAGAGTTTTGTATGTGATAGGATATTATCTATATCTGACATTTTGTCTAAGGCTGGCGTATCATAGGAGATGGCATCAGTATGAACCTGTTGCAGGATCGAAAATTTCAGCGGTTTCTTGAGCTTTAGATTTTCAGCCAGAACAGTGTAATAACCTATTTAATTATATTGCTTAGGTAGAACACAACAGTTGAGTGTTTTATTCAAAATAGATGTCTAGGAAAAAAATATATACTACGACAGCATGTATCGTCATTTGATAGGAAGAGCTGTTATAAATTTAGGCAATTACCACTTTCTATATATATATAACGCTGCGTCTATCAATGAACGTTTAAGTTTACGGATTTTTTTTTTTATCTGTGAATGTTATTTTTCGTAGCGTTAAGTAACGCTTGCACTACTATCGAGTTGTTATTAATCGTTAAAAGTTACCTAAGTTAACAAATTTCCTTACTATCGCAGATGAAGCTTCAAGGAAACGTTAAAACGTTTTAGTGAAAAAAACAGTGTAGGCATCTCGTTGAATGCGTCGCTATGTTGAGCCACGAATATGCGACTACTGTTAATTCGAATTTCAGAGTTCGCTAGTGGTCACCGTGGCATATCATTGGCACGGTACCTAGCAGAAGAAAAATCCATAAAAAACAGTTTAGCAAGATCCGTCTAGCTTAGGACGAGAAAAATTAGTGCACGACAAATATATCTAGCGGCGCCATTGCTATGGCAGAATTTGGGGGAATCTGATAATTACAGACCCCGTAACCCTGTCGCTAGTGGAATGTTTTATTTAACATCGCCTCGACCAAGCGTGACGGCTACTTCTGACTATTGCTGTTCTGAGACAAATATTATGCATGGCGAACAGATAGAACATCTTGCAGTTGGAAAATTTTCTCTGGTAAATGTATACTAACTCCCTTGATACTTGTAAAAAGTGCCGACCACACTGCCCCAAGGGATGGGGCTTAAAACCTAGCGTACGTTATCAGCTAACAAGCATTTATTTGATATCATACTAAATATCAAAGGACACGTTATTTTGTATGTGTCAATGGATATGACAGATTTAAGTGAATACTTCCATATTATCGACAGTGTCTTTCCCTGGATCAATTTAAGTATCGGCTTAGACATCAAAGTCTTTCGAAGTAATTCCTGAAATTGAAATGCTTTCTACTTTTTTGCTGCTCGTAAAAAATCGCTGATAAAACACATTGTGGCGGCTCAGTTATAATAATAATAATAGTAATAACTATCAGCATTTCTAGCTATTGATGGTTATGTAAAGCCTTGTCGTACGCCGACGATTAAGCCAGTCTCTGGTCAAATCTAGCTTCGAACAAGACACAAAAAAAAAGGAATAATTAATGATAGAACACACGTAACAAACTCTTATTTTTTTTTGTAATTTGCAATTTCCAAACAATTTTGAGATAGACTCAGGGTGGGGTAAACGTCTATATATGCTACCCAATGTCCATCTGTCAAGAGATTTTTGTTTCACCAAGTATAATCAAGAATAGTATAATATTGTTATTATAATTACAAGTTAAACAGTGCCAGAAAGTATGCAGGGCAAAACACACTGAAAAGATTACAAGGCACAAGCCTGAATTTTTCCGAGTAATGTACTGGGGTGCCCTGCAACCATTAATTTACAATATCGACGCAACCATTGTTTTAACTCTGGACGAGGACGGAGATTCAACTAAAAATACTCTGTTTCTATTTAAGACTAGACTAGTGCCCATATTCAGGCATCATGAGGGAAATTCATTGTCACACAAGTTGGATTCAGACTGTTCCAGAGTTCGTGTATATCGAATCTCTTCGGATGCGAACCGCGAGGTATACATTGAAGTCACCTAGGAAAGGGCTGGGGACAAAACTTGTTAATAGCCGATTGAGTTATCGGTCCTTGTATCTGTAAGAACTTTGGTTATGCTTGAAGAAACTCGAGCCTTAGAAAAGGCGATGGATATAGTTTTAGTCCTTCCCTAACTCAGATCTCCTATAACGCTTGTATTGAAACCCCTGCTGCCCTGATGTGTTCTTGAACCAATAAAAAAAAATAACACCATTGAAGTGTTTTGTAAAAGGGATGTCAAAGGTCAGCCAAGATTCTTCAGCTGAAAATGAGTCTAATAATATTGTGTTGGCCACTGATATATCTATATACCTTGGCTAGTTATTATGTTCCTGCGATTTGGCTCGATCTTATTTCGCAATGGGTCGGATAAAAGAAAAGCCTGCAAATTGTCTCCCTGGCAACAAGAAAAAGCTACCGTGAAAGCTTACTAAAAAAAGCTATCAATGGAAAGATAATTTCATTCAGATTCAGAAATCAGATTTCGTGCAGGACCAATGCAAGTGCAATCGTCGCTTCTTGCTACTCTCTAGGCTACGAGTTTTCACGTCCTATATCGCCGATAGGCATTCTAGAATACAGTTGGCTCCCTGCACGAAATGAACCGCGTGTCTATGCCCGAGCTTGAATCCAGACCACAACGTGTCCCAGATTACCAGGCATATACGCTACCCACTAAGCTGTAACGGGGACCTTCTAACCAGTTTTTATTCAGTGTTCCTAAACAGGCAGAAAATTGATATATAGATTATTTATGGTAATGGAGATTGTATCATTAGCCACCCTAAAACAGTTTGTTTTCTTTCATTTTTAATAGCTTCACAATAGAACGTAAATTGTTTGCTTCATTCAGGAGGAGCAGATTCAGGCAGAATACAAGCAACGTGCTTTGGAATTGCATCCCGACAAACAGCACCAGGATCCCACTTCAAAACGTCACACCTTAGAAGCATTTCAGCGACTTCAGGAGGCGCGTGAGGTTCTTCTAGATCACGATTTACGAACAAAATATGATCGTTGGAGAAAATCGGGACTCGCGATACCCTTCAAACAGTACGCTAATATCAAGTCCACGGTAAGATTATTTAAGATTAAGAAGATATTTTTCCAGTAAATTAATTGGATAATAACACTTTTGTTGTTATCCTTATTGTTGGCTGTGAGCAACACTGTTTTTTTTAGAGATTCTAGCGCAGGTTTTGTGCTAGGGTTCATTGGAGTCTTCTTAGGGCCTCAAGTATTACATCAATAGTACACAATAGAATGCACTCTGACACTTCAAAGTTATATTAAGTGCGTATTAATCTAGGGAACATTCGTCCGTCGAACTATGTGTCTCTTTTGCTCCGGCTACAATGTCGCGTTTCCTGGTTTTTCGTTTTAACAGAGGAGTTAGAAGCAAAACAGTATCATATGGCTTATCTTAATGCACCTCGAACTCCGATTCGTCCGCGCTTCAAGATGTCGTAAAGAAAAAGGCATATTATTAACAGTACTCACACACACACACGCGCCCGTCATAGCCTAGCCAAGTCCACACAACGTCGATTTCAACAATTAACTTAGCAATATCCGTTTCACCTACTAGCCGAATCAACTTTAACGTGTCAAATGGGTAGGTGAGTGAAGATTTAGATTAATCGAGTCAAAGATCCGACAAACTTGCGCGGCCCGTGTAAGTCTATGAACATTACGTGAGCTAATATAGCAACAGATATTCACGTAATGACAGAATTTCAGAAATAAGCCCAGCACGGCATGCCTTGATAAAACTCTTAGCGGGGGCAAGTGCTTTAAGCTCTATCTAACAGAGGTGATTCCGAGCATTTGTTCATACAGAGAATATAACCGAGAGTATCAACAAAAACCTGCCGGAACCTCTATTCGAATAACTAGGTAGAATATTGAAGGTAAATAGCTCAATAGACAATTGAAGGAGAACCTAAAAAGGACAAAGAAGGTTGCGCATGACAGCAAAATGTAATCACACATATGGATGATCAATTTTGCAGAGACGGTTTAGCTATTAAGTTACAGTACTGTTAAGTTACAGCTATTTTGAGCTGCATACATCGTTCTGAAGTATCCCGAAACGCACTTTAAGAATGGTAGTTGTTTCTGTGTGAATACAATTGTGTCACTTCGAGCAGAAGTACGAAACGTGCATTTCAATGTTATTGTATTATTCGAAGTTAGACAAGGCTTTGGACACTGTTTTTTAGGCAACCTTGTTTCTTGAGGTGACAAAGATTTACGTTGATTTCCTCTAAGAGCCCGTTTTATTGACATACCGTCACAGTATAGACAGGTGTCTTATACGATACTTTTACAGAAGTACACATGTCGAAAACTGTTACTGCAATTATCAACCCGTTGTGTATTAGCATTCATATATTACGTGAACATCACCTTCCTTGTTCTTGCCTGCCCGCCGCCTCTGATCCAACCTGCATTTAATAGGCTGCTTCCATGACAATTTCAGTCACTTCATTGGGTAACAAAGGCGAACAAGGAACTGAGCGTCACAGATGGTTCTATCGCGTCGCTTTCAAAAAGCGACGACATGGACTACGCCGCTAAAATGGGACCCGCTAGCGGCCGAAGACAGACGCTCACAGGTGGGGAAACATCGTTGAAATCTTGGCGTGCCCAGGGTGGCACCACATCGGGATCTGGAGCCCGGGCAAATAACTCGGCGGACGAACTTCTTCGAAAGTTCCGTAACTATGAGATTTAGGAGACGATGTTATCAACGCAGGTCTCTTTATCTTCTCCATGGAGGAGGTATGTTAGTTGAAGGCATCTCCGGAGTCTAAAATAACGCGTATATATAGGTACATGAGTCTCTATACGCACCACATGTGTTTTACCATATAATCCAAATCACTATGCCAGTGGTGATTTGGATTATATGGTATATGGTATTTTGGATATGGTATATGGTATTTGGATTATATTATATGGTATATGGTGGCTTTTATGAAATAACGTATGTACACGCATTAAATGCACAGAAGCGTACGACAAATATGTTTCGCGATATCTAAAAGTCACCTATTTGAAAAGTTCCGCATCCAAATGGAACTGGTATAGCGGCCAGCCTGCATGATCCACATGTTTTTACTAATCTACTATTTTATGTCGTAATGCGAATGCTTTATTAGGGTTACTAGGTACAGAAAAAATGACACGATATGACCTTCTGCATTTGGTTTTATTTCAACAGCTAGCACGAGCATCCATAATATTGGCTGTATGTCAGGTGCGAACTGGACTTTTGTTTCGCTCAATCCGCTAGGAACGTGTAATTAAGTTCGGGTAAAATAAAGATTACTGAAATTGACGATACACGTTTCAATATAAACCATCAAGGAACTAAAAACTGTTGCCTAAAAAAGTTTAAGATTTCGATGACTTCCAATAGCCTTTAATTTCCAATTGAGTTATAATTGATTTGTTTTGTTAGGTGTTATCTTTACTCATCACTCGGTGGTCAATCTGCGCCTTTTCCTATGCCTTGAGGACGAAATGCGACCGAGGCGGCGTTCGAGCTAACCTTAACTGGGTATTTCGTTAGCAATAGCGAATGGTTGGAAGCTTGCAAACTTGTTTCTATCTTCTTTGTAAGGTAAAACAAAAAGAATCTTCAATTGTGAAAACGAGTCGATGCGAAGTGTTTAGATAGAAGGTTCGAGGCCATAGATTCGCGCTTCTATTTTTAGAAACTGGTTCTCGCCTGAGAATATCGGATCAGACGAGGACGACGAAGGATTGAAGGCCCGCGTGTCGTTCAAAAATAACTTTCTCCCAACACGTCACTAGGAGTTAGGTTAGGTTTACTTGGTTCACACTAACTCGTTTCTCTGACGATAGGAATAGAGCAGCCAGTCATTAAAACTGTTTACAACAAACTTGGCTACACAATGAGCATTTACGTTCGGTGGGGTGTTATAGGTTTAACCGTGTAGAATGGTCGATGTATCATTGTCGTGAACAAGCTTACAAGAAGACGTTCAATACGTGTTTTCCATGAGGCTTCTTCTAGTATCATAGAGATCTTTATTTAATTCCGTTTTTAGGACATTGTTACTATTAATCCATAGAATTAGCTTCTCGTCGGAGCTGCGAGTTTTAAATACACACATAGAATGCACTCCAGACTATTACTACGGTCAATAGCAGCTAGTCCTTTAAATTCATATTGCAATATATCTAATAGATGTATGATGCCAGTAAGACGTTATCGGCAAAACAATACAACATATATAAATAACCCTAATAGGTGATACACAGGTGTGTACCTATGATACACGCAAGACAGATGTTAAGCAAACTTATCTCAACCAGACGCTCTCTGAGTAGTGATATGGGCATATCAACCTGGGCAATTGTATTCGGGCGCTCCTGCATCTCGAATATATATGCTAAATAACAACCCTATATCATTCTGCGTGTATGAAAAGGGTTACTATCTACGATGTATTAAGCACAACTGACAAATTAGCGGGGTGCATATACCTCTATGAGACTGTATCAACATATTTAAAAATTTATGTGCGCCATGTGTCTACGAATCATAGCCAAGAACTTTGTGAACAATGTGCAAAGTTGAAAATAAGTTTATTGGCCGTATCAGTGTAAACGTACACATATCATATGGTTGTTTCCACCTATAGTGTGTAATTTTATGAGGCAGCAAAAAATAAAAAAAGATTAACTCAACACTACGGGACAACGGTTTCGTTGTGCCGCAGGTCGAAAGAACGTTGATAAATATGTTACTTTACTCGTAAAAAATTAAAGTTACCAACCAAAAGACACCGACATTCACGATCTATAACTTGTACCCTAGTTAGAATTGAAACGATTAGTTCATCAAAAAAAGAATATGCTTATATTGTAAGCATGACTTAATGAATCTGATTAACTTAGGGCTCGTCTTCTATAGCGCGTTTCCTTTGTTTCGAAAATGCACATATAAGTATGCACAGCCTTTTGCATTCAGGTAGGGTGCGGACTGGCTGACCGATAGAAGGGCAACACAACGGGATGGGGTCATGGGCTATTGAGCTCCAGAAAATTTACAGTAATCTAGGTTTTCCAGTTAAATCTTGAGTTCAGCTGGTGACTAGCGATCGCGGCCGTCTTTCGAATAACTGTTAGGCATTTGTCAAGTCTCAATTAACGGCTCATAGGCAAAAAACACAATGAGACATAGGCTGAGAACCGGATAAAAAACATGATTCTAATACTGTTTATTGTTTAGCTGAACCCGAAGGACCTTATGTGCTAGGCAAACTAAAATACGAAAATGTAAACAACTGTGTACGAGTTGTTAGTACTCAAGGAGAGCATCGGGCAAGTCTCGATTGGAGTAGTATGCAGTAATCGTCTGTGACGTATCGTTAAGTAGAGAAGAACGACATCAGAATTCTATACTTATAAAACGTTTGGTCACAATATAAAAATAAACATTGCAATCCATGTCTTAATTTCCCCCGTTCTGACTAGGCTATTGAGGTTAACTGTATTATCTACATGCAGTGGTAATTTAACGAAATAACACATTATATATTCCTCTAGTATTTTGCTATTGTAACTGTTTTACGTATATTCTCACCCTTAAGCTTAGTTAATTTTTCGATATATCTTTGTCTTTTTCGCCTTTAGTAGGACCAGTTTAGTTAAATGATCAATTAAAGCTTTGTTGCTTCGCAATCCTTATATGCCCCATAACATTTAAGCTTTTCGTTAGTGACACTTTAGGATAGTTTTTGAATGAACGCGTTGAGCGGACAATATCGCATATATTTGTTCATGACGTTCAACGAGTCGACGCCCGATTCCACTTGAGATATGGTTAAAACAATGACCCGGACTCACGATCGAGTTACGGAAACAGTTGTAGTTTTTAAGCAGATCGTTATTTGATTATCGTTCAATCACTGAGATTTGAATCATTTGTTTTGTTTAGATGCGGGAAGAGTTTTGGAAGTCTTCTGATCATCGTTGACCTATCCAGATCAGGCCAGATCTTATGCGTGCTAGAATTACCCGCTTTGAATAGAGGTGATGGGTGTGGACGGGATTACAGGGTGAAACCATTCGTTTGGAACGTTTCCAGGCCTATACTCTAGCTCGGGTGTCGCCGGCGGTACGATAATCCCGGACTGTTCCTATAACCCGGCAGAACGAGGCAACCTACACAAATACTCTGCTTTCTGTATTCTGTCATATTGCCACTCTCTGGCATTGGAGACTCTGGAGGCGTCAGGTTAAAAAACTGAAAACATTTTGTATAACAGTTAGACCTGAAAGAACTTCTGGAAACCTATGGGCTATCTATTGAGTTGTTACATCTGCCGATGAACGTACAGCACTGTAGAATTGCGCCGTTACGGACGTCGTTTGCTCGTAGTAACCCGGGTCGATTTCCTGCTCCGCTAGAAGTGCCTTGCTTACATCTACTATAGACGCTTAAAGCTTACAGACGTGATGATTTATACGAGTGAAAGGTATTATAAGCTGTATTGATATATCGAAGCTAATTATCTTGCCAATTCCGGAAATTAAGCTAATACTTGTTGAAATTTTCAGCCTATATCGTTGGAACACTTTCGTCCTTAGCTGAATTACTATTTTTGTCATTTCTGGCTACATCGTCGACTACAGTGTTACTCTGCCTACGATGCGTTAATGGTGAGTAATCCGCTGGTTTCAACTATGAGCAGGCTATGAGCCAGGACAAGTTAATGTACGCCACAGGTGTCTAGAACAAAGCGTTATCATATTCAATTACATTAGGTCTTGAAAAATGCAGGATTCCCGCATATGGAATCATACACGTACATGTACACGCTGCAATCTGTCATTCCCATGGCATCGTATCTAACCGCTATAGTCAATTTATCTATAAAGCTAATAATCTTTACTATCAATCGTATCTAACTAAATATACGTAGGTACATTTTTTTAGTTTATGCAACCCGTAATGAAAATAAATTTTTTACTTATTGAACTTCGGTTGAAGTGCTCGCAAGTGAGTGGCCACTGAAAGCGCTGCTTTTTCATACCGTCGATAAGCTGATGCCATTCCTGAATTCGCCTGTGCATAGCTCATAATGGCTAGAAGTTTATTCCTACCTCACTTTATCATTGAAGATAGAGACTTCATAGATGAAGTTGATCTGATTCTTCTAGTTCATGTACATTCTACATAATGCCATACAATAAGTAGATTGTAGATACAAACAGAGTTTCAAAATACCTTAGTTCCAAGCAGGATCATTCAGGCGCAACTGTCAAACATTTTCGTTCTTTCAAGTATGCTCTACTGAGCTTCGAAAATTGGCAATAGGTGCAATAAGCGGCAATATATGGGGCTGAAATTTCGAACGGCAGGGTAAGTCTGCGGAACGTATTGACATTCAATCTGGCTAAATATACTAGTACGGTTCGCTGCCAACAACGAGTTATCATTGACAAAATCACTTCCTTACTTGAACGGATACAGAATATGGCTTCTCCCCCTGTACTCGGTTCTGGAAACTGTGTTCATCGTTCGGTGAGCGACTATTTTGTGCTTTTTCTATATGACGGTATAACTAATGCGAGGCGTACCGTCAAACACTGAGCTGTGTTATGTTTCAGCTGCCTTTTTGCGCCTCATATGGTGACGTCCCTTTGGGGTTCTCCGATGTTGTAGGGTTTCATGTGCGTTTTTTGAGAATCACTAGAAAGAACTTGTAACATAGGCAACCTGATGATGTTTCACTGCTTAAGGTGCCGGAGATAGGCTCTAGCTAGTAATACAGCCAAACATATGATTCCGCGTAAAGCCTTCTCATTTTTAGGCGTCCTAAAATTGCGAGACATTGCACAGCGTACCACGGTTTTCTTTCTCCTTTCAGCTACTATAATTTACTTGACGCGAATATGATTTACGAAAAAAAAAAGTTATTGATTCAATACATTGTGATAATACTAACAAATGCCATCAAACGTTCGTAAATGGCAAAGAGTCTGCTTTTCAGTCAATGAAAGGTGGTCCAATCGAAAAATTTGCAGGTTTTTTTACTGACCAAACGTAGTGTACAAGACAACACTGTCGCTATCCTTCATCGTACACAAAAGACCCCTTTTTTTCATTTCAAAGAGTGGATGAAGCTAGAACAATTCGTTAGCACACGCCAGCAAACAACCTAGACCGTTCGTCCGTTTGCTTGACAAAGAGATTCATTTTATTGTGGCACATTTTGATCCCTTTGTTATACTACAATTGTGTGTTGTTCTACTTGTTTTACAATGGCCTCTAATAAGGCTGTCCTATTCGATACCTCTATTGATGGCGTGCAGCTGATCAGCGAAACGAGTCGAAAATTGGATGATCGATACGTTGTTTGCAGATGCATGGCCCATCAATAAAGGCAATTGATGTTTTCAACTTGCAGGGTACTCTGCCTTCTCAAAATTCAAAAAGCCCTCAATGCTATCACTTTAAGCTGTACGGTTAAGAAATATTGTTGTTTCCAATGCTTAATGGCCGTTAGAGAATGAATTAGGACACAACTGTCGTCAACAATATAGGCCCCCTATTCCGCGCTGCTTGTTTCTGTCTCGTTATAATCATCACTGGGCAGTCGGCCATTGCCCTAATGAAAGCCCTAGGGGGTGCCCTGACCTCTGTACGGTGTATCTTGCGTTTCGCTTTTTGACAAGATACTCAGCAGTGCTATGGTGACGTATCATGTCGGTAGCTCGGTTCTGCCGCGGTTCGTATTTCACCAAAATATTGCCCTGAGCCTATTTACCATTTTGTTCCAGTTATAATTTCCAGTTCCAGTTATATGTTCCAGTACAAAAACGAAATAATGTTCGCTTTGTTGAAGCTTTATTGAGGCTTTGTTTAATAACGACATCACGAGCGTTATTGGCTCTTTCGATGGACTGTGAATACTCATCTGGGGACGCAATTGAAGATACGTTGGCTACTGACGGACTTAGCTCCGCCTTGCAAAAACTGAAAACTACGAAGTGAAGATCCGAACCTGAAGCCTCACCTGTGATTCCAGGACTCCGCTACGCGAATACCTCCTGATCTCAATAATATCTAAGTTAATTGACATGCAGTCCGAAGAGTAAGTCTTGATATAATCACTAAAGCTATTTCGACGGACATATCCCACGAGCAGACGATCCCTGCAACAGAGTACCACTTAGTAAAGAGGTAAAAAAAATTCTCAATGTGTAACGGGCATTTTCGTTATTAGTACGATCTCCTCGGTTCCAAAAATATGAAGTTTATTTTCTAGCATTTCGAAACGTAAGCCTTCTGCCTACACCCTAAATCTGAATTAAATACATATAGTGTACTGCAAATACCAAAAGATTAAATAATCTCTTATATATCAACTCGTGAAGTCAATAAAAAGGAAACAAATAAATATATCCTAGTTTTTAACTACTTACCTCTTCCGCTTTGCCTGTACCTGGTTCTGTATCTAAGCATGATCGCATAGAATGTCAATAAAACACGACTAGTTCCAATGAAACATCTGGGCCACTCGCGGTGCCCACTTCCCACGCCTGTATGTTAACTCCGCTTTTCGAATAACAGGATAACACAATCTTCTTTTCGTATGTGGATAGATTATTATTGAATTATATTCTTTACGGTACATTTCCTTGCAATACTCAAAACTCTGATACATATATACATGCATACATATATATATAGCTAGGTTGCAGCGCCGGCAATATTGGAGTTGTGGAAAACATTGGATTGCGGCCATATATATGAGTAACCTTATGCGAGCAAACAAAATGTCCACTATCTCGTTTAAATACACCTTCTACTTGATTTTAACGATATCAAAATTTATACAGTGTTTCGCTAAATTAGATTCAAGTACGAATATTTTGAAATTTGTAAAATTGATGCACATATAATATTAATCCACTAAAGCTGTGTACGTCTGCCTTTATTAAAGTTGTCCTAAGGACATAAAACAACTATTATTAGTAGATGTTCCTAGAACGACACAAAAAGGAGACATAAGCCACAGGTTAGCATCTACAATTATGTAATTCTTATAATAGCAGTTCATGTTGAGTATTTATTTAATTACATCTCTCTTATAGCATATGCTGACGGTGGGACTTACTCCTGGCTTTTTTAACAAACGTTTGTTTTACTTAGTCATTGTAGAACACATCAAGCTGCGTTTATGCACAATATTTATTTACAGTATCTTAGCATTTACAATTTGGTTAAGAATTGATACTCGTCGGACATTTACGAACGAGGCCTGCGAGTGGCCACGAAGGACCCTGCTTCATTCATTTTTATCTACCTTACAGCGGACAGGACAATTTTGATTGTTGACTGTTGCTCATTTATTTATATATAATTATTATATATTGTTCTAAAATCCTCTATTAATTAACACAGCTGCATCGAAAAATGTTCTGCTCGCAATTTAAAGCACAGTAGAAACAATGGTGCCATAGTCCATGTGGTATCTATACGTTTCAATCCCGTAAGCAATTTGCAGGCGGAATCGTTCGTGTCAACGCTTAATTATCACCGACCAGCTTTCCTGTCGTCGGCGTAAGCGTGCGCTCGCTTCATTTTACTAATACGTCAGTTTGTCGTATTGGTCTATATAGCATAGGATCTTACGTTGTACTTTATCTAGCGGTTTTACGGAATTTCAAATCCTGAACGAACCAGGCGCGACTCCGCCCAGTATATGTAGTTCTTTATCATTGAGTTGAACACAACGCATCCAGGAGTATATAGGGTACGCGAGAAAATACATGAGCCCATTAAGCATGGCATGGTCCACGAATATCTTCATCCGATCCAAGCGGCAAGTATGCAGGTTCTTCTTTGTATGCTATTCAACTAAATGATCGACAGGTTTAGTACGCACGTTCGTAGGAACTCCTACTGGAGGTTTGAATTTCCTCCGCGACCCAAAATCTCTAAAGAAACCTAGGGGCTAAGCACTAAGGATCTACTCACTCATGAGTAAGTTGCTAAGTAGCTTAGCAGAGGCTGGAACGCAGTTTTTACGATCCATTGATCAAACACATAGTCACGACAGTAACGATAAGTGCCAATCGAACATTTGGCCTTCGCCCATATTGATCTCTGACTTATAAGTCAGAGAGCAATAGGCCATAAAACAAACAAAATATTTTTAATAGTTGACAAACTTAACGTATGTAACTATTCCTTCGTTTTCGGATGCTATACGGCGTCAACATAACATCGACAATCTATAGGAACTAGAATGCTGCACTTTGATTGCTAAGGACTACCCTTTTGTCAATTGTCTTTCTTTTTGCTACTGAAGTGTTTCTTAAATCGGCTAAGTCGCATGCTGCCATTAAGTCTCCAAAGGTGTACAGATTCGATCGAGGACTCAGTGGCAATGCAAAATAGAAGTTTCCTACTAAGTTTTTCACCTTTAACTTTGACCCCCCTAGATCAGGATTATTGTGTAATCTGGCAGGACTTAACAACTAACAATGTCCCGATAATCCTCTCTTTAATAGTACTATTCCGGACAGTTGATTATTTCGAATAATAAGCTTCAATCAATATGGTTGTTCAAAGGACTCTCTTAAACTGGCCTTAATTTCAATTCTATCGTGGTATCAACGTCAGACGAAAGGTCAGAGAAGTATATAAAAATATATGGCAACCGGCCCTTTACGATTTTACCGATAATCGTGTTATCTAGAACATCTATCTCTACGAAGAGGTACATTAAAGCACCGGTTGAAATTTTCGTTTCAACATAATTCTTAATTTATTGTCGTCATATATTAAATAGCATATATTAAATAGAAGTTTTTATCTGTCGTTCACTATTTTTCATCACTATTTTTTTGCTATTATTAGTATATACAGTATAATGGAAACCTGTGTACATCCGATAAAACTCAAATCTCTCAAGTCAGACGCTTTACAACACTGAAAAAAAGCTTCTTACATAATTAGCATAATATGTTTTCTAAGTACGTTAATACCGCACCAGCTTTTCAATACATCAGAAAAAAAAGGACCTAATATAAATATTAGGCCCTTTTTAAGAACTTATAATAATTATTATAAGTCCTTTTTTTGGAAATGAAGACGCCCACTTCATTCAGTCCTCCCATTAACGAAATAGCATTCACTTCATTTCAGTTCTGTTTTTTCATCATGTCTTCTACTTCATCGAAGTGCTTAAGTCCCTGCGTTTCAGTTGAGGAATTTGTTTTCACTTGATGATCCGATAAGACGTTGATGATCGCCAATCTTCTCCTAGAAACATTTTAGGATCATCGAAATGCCGTGTAGTGATATACGTTTAAAAATCTAAAATGTTATTACTGATTCTTTTCTTTAGTGTACCCTTGCAGCTAATTTTTCTCTATTAAGGCGCTAATTTAGCCTCCATTTAGAGAAGTCGGAAGTCGCAGCACAGAGAAAAATGATCAGACGCATATTGCAGCGATGGAGCTCGTCCTTTACCGAGTTCTTCATCGCTAGGCATAGTCAACACCCGCTCGGGATTGAAGCGATCCTTGGAAAAGAAGATGTAGTCAATCGTATGACACACCTCGCCATCTTCACGGATCTTCCATGTCGTGTATTGGGGTTCGTTCGATGCAGAGTCGCAAACGTTATTTCCATCATTGTCAACTACAGGTGTAGTGGCCGCGGTAGTTGCGGACGTTGCAGAAGATCTGCTAGCGACCATGGCATAGCTACTCGACAAATTTCCTGACTGCGTCATTGTCCTAAAAATGGGAAGCGAATGAAAATGGGTCCCGTCAAAGAACGAGTGATAAACTGGGTGAATAACAATGTTACGCTTCATACACCGATTGAGTGGAATATATATATATACATATATATACATATACATATATATATATGTAATGTATATATATGTATGTAATGTATATATATACATATACATACATATACATATATATACATACATACATATACATATACATACATGTATATATATGTATATACGTACGGGCAAGGGAACGTTTTAATACTTCATTGTTTGCATAACAACATTCTATAAGCTACTGGTATCGCACCGTGCTAAGCCACATGCCTGTAAACGGGTTCCGTGGGTTCGGCGTTAAAATCGCCGGCGTAGATGACAGGATAATCATTTGTGTTGTGACTCTGGACAAACTGAAGGAGGTCTTTCCCCTGTTCATTGCGTAGCGTCGGTAGGAGTGCTCCGACACGAGCTTTTAAATGCGTTGTGGCCACACAAAACACTTTGCTATCAAGCTTTCTTTCGAAGGTACACATGATCACCACCTTAACCAGTAAAAATATATCTGCATTAGGATTTAGACTTTTTACATCATAATTACGAAATCTATTAAACATTTAAATATATCGGTGACAGATATAATTGTTGCTTTCTTAGTTGATCGGCCTGATTATCATACTTGATTGCTTTGACAGCGGAATACTTCAAGAACTTTTCGCTCAGTATGAAGTAGTGTATATTTCGACGAATCGAAGAACACCGCGCAACCGTCCGGTCCATTATTGCCTTTGATGTAACAGCACGGACTGTCTGGCTTTGGGAAAAAACAGCCTTCAAATCCCACACGACCGAGCGTCGCCTTCAAGAAATTGAAGTGATCCACCTAAAAAACAGACCTTTCGCGTATGGAGTACAAGCCTGTACGGGCGGGCTGTATATACTGGATCTTGAAACTGCAACATACGCTTCAAGGGAACTGTACTGACCTCCTGAAGGCAAATGATATCGGCACCATACGTGAGAACCTCCTCGAGGATACGCCAACGCCGGTAGTTCCAGTTCAGGGCTTCGTCAGGACAGATAAACTTATCCGATTTTTCTGCAAGTGCTAAAATCAAATTTTATGCAACAACGTTAAGTCACGTAGGACAATTGAAGAAACAAATACGTTATTTCAAAATGCATATTTTGTTTGTCTGCCTCTAACATCTACTACACGCTAAACAAGACGATTTCTGTATGTACGAACTATGAATATGCGTTTGTTCACGCTGTCCCATCGTATTTAGCGCCCGCAAGTGCGACCTTCGATCAATCCATGACTCCAGCGGCCACTAATCCATTGGAGTACACAGCAGTTTTCTATAATTAAAGAAAAGTTCCTCGAGACTTGTTTCCGAGACTCGAGGTTGCCTACCGCCATTTGCTACCGCCAACTAATCAAAACAACCGAGTCCAGTTAGGCATAGCACTAGAAAACTGACCCCGATACTTAACGCGGGAAACCCGATTCGAAAATTTTTCCAGGTCGCATCTAAACGCCGCATGACATAGACGACTTGAAGTGTACACAAGTTCTAAGGTCAGCGTCAGTCACGGTAAAGGTCAGGCAACATCTTTCGCAATCTGTGAGAAACCAGGGGGCTCTGTTGACGATGAATGATTTAATTTAGCGCGTGTTATATCCAGACATTTGTGGCAAACCGGAGAGAAATTAAGACAGTGAAGCAAGTTCCATGTTATCTCATCGTATGCTAAGGACTAACTGAGACTGCCTATTTGAAGCTATATTGATATATATATATATATATATATATATATATATTGAAGCTAGCAGAAACTCAATGCAGAAGATTATCGCTCAAATGAATTACGTGTAGGGGGCTAATTTATAGAATGGAGAGCTTAGTTCGTAACGAAGACTTTGATGTAAAGTCTGCGCATTACCTAGGTTTGTTAGGTGGGGGATATCTGTTATTCTCTACAATGCAGGTAAAACAGGTTCATCTATACTAATAAATCTTATTACTATATAATTTTGTTGTGTCTTGAATATAGAGACTCATTTCCTCGCCTAGACCTATTGTTTGCGTACACTTCATAAATATAAACCGGCAAAATGAAATCGACGTGCCGGAATCATGCAACATAGCATTGAATAATTTATCAAGTTGCTGGGATATATGTCCCAGCCGTGTTTAGCACACGAAGCCAACGTATAGAACTGTCAACAGGCCGAGCGTAGCACTTCATTACCGAATCAGCGTGAGGGCAATAGCAGTTGCCGTCTGAGCGATGAACTGATATTTATTTGCTGGACATTTGTATGAGCGAAAAATCTTGTTCCGGCAGGGTTGTGCCTATTTATCCATTGGTTCATAGTCATTTTGTGATAACGATAATAAAAGGTGCTCCATCGAAGCGTTTCGGGCAGCTTAACTAGTGATCGTCGTCAGTTCCCTTATCTTAGATCTTATAACTACAGATTAGCTCATCGTTGTCCGTGCCATGATAAAAGCAGGATAGAAATAGTACGTTGATAACAACATACAATTCAACAGAAATTTAGTTGTTATCAGCGTAAGCTTCTGCGTGGCAGCGTGGCACACTTAACGACATTGCGGATGTGTTGTTATACTTCCTCTCTGCTGACTTTCTTTTTGAGCGCCCCCTTTTAGTTGATCTCTTCTCTATATCTTTACATCGCCCTCTACAAAATAGACGGCGATACAGAATAGACCCAAGGTCTATCGCTGTTTAGCCGAAAATGCACCATCTCGGCCTATTCATTGAATTAATAATAGATAATAATAAAATAATAGATATTTTATTATTATCTATTATAATCAAGTATTTGTAGTGGCTTATTTGTTTACTCAAAAAAGTGGCGTTAACGATAACATTGAGCCTATTTAAACCCATGGAACACCTACATTGAGCCAAGATGTTCCACTGCATCACTCGGATCGTGTCCGGAACGGCAATATGCTGTGCTTGATCAGACTCCAGAAATGATCTGGTAATCATCGGGGGCATTGCAGCCAGCTCGTAACGGCAACGCTCTAGCAAGCCTAGTCGCGTTGAGGGCAAACCGACCCGATAAGAAATCGAACGTCCCTGTTGTGGTTGTTCAACAGCGCACGATACAGCAATAACCGTTGTCGACGCGGAGGCCTCCGACTCGACGTCCTGATCAGCACGGTCCTCGCTAAGAATCTTGGCGCGACCAGCCAAACTTCCCATTCTGTAAGAATAAAAAATTCTGTAAAAATAAGTTGGAAACTATTGTGTAATGAAAATAGTTCTGCGAAATTGTTCAATCTGGCAAACAAGGAGCACTGCCACAGCTGCTGCCCCTTCGATCTTGCTAATTCGTAACATAAACAAATGAGTAAACGACATCGATATCATATATCTATGTCACTGAAGTGAAATAGCTTCGTGTACTGTTAATCACTTACTATTGCTAAATCCCAAGACCTATTGTTTGTATAATCCGAACGTAACAACTGACCAGCCCAGATGGAGCCTATGGCCTAAATGATACGAAAAAGTGCCAGAGTTTACACTTTCTTGTCCTTTATTTCTAAGACTTGTTTCAGAGACAAACAAACAAGGAAGTCTGTACTAGAATTGTTGTTGTTGACGGTCGCGATTCATTTGTCGTCTGTGACCTAAGGTCTCAAGTCATTTTCGGAACAATCTATCTCCAGTCTGCCAATAATTTTAACCTAAAGTAGCCATGCGTTAACCGATATTTATAGGCGGAGTAACACTTACGTTACATATGAAAAATTCAAGTGGAATTAAATGATCTGAACTCCCAAAAATGTGTAAACCGTCAGAGCTGATCTGTACGACCCAACATATTTTCCTTTCTAAAATGGCCGTTAACTTCTGTATGAAATATCTAAATGTATCAAAAATTCTTTTGATGAATTTACGGATCTTGTTGGTTACCAGATCGTTTGCGGAGTCCAGGCACAGCATATCGCCGTTCCGGACACGATCGGACTGATGCAGCGGAATATTTTGACCCAATGTTGTCATAAACACCAGCTGCCAGTCATCTTTTTAGGTGAACAAGCCGATTGAAAATTTCCTCAGCAGCCTCGCAGAAATATCCCTTGGATTTTTCAGAAAGTTATCTCGTTGACGTTTATTCAATGTGAAAAGATATTTAGGTAATAACTTATTTTCGTTGAAAGAGTTCATTGTTTTTATTATGACGAGGTTTTTAGAAAAAGAAACCTACTTTGGTAGATTGAGAAGCGGATGACGCGTAGTTGCTATGACAAACATCCCAGCCAGCAAAGTTCTCCCGAACTCAAATACCACATCTCAACATATATTTTACACGCATAAACCTCTGATGAGTCTGACCTGCGATGGTAAACAAGCCATTTGAAGGCCATCATTCTGTACTTTTAGACAACTGTAATCTTCATGCGATCTTTTGACCACAACGTGGTCTCCAATGACTCGATCTTATTTGCATGCCGGTAAAGGGCCACGTCGCTTGACCAAGACGTTCGAGCCTGTCAATAACCTTGTTTACTCGTTCGCAACAGGGCCGTTTAATAATAGAAACACAATACGCCACTCTGTCATGTCATTTATTCGTGGCTAGAAGCAGTGTCATGAAGCTTCTAAAACAACAGAAAGAAGATGCATCTTTAGTAGGGGTAAACGTCTTAAGTCTCGCTGCAATAATGAGGTAGCTGGCTACGTGATAGATACGTGAAATGACGGCGAAACAGTTGATTTAAAACAAACTATAACTAATTGAGTTAAAGCTTAACAGCAAATACCTTACGATACAACTGTATCTAACTCTTTCCCAGTCCTAAGATCTAGTGGCAGCCCGATGCTATGGACTATTGTTGGATAGTAAAGTGGATTAAAGAAGATCTACGTAACAGCTTTGTTCATTCATCGAATCTGTTCCTAACCCTTGCGTGTATTAAATTCTTGCTTGAGGAGATACCCTCCGCTACAATACGAGGCTGTGATGTCCGATACGAAAGCTTGGCTAAAGATTTGTTTCGGATACAGTTTTCTACATATTCTACATGTAAACTGACCAAATAATCCTGATTTCTTTGTCTTTCGGATATCAAACGTGCCATTCATCCATCGACTACTGGAAATTACGTCATGACGACGCTAAAATAGAAGTGTCATGTCGACAATTTGTCTCTAATATAATTACCGAATTTCGGAACATTTGTCGCGCGTGTTAAATTTGTAGACCCACTTACATCGCACTTAGTACACGAAGCATTTCGTCAACTTCATTGGGCAGAGACTCTTCTTCGTTTGGCGCTAGCTCCTTCCGATTTCGTAGTAACGTTCCGCTGAGACTGTTTTCATTGCTGCGGTTGTAATAAGGGTCTTCTAGTCCAACAGCCGTAGGAACTGAGCAGCGCGTAGCCGTTGCCATAGGACCTCAATTTTGTGCTTTTGGTTTTTTGAACTGCGCACATGAGCCAACGAACCACTTCGGTCGGCAGCTTCTACTTCAGCTAGCTACGTAGTACGGTTTTCTGTCTTCCTGAATTAATACTGTAGTTTCGTGGTGCGCGTTTTAAATCCGACGCTCACTTTCTAGTGGAGCGATCCGGCGAAAACGCATAATTGTGGCTGTTAGAAGCAATTCGATAGTGATTTTGTCCGCTAACAAACGGTAAAGGGTATCTGGCGGGCTGTACAGGTAAACGACCTCATAATTGAGTTGGGGCCAACATTTATGCCAACGCGATTATTTAAGCCAAATCTGTCGTATAATTTTTCACGTCAGATTTAGGTATCGACAGTTCAGTGAAGGGCATCTATACCAGTTCTATAGCACAATATATGATCACCAGGTATTCGAAGCGTAACAGGCTACGTACGACTATTGCAGTCTAAATCGCGATGTTTTACATATATCTTTGCCTTGTTATCACTTTCAATGTTCTTCGGAGCTTTCACAATACAGCTAACGTATTTTTTCCTTAAATCAGTAAAAATAATATTACATATTCCAGCTCAAGCACAACCTCCTTTGTGCTTTTACCTTTACATCGAGCTTTTGCACAGTGCAGAATTAAGGTAATTTGTGCGATTTGACTGTGCGGACGTCTAAAGCCCATAGAAGTTGTCGTAGTTCAATCAGACTGAACGTCACAGACGCAGTGCTCACAGCAGTCGATGCAGAGGGCGAAAACCCTCACGGCAGCTTGAGCTTTCTCCAGTCAGCCTTTGAGAGGACCTAGGGAAACCAATGCCAGTGCTTAATCGCTGTATAGCGCCCACTGTTCACGCCCTTGCGATGGTGCTACCATTATAGACTTAGGTAAGGGCGTTTCCGTGGTTTTATTCGATTTTAAGAAGGACAAGACGTAGAAAAAGCATTGGGCTTTCCTGACGAAGCCTCTTGTTGCTACGTGTCTGTGGACAGAACATATCTAAGATATCTTTCTTCTAGAAGACTGTGCTCTGTTAATGATCTTCTGGGCACGTCTGTCGGGAATGTCTGCAGGCAGCACTCGGAGGCCGAGCAAGCAAATGAAACCGAGATCTGAGAGCTGGCAACGCGGGCTGTTAGCTAATACAATGCCTGGGCAGGCACAGGGTTTACACCTGGGGAATAGTAAAACAGGCTAAAATGAAAAGGTTATTTCACCTGTTTTGTTGATACGATTAGATATTCTAGAAGCTACTGCGAATATTGACAACAACTCTTAAAGAGCAAAAAATCAATTTAAATTTCATTATGGACATTTAGTTCCCTAGCTATACGTGACAAAGCACATTTTCAGGATAACTACAGTTCTTCGCTTTTCTTTACATATCCGACTAACAAGCCCTTGGAAGGTCCTGTTCAGCTCCAAAGTTCTGTTTACGAAACGATACCCGTTTGTGAAGACGCCCGAAGACCTTTCCACTTGACCTAATTCTTGATAAGTAGTCGAACCGTACCTAAACTCCAGCTTTTACCTCATCCGTTTCCAGAGGCCACAAAAAGTCGCGCGTAGCCACAGTGACTGAATCGGACCTGTAGTGCAGGACATCGAGCCGAAGCAGATGACGAAACAGTCTGCTGAGACACTGGGTCCTGATGGCAGGATCGGCGCAGCCAAATGGCCTCGCTCCAGCTAAGCTCAGGAACGACTAAAGGATTCACCGCCAAGGGTGGTAACAGCAGCAGGTGAAAGCAATTCATTTTACCCCACCCAGATACTATTAGCACCCACTAGCGCCATGGCTGCAGGTCACTTCCATCGAACATAGGGATATACTTCTAGCCAGACTGTTCGCGAGTGTTTCACGTATTCGACAAACCGCGAACACAGCTGCAACACATTTGAATAATGGTACAAATGACATTTCAAAATCTTCTATTGCACCGGTTTTGTCAACAATCAGCTCTGCACAGTGAGAACAGCGAACGACCAGCGATTCTCAGAACCGGTAACAACATCGCACCAACAGAGTACCATTACATTGCGCGCACACACGTATGCCCATACACTGAAGTACACCAACGGACAATAAACCGGAACACGGAACGAAAGCTGCGTAAACTCAATGTCACCCACTCATCTTCTTGTTTTCGATTCAGCAGAATCATCAGCTGATCGCGCTTAGCAAGCAACAGTCACAAAAATAACAGCAGCACTACAGTGATTGCCGGTATAGAGCCGTGTGACGGTCAACTGAAAACCAGCCGCGTACGCTATCGTAACGCTTTTAGGCTCAAAGTGTGCGCTCCATTCCGGTACTATCCGATTTTTTCCCAAGCACAATCACGCCACGACGCCGCCGGCAGCAACAGCCACAGCGTAACAGTGCATAATTCTCAGGGAGTCTTAATATATTCGTGCGCGTTCGACCATTACTACCGGCATACGCTCTTCTTTAGCCTAAAGGTTAATGTTATTATTATTATTTATCATGTTATACGTAAGCAGCGGTCAAGTAACGCCTAACGGTCAGATAGCATCGCGTGTTTAGCAGACGCTACGTACGCTATTCTCGTTTTTCCACGGAGAGTACTAGCAAGATTGCAACGATAGACGCTAGACGGCGCTGCAATTCCACCGGCTGGCTGTTTATACTACATAATCTGCAGGCCTGCCTAATGCCCTATGGCGAACGGTGAAATGCGTGAAGACGTTCCGCAGCGAGTGAATTTACTAGAGAGACCTCTATCGCTTTAGAGCGCTGTAGGCATATTCATTTTCTGTCCCTTGACGCGTTCGATGGCTGTCATCCGATGGAAACGGCACGGTGCTGAATCGTACCCAGCGGGCCGAGGCGTTGGCACGTGTGTTACCATGGGTTTAATGGATTAAAAGTGATTTCTTGGAAAGGATAAATTTGCGTTCTAACCGGAAGCTAAAGCTCTCATCTTGATCTCGAAAGTCCAAAATGAAACTGAAAATGACGAAACATAATAATACGTTTCGTATATATAGCCCCATGTGAGATTCATGTTTAATCCTACTATGTAAATGTTTAGCGGTAACACAATAAGAACTGTAAATATGCGTTTTATTTGCTTATTTTATAAAAGGCACACAGTTCATAAAAATTGTTTTATAAATTATACCGAGTTACTATACCGAGTTGAGGTACTATTGTGCCTGGAGCGGACATCATGTGTACCCCTAGAATAAAGTAAGGCTTTATCTATTTTCTGACTCATACATCGTGATAAGTATTATCAGTTTTGGTGAGGTCGGCACAACCGTCGGCAAACAAAACCCACCCAATTCAAGAATAGCTATTATAGTTCAAACTTCACTCACGTAAAGCCTTCGTTGATATCTATGTGAGCGACATAACTTTGCAACAGCTTTGCAATCCATCGGCAACTATTTTCCAATTCCAATAGGTAAAAAGCTAGCGTTTTCCTGGAAAACTGTCCATCGATAGCTGTGCACCAATACTGATTTTGAAAATTTCAGTCGTTTTTTTTAACAGTTTGAAACGCCTGTTATAGATGCGACGTTGTAGAGTTATTTTTTAGTTATTCCCTGAATCGTCGTCTCGGGGCTGATTTTTTTTTTACAGCTCGTAAAATAAGCAAAAAGCGAAAACCTTTTCGCGAAACACGCTGCTCTTCACAGATTAGCGCATATTATTGATACACAACTGTTAGCCACGTCAGCGTAGTTTGAAACTGACACGTGCAAAGGCACGGGCTTCAGGCACGGGCTTCATATAGGTCTGACTTCAGCCGCCACCAGATTTGCGAAAAATAAAAAAGTATCCTACTGCAATACGCACTATGAGAATACGGTCGTTGTAATTTCATCCCAGCCTCATAGTAATCGCGTATATATAATAATAACAAAAGTATAATCCCAAGGGCCGAAACAACGACTTGTTGAGCATTTTAAGTACACATTGATGGACGTGCTGTTCTGCTTAAATGGTGATAGCTCAAGTTTTGGCAGAAATTGTCGTTCAAAATTTGCCACATTTGCAACTGTACAATAGCACAATCACTTACCTTCAGATCGGTCGCGTTTCTCGCCAAAATGCCAATGATGTCGGCGAGCGTTCGCTGGCTTTGTTTTGGCTCACAGATGGATTGTGCAATACAAAGATGTGTACACAAGAGACTAGGACTACCGACATCACTCAAAGCAATGCTTAGTGTGAATGTATATAACCATGCCTGTCGTTCTATTGACACTTGACGGAAATCTGCCGGGGAAGTGTACAGCCCCTGCCATAGCCATTATTTTGACAGCGGAAACATTAGGCGTTTGGTATTGGGGACGTTTGCAAGAGCGAGAGAGCGTTTAGTGGCGCAGAAGCGGGGGTGGAACAAGCTATAGGAAAAACGCAAGGGTCAGGGCAACAGAGTTCGGTGCGGCTAGCCTAATCCGTACACATGATGTTGTATATATACGTCTTATTCCATAAATATATGTACATTCGTAAATACACGTACGTATATCACTGATGAAGGCTTACTTTCTTCCTATCAGCCACCCGAAAGCTATATGCATCAAAACCCCCGTTAGACCGGGGTCTCTCTTCCTTGTATTTGTTTTGATCGATTCATATAAAAGTACATATATGATGAGATACATCACTAGTAATTTCTTCGATGCATTGGCAAATCTGGTGTACTATTATTACTCACGTTTCCTTCTCTCATATGAATATGCCGCCTTATTTCCACTCAAACATAATAACAGTGCGGTAAAGCTATTGTGAGCAGCTGTGCATATGCACACCACTTAAGAACCGCTACCTGGTCGGATTCCTTGCACAGAGACAACGGCCCAAAGCGGCTCCGACGTCAATGAGGCTCACCTTTAGAGGTAACGGGACATCAAGCAATAGCAGCTACAGCAAGGGGTTCGCAACGACGTGAGGATAATGCTTGTCAACTAGCAGATGGCGTGGATTGGGCGGAGACTTCGCGGATATCATGGAACAGAAACGGAGAGAGCTTCACCGATCCAGAACTCCTCAAGGACCGCTAAGCGATTTTAATAAACGGCCCAGATTAGATCCACGGTTGATACCTAACTCTTGGATGTTTAATAAGCTTCTCCATTGAATTTTTTTGCTACAGAAACAGTACGATCTTTTAAACCTGACAGACTTGTCCCTGTGCCCTGACCTAGACCTGATACTGATCGGCCTGACGCTTGCCAAACCGTCCTGCAAGTCTAGAGCAAGGAAAAACGAACTGTCGCTTTCACGGTCCGATATTTGTCAACGGTTCTGGCTTAGAAATAATACAACTATACAAGAATGTGGCGTGCATGGCTTATGGTATATACGTTTGCTATAGGTAAGATCGATATCTACAAGGGAAATTGTTTCGGACTGATTCTTCCCCGCTTTATGAAACCATCACAACGGTATTTATGAGGCAAAAAAAAGAACAGGCCAATTATTAATGTCGTTACAGCTGTGTTGCTGTGCCATATAAAGCGCACCTTCGATCGATCATCTCAGTCCCCATTAATTGTGTGATCAATCATTAGCTTGCAGACAATGCTGCCAAATAAGCAACCTTGGGCAAACAATTTGATAGTACTATACAGAGTACGAATTATGACTAAAAATTTACCAAATATATCAGTTTATTATGTGATGTTTCAGTCCGGTAATAATACAAGTGGACCTATCAATGAATGTTCCCATTCGTACAATAATATATGATATATATCGCGTCTTTTTAGCGTGAAAGCTATGCGTGTTACTATATGGCGTAGACTAATCATGGCAAAAAAGAGGGTGTCGAAAAATACCTGTGGATATTTAGCTTTCCGCTGATATATTTCTAGTGCAAAAATAAACTACTCACAAGAAGCTCATTTTGTATGTATATGCGAATTAGCCCGACATTGCACACTCATAACACAGATAACATTGTTTCGCTGAATATATCTCTGGTCTAAATTGTTACAGTGGATAGTTATTTGTATTTGCTGCCGAATTTTTAAAAATTCAGCAAGGACAGAGCTAAAATACTTATGATACACCTCTCCGCATAAATAACAAGCGCAACTGAAGCACAAATACGACCCTTAACGAGAGAGAGATGCGAAAAATCGGCTGACGAACCAGAATATAGTACGATGCCATTATTTGACCCTACGTATCTTTTATTTATACATCGTAATTTCGCATAAAATCGAATTTATACATCGTAAATGTGACCTTGAACCCAAGTCGTTACTCGTAAATGTATGCGTGCATTGTAAAAAGGATTTTTGTTTTTGTTTTTTTAACGATTTCTTAGAGCCGGTATGGCGCAGGTCCCTTAGGTCTCTGAGTGTGACGGTCAATAAAATTTGTAAAAACTGGTAATCTCCATGTGTAGCTTTTGCGTGGCTATTATTGATTGTAGTCCTTCTTAATAAACGCACTAATGAATGGAATCCGAACAAAAACATAGCTCGTTGATATAACGGGGATAGCATGATATGTAATGTAATGTAAATATCCACACGGATATAGAGATTTGGAATGAAATCAAAACGAAAAAAAATAAAACGCTATCTCGAAAAGTAAAGGAATAGATATTTTATATACTTCACTCCCTATCTTCTATCAAAACATCCAGACTAAATCTATAGCGCCGCGTTGCCTGCAGAACTTAAGCAGACAAATTTCGTACGTTCAGTAGTTGCATGTTTCCCCACGAGCCTCTGTATTCTTTCTATCTAAAATCAGCCATGTGTGGACAACCACAAGCAAACCAACAGAGACATTCTTCGATCACGAGAAACAAACCTTTTCCGTAAGATACGAGAAAAATTGATTTAATAAGTAGCTTCATCGAGGCCACTCATCAGCTTTCAGGTCAAGAAAACTCCAGTAATTAACTTCGTCTAATATTTGAGCAGTTGGGTGAAAAGCACACTCCTCGGAGTAGCTCGTAGATACCCAAATTTCACGTAAGAAGAGGATGCACTGCAAGTACGATGTGGCACTTTCCTCTGTAGCAGACGTTTTACTGACCTGAAAGGTTCGTAGGCTTCCGTTAACACAACAGGCATCGGACGCAGGGTGCTGCTTATTGATGCAAGAGAGGTATTGTTCCTTTTGAGTTGATGTCGGTCGACGGGATCTTGGCAGGATACGGCGACTATTGGTGTCAGTGGCCTCTGGCCGCTCCGACTGACGTCAAACAAAAACGCCTGCCCCCCCATTTTAACCGCCCTGATGAATCGCTCCGCGGCATGCATGCTGGCGAGCTTCAAGAGTTTTCGAAGTAAACTTATTTTGGCTGAGACAATGTTAAACTCGCTCGGAGTAACTGAATTTGCGGCACGAATTATAGCAGTCAAGAATATCGATGGGCTCTTCCAAATTTCAAACAATGTACAGGCTTTCATCTCCGTGTCAGTTGGTGGCAGTTTCCGTACATCTGCTGTAGGCCGTCCAAAGAATCCCGAACAAAATCTGGTTAGCTTGGAATGCAGCACTTCGCATAAGTCTCAGTTCTTCGTCTCTAAGCGATGTTCGATGCTATGCTTGTTACAGGTTAGGTAATAACACACAGATAATTCGCACTCGATTTTCCAGAAGTTCCGACTGAGATTGGGCATTTCACAAACAAAGTCCTTATCTGCCATCGACGTGGAGAACGTCGCGTTCAACTTCTGTCACAAATAGGCGAAATAGGACGCTGGTAATAACAACAGCTTGCGCTGGCCCAATAAGTCCATATTAAACTCACACCAGCAACATACAGGACGTCCAGTTGACACTAGAATATACCGCTTACTCCGCGCATCCTATTACCTCTACCAGCTGACCTCCGTCCCCTCGCCAAGTAACCGCCGTTCACTTGTGAGAATGAGGGTGAAATACGAATACGAGACCCGCTACCATCAACGTAAATGCAGGACAGGCTTCACTGAATTCCCAATACCGGCAAGAATACGGCCTTCAAGCTGTCAAACTCGGACAAAAGTCATGATGAATGCGGCTTCTGCTACCGCTGCTATTTGCGAGGACTGCTGTAATCATGGATGCGCGATACCGAGTCGTCGCGTATGTACAGGCTGAATGACAGTTTTTTTCTGCCATTTGTGGAAATTATTTACTGTGGTTTGGCCATTTACAGTGGTAAAAACCAAACTTTCTGGATTTAGGATTTATTTAGAGGAATCGTACATGCGCATAGTAACGAAACTGAATTCCATATGGATACGTAAATCGTGACGTGCCTTCAAATATAACACATGTATTAAACATGCTATTGTGTCCGAACTTAAAACTTATATGAATGCATTCTTTTCTCAAAGTTTTCTGCTATTCGAAATACCGCATTCAGTAACCGCTAGCGTAAGCAAAATTACTTTCCAACCCTTGTCTCCTTTTTAACAAAGTTTTAATCCTGCATGGCTTCTTTCAAATTCGTCGACTGTTTTAACTCGATCATTCAGTCACTTCTAGGCATACTTTACACGCCGCTAGAAATCTTAACGGCATGCACAACGTAGCACGACCCTAGATCCAGAAGGGCGTGGAGCAAGTCATAGCCTAACCTATACTGCCTAACCAGTCACTCATTGAGAAGAAAAACTTAAGCAGGGAGTGCAAGATATCCCCACAGGCAGAGAAAACATTAATAGCACCCATCAAAGTTCGCGGCGGGCATAGCACGCCACGCTTCAAGGCGGGCGGCACTCTAAACCGTCCAGGGTTAAGGGTTGAACTGCTGGCGGGTGGCCGTTGGACGCAGTCGCGTCGTCAGCGATTGCTTCTACTTTATCACGGTAGGTGACACATTCATCGTTGCTTAAGACAGTCCTAGGTAATCGTCTTTCCCTCGCACATCCTGCGTTTTGCGGCCAGCGCGCATAAACGATGGATTTGGGCTAGACCTCTATTGGTTGTCTGTCTGCATCTTTTGCTGGCGTATTTAACCACTTGTTAGATACAAGGACCTCTGCTAATAACCGCAGTGTTCTGTGAAAAGACGTCGATTCGAAAGCTGGTGCCGAAAAGGATAATCCTGGTGACCCGCCCATGATAAAGCAGGTAGTACTGGTAAGTTTGACCAGTGAGTGGACTGAAACTGTATAAGCCAAAGGTATCAGCGCGCATCGACCCAAGGGGACATCTAAGCGCCCGCCGATATTCATATATATATATATATATATGTGGCGTCCTCTAACAGTCATTCGTTCGAATAGACGCCACCTAGTTACCAAAAACAGGATAGACAAAAGTAGCAATAATCAGTTAATTTGCTTATCACTGGGCCATAAACATTCTGCCATTATTCTCTGTGAACACTCGTTCCGATCGGCTAAGCACTTGCTTCTGTTCGCACAAAAAAACAGGGGAAGCCACGATACAATCCATTCACGTTGCCAGCCCAGTACTATTTAGAGACAGGATAGGCATCAAAATAGTACAGCTGACTTACCAGTAATTTAGCCCCGTAAAAATGGCCACATCAGGCCTTATTAATCGTTATCAGAAGGGCTACTTAAGCAGTACGAAACGACTGATTTGTTTCGTATGATCTGCTTGCTTTGCTCGACACTCCAATGCCACAGAAGGATGCCACTATATCTAGGTTATGCTCACTCAATGCTTACGCAGTTATCTACCCCTTTCAGCCTTTCGTTCCTGTTATAGTTTCACAGGAACTAGTTCATCGTTAAATGAGCTCGAACGACATTCAACAAAATGTCATGGCTATCAAAGAGATAGGAAAACGTTTGTACCTGTTGATTTTCCTTAACGGAACGTTAAACCCAACGGCCACATCAGCGTTCCACTTACGACTTTAGTGGTTAACTTGGCTGGCTAAGAAACTAACTAATATGACGTAATCTTCTATAGTTGTTTGAACTTTGGACCAAAGTTCAAATCTAACATGATCCTTATGGAAATCCGCAGCCAAAACCTGTTCCAGTGGGCCGCGTCAAGGATGTCTGTGGCAAGTGAACGCATCATTTGCCCCATACATGGCAGGCCACCGAAACTTCTAAGTCGGTATCTATTAATTTCACTATTGTTTTAAGTTCTAAAGTGATTTGCTTTTTTCATTGATGATCTTGTGCATCTCGTACATCAAACAGCCCCATGAACATCGCGTTGCGAGTGTTCTAGACCCCGAAGCATTTCCCCATTAAAACGGGAAACCGAAGGTCCTATGCGTGGCCCCGTCATGGTCCTGCTTCATCCTATTGTATCCATATCTGTTAAGCGAAACGAGTCCACACCGACACCTGCGAACAACTGAATTGTCCTTGATATCTTTAATTGTATGGTCATTCGTGTGCAGGGATGACACTGTTTTCAGCTGAATAGAGTCTACATTTAGCTGATCTACATGTACGTTTATTGACAAAACGTGCCTCCAATAAATAGACAATCGATGCGACTATAACCCTTACCAACAAAAAGCAGATGTCGTAGCATAGAAAGACCGCTGTCTGTACCAACGTGTCAAGACGGAGAGATGAGCATTGCTACTAGCTGCATCGAACAGATAGCGAACATGGGAAAACGCTACGTTTGAACTTTGAATCGCTCCTCAAAGACCCGAATAGGTCGGTATAAGCTGCTACATACTACAAGATTACGCTAGCTATTTCTTGGCGGCTAGATTTTTAGTTTACATAGGAAATCAATAGGAGGTAGGGATCATAGTCAACGTTTATAATTGGCGAACGCTATAATAGCCTTACGAAGCACGCACTTCTCGATCAGGAACTGTTAATTATAAAATCTTACTGGATAGTGTAACTCACCGTAGCTATTTCCATGAGACAAACGGACAATCTGCCTGTGTTTTTCTACTTCTCGGAAAATATAGGGTTTGTTAATAGTGGAATTGTAACAGGAACAACTGCGCTGGAAAGAACAACTAGGAGAGATGTGGGTGGTTTATCAACCGCTGGGTCGATAGCATCTTACACAGCTATGAAAAGTGTTTCATAATTGAATTGACCAGAAGATTCGACTGTGATAAGGAATGGGCTTCAAGAAACACGTTTAATAGACTTTATCAATTGAAATTCAGGATTTTGACACCTTCATTCATAAACAAGAATAGAATAGTGATCCCTTAAATTCCAATTTTAGTTCTATAGTAATCAAGCTTCGTACTGGCCGGTTAAAGCTGGTGGCTGTTTTGACCCCCCCCCCCCCCCCGGCACTCACAAACATGTTTGATACGTACAATCTGAGTCTGGATGGTGTATATATCATACAGTAAACGGATGACGTCCATATAAATGCTGTTACAATAACAAATCTTATCTAAACAAACCCAAGTGAAAACTTTTTTAGTTTTGTTATTAGATCTATTTTTTATAGATCTAATAACACACAACACGTTCGTTTCATATCGTCTATGGCGTATGGTTCAGAAAAAAACTTGTTACGGTAACAATTGTCATTGATAAATCGACTATTTATGGTTCGTGCTTTATCCATGCTGCACACTTGTCCCTAAATAACAGAAGAAAAAATAGAAATAAACTGTTTTTACGATTAATATACTAAACCCAACGACTGGCCGTGAGCCTAGTTTCAGTCAGCACCGATTTTTTTCTCGTAACCATTAGAGACAGGTTTTTCCACATATGTCCAGGTATAGATATGTCCTTCATTTTTAATGAGCATAGTTTCTTTTTTTTGAGAGCGCTTCTGTTGTCCGTAATTTTGCGAATTATTCCGGTAGCAAAGGTCACATCAATTGTTATTCTACATATCACTAGACGTACAACAAACACGTACGAAATACAAATTTGTCTATGGTGAAAATGCAGGCTAAACCGGCTGAATTTATGTTTTCATATAGCGACTATATTTTGTTTAACAATTTGTGTGCTTTCATGCTTTGACAGTTATAAAAAAAAACAAAAAAAAACGCGCTTTATCTTGCGGCTTCGTTGGTGAGTTCACCGCGCTTATGGTAGGTAACAGGCTTAAGATGAGAGGGGTATTCTTTGCTAGGAAACAGCGCAATATGCCATTTTTTTTTGGGGGCTGGGTTGCAAGTGGGAAGTATTTTTTTCTTCTCCTGTTGGGACACGTTAAAACATGGCTTTATTTCAAGTTTTGTAAAAGAGTCACAGAGTTCAAATGGATCGTGCACTAACAGCAGCCGGCCGTTATCTACGTCATTACCTCCCTAACAGCTCTTATTTTCTAGTAATTAAAACAGCAAACAACTTATTTGTCAACGTGCGGGATTCAGTTATAATCTATCCAACTTTCAAAATGAATGTTAATAACAGCTGCATTTGCATTGGTCGGCTGGAGATAACGAAAAAACTTTCGGCATTGAAAGAAATAACTAGATGCTAGATGTAAAACAGAATTACGACGATATATAGATTGGTATTTGTTGGTAACCTAAACGAGCAGCTTTTTGCTGATTTATCTTTGAGACTCCGTACGAATAGCCATTTTAGCTAATAACGGGTATATGCACAAGATGTTTAGGAATAGGCGTTGTAAACATCACACAAAAGTTTTTCCGTATTTCACCATCCGATACATGAACTGTTACTTCGAACGGGTCGCTCCCGTAACATAAACCAAAGTGTTTACGCCCAGATCCGAACCTAAACCATCATGTATCCCTAAATTTATCAGGCGTTTACCCGCTGCACTATCACTGGAATGTCACTGTTGAAGTTCTAAAGAAATCCTTCGAACCACGATTGCTGTCGTTTATCGCGTTTGAATCACGACATGCGGCACCATCTCTATCATTAATATGTAAAGGCGATGTCATAAACATAATTAACGATAATCATTATGTCCTTCGTTCCTCTTTTAGCGCCCGCTGTCTATACACATATGAGCAAACGATTCGTATGGTGGCACGATTTTGTTCTTAATTGAAAAAAAATTAACTAGCTAGAACCTGACGTCTAAACATTATGTTTAGGTTATATAATTTTGTCCTTTAAACTAGACAAACGCTTAATGTAGCATATGATATTGGCCGAAACAATTTTACAGAATTTACACGTTGAACATGGTGCAGGTGCAACTTTCGCTAGAAACGGCCATTCCCAGGTAGACATCGCCCCGGTTATGGCCATTGGCGATCGGCGTGTATGCTTATAGGAAGCGTTTTAAGTCAGACCATACTTGTTAGTACTTTATTGTCAGAAAAATTTGGCAAGCTTCGCTCAAAGCTCGTTCACGCATACATGCGTTACTTCGTAAGCCCGAGGCTTAAAAAAAGTAAGCTTGCTTAAAGAGTGTCACACAGCCGAAACTACACGTGGAATTGATTGCTTCGACTTTCGGGTCAAGCCTGTTCCCGTTGCACCGGCAGAGATGAATACGTTAAGCAACTAATGTTCCAAGGTAATTCCAGTTGCTGAGCAGTGTTCAACATGTATTACTGTTAGGAGGATAAGGCAAAGGCCAGTAAACTATACCAAACAATTTGGTAATATACTCGTGTTTGTCCGTATACGTCTGCTTTCCATTATCTCGGTGTCGAGTCCCTTGAGCACAACTCCTGATTCATTCGAATATGTCGCTGAAGTCTACATAATGTTATCTAGCTCAATCTCCGGCGGTCATTCGGTTTTCCATGGAGTACTTTCTGTTATTCTTAAGCTCTTGGCCATTCGCTCACCCAAGTTTCGTCACCCTTTTTTTTTGCGCAGGTTTGTAATAACCGGCCTTGCTCCGAATCTCCTAGCCGAAACCGCGGGTAGATAGCTGTATAACAAGTCCGCCACAATCGAGTCTATATGCAATAGAGACACAGCTAAGTTTTCTTCACAGCAGCAGGGTTAATTATCTTTAATTGGTTGTAATGTTTGTCTCGAATTTCCTCCAGGTCGTACTCAGTCTTCGTTTATTAATGCGAGCCTATTCCACGACAAATGTTTATGGCCTTGGCTGCTGGCTGCCATGCGTACTTCGCTTCGGTGATGACTCGTCCCTTGACAAAAAATAGGGCTTCTTCATTGTTGTTGTTGACGCCTATCAGTGAACGAAGACAACTGACAAGATCTATGACTCCGTCCAGTGAATCAGTGTCACGTTCCCATGCAGATTAACTGTTTCATTAACAAAACAACTAATTGCTACTTCATACTAAACCATTTCAGTGTTAGCGGTGATGTTACTGGTCATTAATGTTCTTATGGTAGATTGTTATTAATTATTAATATATTTTGCTCATCACTGAAAAGATGACAGTATGGCCTTGGACATATTACGCTTGTGAAAGCCATTCCGTGCCACTTTGGTAACGTCCCTGGACACCTGTGGTCCCTTGAGTTTCAGTGCTCATCGTATACGTATTAATTAAAAACTGACCGGTTTTATGTATGTAAAACCTTGTACCGTAGTGTTAACGTGTGCCAGCGTATTTCCGTTCGATTTTTCCCGTTAAGGGGAATAATTGTTCGAAACAATCTACTACTGACGTAACTTAGGTGACCCATTAAGCCATTTAAACGAGACGATTTTACAATTTTAGCTCGGTATTTTCGCGCCGCGTCACCACTGACTTAGGACAAATTGATATAGCGTAAATGTGAAAATCCTAGTTTACTAATTAGCGCAATTTACCATAGCATAGCTTCAAACGTCTTAGTAGTAACAATGGTCGTTTGGCAACAGTGAATCGATAACAATTGCTTGGCTTTCCGAAGGAAATAGACCCATGAAAAAATCAAGTATGTCGTATATCATCGAACCCTATTACGGTGCCATTGTTTCATCGGAGCCGTTTATAAATATTCTATGGTAGCCCGCAGAAAGAACGCAGACCGGTTCTATTCTTCTAGGTAATTCGTTAAATTAAATAAAAATAATGGTTTATAACTCCGTTCGCACGGTTTAAACGCTTTACAGTATTAATTAACCTGACTATCATCAGGCTTATTGTAGGAAAATTCAATGTTCCCATGATTCGTAGAAACTACCTACTGAGAATCACAGGCCATGAAAAACACGGTGTCTCTTCCAGTGACAGCTCAGTATTTTTGATCGATTGCATTGATTTTACACTTAAAACTTTTTAAGTAGAAGAACCTTACTTTAATAACCTTAACTCTTCTTTACTCTTAGTAATTACGCCTCGTAGACGGCTCATCTTACCGGAATTTTCTAAACTTTCCCACCTTCTACTGGAAGGAGTCGGTGTCCGATTTACAAGCTCATCTAACTATTTGGCATCGCTACACGCTAAAAACAATTTAAAAGTGCCAATGATTTAAATCTTTGCTATTCGTATCATTGTTACTTGTTATACTAATCGAAAACTCAATATTTTAAGAATGACTTACATTTTTTACATTTAATTTACATTTAAGTATAGATACGCTCCTTTTTTTTACCGTATCTGTAAACTGTAAAATGTACTTCGTTCGCCCATATGAAGAGTATAGATTAATCTTCTATATTTTCCATGCTAGTTCAACGTGCGACTCATTTCACGCCTTTGATAATCTGTCGTCTCTATGTATGGCCACAGCCTCTATGCCGCCACCATTTCGACACTGGTGAATTTCCCCTCTCCTCCCATGTCCCTCTCCCCCCCTCTCTCTCTCTCTCTCTCTCCCCTGGCTTTCTCTCTCTCTCCCCATTTCCTTCTCCACCCAGCCGGAACAGCTTCGTTCAAACTCTTTCGGAACTGGCGGGATTAGTTGTGATGTCTTTCACAACTGAACACAAGAATCCTGTGTGTTTATTTATCTGTAAGAAATACGACGCGAATAAATAGAGGCGGGTGCCCCCTTCAAAGAAACCAGCTCAGTCCGGTAACAACGCAGAGCTACGCTAACTTGCCTAATCAGGAGTGAATAAGGAGTATGAAGATCTTAAAGAGATCTCCCTGAGGGCTAAAAAATATGGCACTCTACATCCGGCCTCCGCTGGACCGCGTATACGTGCCCTTACAAAGAAGTGATGCTGACTGATTGTTGGTGTTCATCCATCATATTGAAACAATCAATGCACTTCATACTCTGATCATTATCAGCGTTACTGTACCCACGTTAACACGCATTCGATCACAGCGGTTGGTCTGCAGTTGCAGCCGTAAAAGGCGCTATGGATAATAGTTATCAAAAACAGCGCCATTATCGACTTCCCGCGGATACGGTCCGTGTAAAAAGTGAACCGAACTCAACAAATCGAATATTAAACACGAGGTCGCAAAAATATCAGAAATCAGGTGATTTCTCTTTGTCCTCTGAAGTCTTTCAGAAAATTGAGGGTTACTGTGTAATTTTATTATCATATTGCTCATTTATCAGCTGCAGGAAAACTTTTTTAGATGTAATGCTTTGAGTTGCACGTTTGATATTGCCTAAGCATTG
Organism: Varroa destructor; assembly: GCF_002443255.2. Lineage (NCBI taxonomy): Eukaryota > Metazoa > Arthropoda > Arachnida > Mesostigmata > Varroidae > Varroa > Varroa destructor. The sequence continues at coordinate 9,422,704 of NW_019211454.1, read as the reverse complement.
CTAAATACAACTGTCGGACCCTGTCCTAACACGAAACAAGCCGTATATGAATAACAGACGACTTCAATCAAAGCTTCAGGACACAGTGAGGCGGTTTGGGTTTACGGGCACCATATCTGATGTTTCGTTCGGTAGAAAAGGACCTTGTTACGGTGTTACTACGATCACAGGAAGAATTAAGACGTACACAGCCTGTAGGCAGAACATTAGCAAAACGCAGTAGCAAAACGATCCGGTGCTGGATCTAGCCGTAAGTTTCACAAAATTTAAAGGTTTCCTCCTTCTGGAGGGAGAAAAAGGAGGAGAGGGCAAAAGTTCACACACCGTGGTGTTACACAAATCCTAATGCCAATTCATAATTGCTTTAGCCCATGCAACATCATACATTATACATAACACATTGATTTGCAAAATTATAAAAAAATTTATATATAGATATTATATGAACATTTTTTATCATTTTTAAATTATTGATACAACACACAACATTGCCATCTGTATCACTGCTGTCTGGGCAAAGAAGTTTCTGGCTACGAGGAATTACGAGCTTCTTTAACGGCACGCAATAACTGTTACTCGATGTGTGGTTGCCAACTGTTGGCAAATCCCTCAACTCAATAACTCAAGAAATATTTAGGCACGTGTGCATTAAATAGCGCTTGCTTGTTTCCTAACGTATTTAACGTAGGTTACACGAAGTTCGTATACTTCTACGTAGATTCTGGCGAAATTTAGCAGCTTTGGTATCGGCAACTTCTTTCATATTCGTTTCTGCTGTATTCCTATGGCAGTAAGTTAGTCATCATTCTGCACTATTGAAAGCGCCAGTTAAACTTACAGAGATGAAATTAAAGGTCTCGCTTTCGCAGCCCGTAGTTCATGCAATGATATTTTTGTGTGATACTAGTATGGCGTGATTTATTCACTTCTTGAGCCAAACGAATTGTTGACCCCTTCGTACCTCTCTCTCACTAGTGATGGAGAAGACTTACCTAAATGCGTTAACAATAGACGGAACCCCCAATAACAGCTGACCGAGTGGACCGATGTGATATAGATAGGGGTAACGATATTAATAATATTTACCGCTGTGATACAAGCCTGCTAAGCCTATCTCCGTAAAGATTACACCAAGTAGCCACAGGGGACCCGTATGGACTACCCTCGAAAAAGGTTTAAAGCAACGCTTAACGGCAGTACCGCATATTAGTACTTAAAACATTTCGCGCAGATAAATCTTTCTTAAACCAATCGTTCTTAAACGACATATTATCGTATAGTCCTGCGGATCGCTGTTCCCCCCAAAACTTTCGTTCGTTACCGCTCACGCTTCTTTCCCGTTTTCCCGGCCGTACGTTTGTACTGCTCGTTAGAGGACTCGTGCTTCTTCACTATGATCAGAATTCATTACTGCCCATTTCCGCGTAATGCGACTACTAATCTTTTCCCGTCATTTTGCTTCGCCGAACATCACCGTACCCCTTTCCACGATCTTAAGTCAGCTTTTCATTGACGTTATTTTAAACCTCAATGCGGATTATATCGATGTTACCAAAAAAAAAATATATATATATATATATGCATATAGTGACAGGCACACAGAATTCTAAACGTGAACTTTACATGTATGGAAAATAAGAAATAAGTTACGTATGTCAAACGACATACTCTACTACACAATTGCGTCTATTCTATCTTGATATATTTATTACAAACATATCTAAGTCACGGCTCTAATACACGGCTAGTCTCTTGAAAAAAGCATCTTCTATATATGTGTTCAGTGAAATATATGCTGACGTCGTATTTGGATGTCGTGATTGGATAACTTCGGTGACAATCACAGTGAGGTTCGAGGAAAAATTCGAAATTCTAACAATAAAAATAATATCAGTGTTTCTAACTCTGTTTCTATTAAAATGTGTGCCAGTTATACCTTAACGAAATGCTTACTTTAGATATAACCTACTTTTTTTTTTGTTAAAAAAAAATTTTCCTCACCATTACGACGTTTACATTATACAATATAGATACTTTGCTATGGGTAATAGCGACTGTGATAAACTACATATTACTATGTAGGTAACTCAATGAGAGCACTAATGTATAACCAGATCCGAACTTCTGTTTATGACAGATGACGATGCCTGCATAAAGCACTAAGAAGACTGTTTTAATGAAACATGACATAATATTCAGAAACGTCAAAAAATGTCCGATCTTTTTTCCGAGCCTCACGCAGCTAAATTTTAGTATAAGAATAATTACAAAAACTGATTGGCAATCAGGTTAACGAATGCTGGTCGGTAATCGGGAGTTATCCATGCGGTTTTGCATGCATATTAACAGAAGGGAAAGTTGAAAAATTCTAACTTTTAATTTTTTTTTTAGAAAGGTAGATTTTGTTTGCATAAAAGGTGATTTGTAAGCTAGATCTCAAAGGCTGATACCACACACTGAACGTCCATAGAAGTACGAGACATTTTTAACGACTCTTTCAATATCTTACCAAATCTCATCTCCCGTCTTCCTAGCTTTGCGTAACTAATGCAAAATGGCGTTTCAATGCCATTACTGATGAGTGTCCTACTTGTACGACAGGAATCATCACAAACCCTTACGCCCTATGACTTTCTTTCTTCAAGATTCTATCCTTATAATCACTGTGCAATTAGCGCCAGGAACACATTTTTTGCCGCATGTCTACTTTCTTTCAACTACAGACGCATCTATAACATCGCGCCTTCTGCTCCTAGAGAGCTCGCGGCTCTTGATAATGATTTAGAGTATCGCGAGCTGGAGGCTGTTAATGAAAGGGGTTACTCGAGCATGATGCAAGTACCTATCATCGTAGATTGTATGATTAATCACCATTGGTCGTTAGAAATTTATTCCTCCCTTCGACATCGTGTCTTCGATTCAGCTAACTAGGTATATATTCGGGCTTGTGTGCATGTGTATATGTGCGTGTGTGCGCGTGTGAGTGCGTACGCATGTATATATGTGCGTGTGTGCGCGTGTGAGTGCGTACGCATGTGTGTGTATGTGCGCGCCCGTGTGTGTGTATGTGCGCGCCCGTGTGTGTGTATGTGCGCGCCCGTGTGTGTGTATGTGCGCGCCCGTGTGTGTGTATGTGCGCGCCCGTGTGTGTGTATGTGCGCGCCCGTGTGTGTGTATGTGCGCGCCCGTGTGTGTGTATGTGCGCGTGTGTATAGCGTATATTAGTAAATTGGAAAGAAGGTTCCCGGCCTTAAACTCTTCTGTTTGTCCCCACTTGTTACTTCTGATTCACTACTACAACGGTAATGCGATACAAGTGCAATCTCGGCTCGAAAGAATGAATGTTCCAGGTAGAGAACGAAGCATACTCTGCTGTACCCGTTTTACTATGCATATGGTTGTGGTTGGCACACTGAAAACTGCTTAGAACGTTCGCCTTGTGTGCGGTAACGTCGCATATTGCTTAAACGATGCTCAGAAGCAACTTGCCAGACTTGAAAACGGTATCCGAGATCTAGAAGATCCTAGTATCTTCGCTAGTCCGACACCTAGTTTCGTAATGATCATCTTATGGAAGGTTTAGGGAAGATGACCGATAAGCTATGGAAATCGACCGAGAAAATGGGCTGTAGCCGCCAATCATTGAGCCAATTTACGTCCTTTAGGTTTACATAAACATGGGAACTTGGTATTTGATGAAATTCACATATCACTCTGTATCGAGCAACAAGCATCGTAGAATTGTCACCAGTAATAAAAAGTGGTGTCTATATAGACATGACCCTGAGTCATAAAGGACGACTCTAGAAAAGGAGCAAAGGTCCAGAGTCCAGACAGATTTTTACTCGAAAGGGTTATGCTTCAGATTTGATGGGACTGCTAGGCCCTAGGTCGCTGAAAGTAGCTTCTTGCGAATCAGACCAGTAGTAAGTCAACCAAACTATTCAGGAGAGATTAGCCTGAGAGTACGGTGATCTCATCTTGCTTCATAGCAACGCGCAGCCGCACGGCAAATACAAAAAGTTGCCTCACTGTGAGAATGAGAGGTCTTGTTGCACTCTTCATTTATCTCTATACAGAGTTTACTTTCGACACGGATCAACAATTAACAATATAATTACCCTAAGGGTAATTATAAAGAACACACTGTAAAGAAAACATTTATCACAAAAAATGTACAGACCAGTAGATCAAATAATGTCGATATTCGCCGACTTATATAATGCACATATTGAAATCGTGTCTTTCACAAAAATAATAATGTCTGCTAAAGCTATCATCTATAAATTATACATATTTTTTGCTTACTCACTGAGTCAGCTCAATCCAATTGTTCCAAGTGAAGTTTATTGTCGGCGGAAGAGTTTCTGTCGATTGACTTTTTTCATACCGTGTAACAAACAATCTTTCCTCTTGAGAACTCCGATGCACCAAGGGGCCAGCACTCATACTTGAATGTTCTCTGTAAAGTTCAGTCAAACAGTCACAAGGTCAGTGTACAGGAACGATACCCATACATTAAGAACGATTCTGAGGTAGACGTACGAGAAAAAAATAACTAGATGTAGAACATCTAGTACACCAAATGCACTATGTAAATGATGATGATAACAATAAGAGCATGTCGTATACGAACAGCCGAACGGTATCTTATTAACAGACCGTTTTTTTCATTGTAATAGTATTTATTATTCAATACAATAATCGGCCAGTGCCTAATATACGGTTCGGAAGCCTGAAACAAGACATCTTTCTCACAAACAAGATCATTTCTACGCTTCTTTCTTAGAAACTCTATGCCATGCCCTTTTCACATTCTAGATAAAACAGGCCATAAAATGGTATAATTATTAAATCGATTTATCCGATACAAACCAGCTGAGTCTTTCGTAAAATGGTTTCTTTTTGTTACACTGATAGTCCATAAATGAAAACTCTTAGGAGCAGACCATTTGACGGTATGATCGTGACAATCTGGAAGACTTTCACGAACGAAAATCCACAAGATTAGCGCAAACGTAATTTCGTTGTTTAAGATCTCTACGCATAAAGTGATCGATATTTATTCGAAACCCCCATTAAAGCTTTACCTCGGGGATTGTAAGGCTGTATTGTTTTATTGGTTGGACCGAGTAGGTCACTGTTGTCCTGCGCTGATTTTTAAGCTATCCACCGTCTCACTTTCAACATTGTGGATTTCCATCTGAGATAAATAGTTTTCTGGCGTCGCTTTTACAGAACAACGACGAAGCGCTGAGCAGTAAGTACCGCAAGCAACCCGCAATGTTTTTACTAAATTGGCGCTGTAAACTGTTGTCATTGATGGCTGGCACCTACAGGCCGATTTTTCGAATATATTTAATGAAAAATCATATCTCATTAAATAACACTCTTTCCTAGAACATCATATGGCCGTCTCGTACTATCCTTCCCCTAAAGTAATGCGCAGACCAGTGTGATTCGTATGATTTCGTACTATTAGGATGATTTTTTATTACTAAAGCAGTATGAAACGCTGCCTGTTATTTGCTCGCGTATCACCGAATACCTACCTAGCCTAATTTAGCATATGCACCTTCACCTTGATCGCAGGATACGAACGGCATCATACACCGAAATGCTAATGGTTAGTCTTGCGCTGACGCACGTTTCATACGGACCTTTCTTCCGGCGACCTCAGCGAGCCGCCGTTTGTGTCTCTAACATATTTAAATAATAAAGCAAACTAAATAGGGTTGGTTCGAGGAACTATGTGTTGCTCTCGAACTCGCAGAAATTAGTCGTAGTATAAATACTGCAAATAGGAATTGCAAAAAAAATGATTGGTCACAAGAAACAGAATTGGGTTGCTGTGACGAGGTTGATTTTCTGATGACCCTGCAACTGAAAACCCGGGTGCCGCTGGTCCAAGCTCCCTCATCGAAGTGCGGAAGTCTAACGTGTCAAGTGAATTACTGTTGATTTTACTAATAACGACAGAACGTGATTGCTATTATTTATACGATTTATACAACCGTCAAACTTTCTCTACTCAGCGAAGCATATTCAAAAATAAAAACCGCGGCAACGGTTAGCAACTGGTGTGCGTATCATATGTGTTTTGTCAACAAAATACATGCGTGTCTGCCAGCTAGATAGACTGACGCCACGAGGTAGCGCATAGTGATACTGTAGGTAAGTACGCCGAAAAACGTGAAATAAAGAAGACGCGTTATTTATATGACAAAACTGCGTTTCATTTTCATTTGATATATTGACGTCCTGCACTATAGAATTGAACTCTGCATCCGCACTACTTTTCTAAGTTCCATTCAAGATTTGGCCTCTGGCCGCACGGCATGTACAATAACTCGGATAGCAACACAGACGAGAGTACAGGATTTTATTGTAGATTGTAGACAGACAGTTTGTACTGAGATATGTCGGGTTATGGGTCTGCTCCCCTCAAAGCTGAAGCTGTTTTGGGGATACAAAATCACGTGCGCCGACCGCATTGGACACTATTAGACCGCCAGAGCATACATTCCAATTGCATCAGATGATATGTGAAGATGTTTATAAGACACCAATCAATAACTTGAAGATAATGTGCTCCTGCTAAATGCAACTCAAGTGCAGGTACGGGCACTCCTTAGGGGAGCGGAGGTATCTCATCCTAGAGGATCTGAGATAACCCACCAGTTTTCACGTATGCTCAAATTAACGTTCTAACTTAGCAGTTTTAAGCAGTAGAATGACACACACATAGATGTAAACAAATGACTAAGTGGCGTTAGCTAAGTAGTAGAAGATTTGTCACGTATCTGTTGTTATTTAGCGGGGGCTTCGCACTCGGAACGACATTCGCCGTAGGCTTAGAAAGAGCTCACGTCTGAGAGCTTTGACACCTAAACTGTTCGAGTTCCTTGCCAACAGAAATAATGTAGAAAGCTATGGGTACATGCGGTGGCATTATTATGTGATAGTTATTAGATCAACTACAACCGGCTAGAAGATGACGCGCTTGTAAATTTCCTGTTCAAAGCAATGTACTGCCTTAGCATTAATGGTTGTCGCCAAGCAACGCTATCTAATTAAGACATCGGCTAAGGTAATTTTTGCCCGCCAGGAATGCACCGATCATAGGTGGCAATTAGTACTCCTTAAAACAATTTATTCACACAAACTTGTCAAACGAAAGCATCGATAGGTACCCGAAGACAATCGTCATTCATTTAAGGTAGCTTCGTTTAATCGAAGACAGCATCACCGTTCAGAGTAAACAGGTCACGAGTGGATTGATAAGGATGAAAAGCTGCCAGATTGTTATTATTGCCTTCTAACCTCAGTCTACACTAGAACTTTCTTACGTTACCTACTCCATGTAAGCATGTTTGTATAATCAGCGCAACACTAACATACTTCGTTCTTATGGATGTCAATCAACAGGTCCGCATGTCCAGATATGACTACAACATAAAGGGATTAACTTTGTCATCAACTCCTGCGAAGACAAAACACTGCCTCGTGATCTTTTCTTTTTTGCAATTTATCTTTTTTGCCATCCAACTGGTCTTACCCGGCCGAAGTTTTCTCGAGATTATTATCAGTACCGGAACAATTCAACACGAGCACTACCCAATTGGTGATGGTGATAACCTCACGCTTTTCTCAATCCAATTGAGAGTTGTGCCAGAACTAATGTACCCAACTTTGAATACCATGTGTGGCTTAGTCAAAGCATGTTTACGGCAGTGGATTCCGGACAGTGGGGAAGCTTGCAGAGGGAGTGTCGATTTGGCCTGGCGGCCGGCGCAGCTAATACGGTTACAGTTGTTTATGTCGACAAACAGATGAAAGAGCTGCCAAAATTGAAGGAAATCCCGTTCCTACCCCGTATCTTATCATATGGTATCATCTACCTAGAGATGTTTCTGTAGATATCTGTGAAGCAGATTTACCGCTTAGGATTTACCACACTCGAGCCGAGAAGATGCCCTGGATTAGAATTAGTGAAAACATCCAAGCGATCACTGACTGCGTGACGCGCGTAGCGTTTCCCCTCAATGAAACCTTTGACGTAACAGTTGTACACAGACTACCGAGATTTCAGTACGAAAGCCTACCAATAGTATCAATTGCATATCCGAAGCGACTCCATGAAACAATCTGTTGAAAACGAGTACCGTAAAATTATGAAGTTTGATACCGAGCTTCAATTTGCATTACGGAAATAAAAGTCTTGCGTTTTGAGTAGCTCAGTGGAACCTCTCCAACTGTGTTCACTATTCTATGTTAGAGACCATCAAAGAACGGCAGAGTTAGAACTTTCCCAACTGAAGTACAACTACTGGAATATCTTATGTTTAATTATTTTGCCTACGTGTGAAGATGCATAAGCCTAATATCGTAAAGGATAGTGCTTTTATTTACGATATTGTAGGGCACTGCAGTATGCTTGGCAATATGGTATATGATATTGACAAAATGAATTGACTAAATAAATATTGAAAATAAAATGTATATCGAGCAAAGAAGGTTACGTGTATTCATCTTATGTTTACGTATGAAGATACGCGTTAGTATCGTGGGTCGCATGACTTGATGGAGCATTTTTATAACAAAAAAAATCCCAAGGGCAAACGTGTAAGTGTGCATATTTAGATATGGAACGATCCGAAGTACAGAAACGATGTTACCTACATAAGAAATTACCTGCTTTAACCAGTGCTGGAGTTATTAGCTAAAGCAGATATCTTAACATTGAGATAATTGTTTATATGTGGATTATTATTATTACTATCGCGGGATCTCTAACGAACGGTATAACAAACCAATGCAACAGGCTTGTTTCACAAATCGTTACGTGTGCTTGTGGTGACTGACGAACTTTTCGCCTTTTGTAACGATGAGTCGAACACTGGCAAGTAAAAAATAAACGATCTCCACTGCTTGATTTCTTAGAAATCAGTACCACAGTTTTTTTGACCATTTAGCTATACAGCACGTTACCAGGTGACACTGTGGTTTAGGAATTGGCGTAAAACGTCCACCAAAAACGTACTGTAGTGACAGTTTAAGTTTGTTTTTCAAAACTTTGCAGTCCAATAAACGAGATAAGAATCTGCTAACGTAAAAACACGAAGTAGTAGCTTGACTTCAATAGGACCACATTCGTCTAATAGCGAATCTTCGCTGCTGGTTTTGCATAAAACCTACCAGCAAACTTTTAGCACACCCCTCAATCTGATCTCGTTGAAACGTGCTTTTTTGTCACTGGAAGGTTACGCTTTTCTTCGTGCGTTGTTGATTTTCAGTCTCTTCTCCACTTTATTGCTTTCACCTGATCAATCTACAGTTGCACACACAGACACAAAAGAGTAATTCAGCCGTGATAATATAGATGGAAGAATCGATCGTCTTCTAAGCCGGTCAAAACGCGCTAGAAAATTATCGCCAGCTACAGGTGCAGTAATAGCAAAACACGTGATAAGCGTTCAAAATCGTTTCTCGGTTCGCTGAACAGATACCATTGGCCACAATAACATGCCGAATACTAGGCCCGCTTCAGCCTGAACGTAGCGGTGTACAACAGGACAGCAGACGCCAATCGACGAGAACACAGCTTTACGATACCCGACTACTGTCGAAGGTGAATGGGATTGACGCCAGTGTCCAATAATCGCAGAGCAAGCGTCACTCAGTCACTCTCCCCTATTCGTACGGTGACGCTCTTTCTCCGACGCGTCGCTTGACTCTGGGCTGTTACAGGCGGTTGGTCGCTGCTATACGAGCATGGCACCGGCACCTTGGATCAAGACGCATGCTTAGCGAGTTGCGAACAAAAGCGGAGCTGTTAAGCAGGGAACACCCTTGAATATACCTGACAGCACAATGCTTACACAACACGCAACCCTTCACGCAGGTTGTGCATGTAAACACATGCACACACATAACTGCTTACAGGTTGCCGTACCTATAGACAAGTACACAGATATAGATCAGTTGTCGGAAATCCGGAACTAATGGAGCCCGCTAGATCCCGCAAGCGGGTCGAGTATCCGCGACGTGTTAGGCTCTGATTTGTCACGAGAGCTGAAAAAGCTTTGCTCATGGAGATACTGACGACTGAGAATGTTTAGTCGTTGTGTAATAGCCATTCATGGTTATTTATGCTGTGATTTGTTATAGCAACGTATCATTATTATTCAGTGTCACGGCTAGTGGAAGGGCATTATTCATACAGAAATACGTACTGACGCGGGACTGCTTGTTCCGACCATGACCCATTCAAGCTTGTTAATGCAGACCGCTCAAATGGACATGCAAAAGAGCACTTCACGATTTCTTGGTATTATAATTATTATCTGCTATACAAATTATAAAAAAAATTATATAATTATTAAATTTTACGATAGATTTACATTAGAACGCAACGGGTTGATATCATTATAGAGCGGAAAGTACCAGAATTTGGCCCAATAAAATGAAAGGGACATCTTGCCAGTTACTCATTTCTCAAAATCAACTGGTGTCGACAGCATGGATAAGTGTCAGACACGGAACAAATTCAAGTTACTTAACTGTTCAAAGAAGCTATAACTTTAACCACCACAGAAATGTTTGCGCAGTAGAAAAAATGCCGCCCGTAAAAATCAATCAAACTTAAAGTCAACAAAATCCGTCGCCGTCGCGCTATATAATAACAAAACTGTTAAAGAAAGCGGCAGTCCGCCGCTTGTTGCTGTTTGCCCTGCCGTCAATCATTGCCAGCCGTCGAAATGGACCAACGCAGTAACACGAGGACCGAGTCCATTGATTGGCAGTCGAAGACAAATAGCCGATAATTGGCACGCTTTCTGACTGCTGAACCGTCAGAAACCCAGCAGCTGGGGTGTCGGTCCGACGAAAACTAAAATTTTGTTAGCCATTCGAAATATGCCCCCTTGTTCAAAGGCAACGGCTAGTGGCGGAAATGCCTGCCGAATTATTGTGCAGAACGCCGGTTGCGCAGGCTGTCGTTATTGTTGTTATAAAGTGAAACAGATGGGTATATCGGCGTGCAAAAGGAGTTCCGCTGCTAATGGCAACGGCTTGTAGGTGCTACCCGAGAGGAATTTCCGGCCAAAAAAGCCTGGACTTACCTTGGCATAGATTGAAGAAATTAACCTTTATTCATGACGAGGTGATCCTGTTAGAGGTACTAATTGATTCGAATCGCATATTTACCTGAGTCTGGCAGAAAATCTTGACAGAAGGCTCAAAAAGTCCTCACTGAGGTGTGCGGGTAAGGTTCGCAGAGAAAAATTCAGTAGCTGAGATCAAACGTTTTGTTACCCTTAAAACAGTTCTTTACCTCCTTCATATTACATTTTCTTTTCATTACAGTCAACAAAACAATGATGAATTTCAGTATACAATGATATAGAATATTCATCGCTGTTACCATATTACGCCGCCAGCCGGTAACCCAGTTTGATGAACGCGATGACATTTGTAATTATTGGCTATTTTGTTGTTTTTGCCGCAACGTATACGTCGCACATATCGTTGATGGTTTATTCAGTCACAGCACACTCTCTGCGAACGACACGTCGCCTATATAGCCATTGAGCGTATGACATCTTATGCAGTAAAAGGTCGCAGAGATAAACTATGAAGTGAAGGTTACGATAATAATTATTACGCGATAACGCTTGATGTTATACTTTTATAACGCCTAGCACAATATACATTAACTGTAACTTCTACTCTAATTAAAACTAGATTTATTAATGATATCTTCATAGGACTGAAAAAAGAGAAAACCTTGAAAAGGCAATAGGATATGAATCGTGGTTCGCTGTAATTGTATCCTGCCCAGTCTTCCGGTTGACGCTAAATGACCTCAACTCGTTACGATCATCTTAATTTCATGTGAAGCGTGTAATTAAAATAGATACGTAATATATAGTCAGTAACCGTTTCTTGTTATTTTTTGTCTAGCGGAAAATTAGGCACGAGCAAATGTTCTGCGACATCGATAATATTGGTAGCTGGTTTACCTTCTGGCAAAGAAAACCACAGAGAGTGTACTCATTTTTGCTTTTCGCGTTCTGCGTCCGATACTTACGCTATTGTTAAGCGTTGTTTGAGACGGCTGTCTGTTGTTAGCAAAGCGCGAGTTCAGCAGGCGAACGCGTTGCCCTTTGCGCTGGATGGAATGAACAGAGCCAAAGGTTCACATGTCGGACTCCATTAAATATAAATTTCACATACTATTCCATTTAACACGTATAGACATAAACATGTTCAGAACCCTGATTTAACCTAATATCGAGGTCGTTAGGTTTCTTGATCCTGTCAGAAGTGTATTTGTGAGTGTGGCTACTTAGGTACTATTATAACACATTGTATGTCGATCTTGTTCTATTCGAGTGTCACGTACGTACATGCATAGTTAGCAGAGTTTGTGCCTGCTATAGGTTTTCTAGTTAGGACATGATTTATCCGGAAATGTAATTCGCTGGATGACGAACGAGTGAGCCAAATGACATTTAATAAATAGTACAATATTCGTTTCGACATTTAAACAGGTACTTTTTAATAAGGCTCTATTTAGAGGGACCGATGAAACAGAGCAACACCGAGTAAGTATTTCTCCATAAAAGGACAAATAAATGCATATTGGTCCGATGAGACCAACGCGATTTGGTCGAAGAACATTATGAATCTAGTTGAAGTTTTGCCACTGAGATAGAGAATAGTATGTTGTGGAAAATACACCTTAAATAATTGTAAGTTATTTTTGCGTAATATACTAAGCTTGGAGAGGCTATGGGTTCGTGGAAGGTTTATCTGAACAGCACCAAAAGGCATGCAGACATTTATAAGCGTACTCTATTAAAATCAGAAAGGAAACTTTTGTTTGTCACGCCTAAATGCGTGCTTAAGGGCTTTTCGAGAAAGCTCATAAAATTATGTGAATCATAACGCAATCGGCGAAAAAAAAACGAAAAAATCATTCAAAACTGTCTACTTAGTCTTGAAAAAGGATAGAGATATTACCGCTATGGCCAAAACGAGGCATGTTATTCGACAAGTACAGAAACAATTTTTTTTTTGTTATTCTTAATGTTTGTACAGTCTAATGCTGGGCGTTATTAAGCCTATTCCGATGAATACGTCAGCTATATATGAACTTTACGATCTCTTTCATTGGGGACATTTGGAGATATTTCGATTGTAGGAGTTGAAACAATTGCCGTCTGTCAATTATAGTTTTATAGACTGTTCTAAACTCGTAAATGTTTAATGCGATGTTTATTTGTGGCGTCCGTTTCCTGTTTAACAACAAGCCAATACGCAATTTGTTTTACACTATTATCATTTTGATCATTTTTTCATCAGGTTTTGTTCGATAACGTACATTTCGAGTCAAAATTATCAACACTCGCTCGAGACGCGCTGTTCCAAAGCTTCTTGGATTTTTGATAAATAAAGTTGGAAACGTGAGCAGCGATATAATGCAGAGTTAAATTGGTCAGTGCTTGTAATTGAATATGAATACACTAGTAGACGTATTTAGGACACAAGCCGTATCTAAGAAGGCCGTCCTTCATGTGGTCATAACACTAACACTTGGGTCAGTTATACGATTTTGCCTTTCTAATAGAGAAAGTGTGTTAATATACCTGGACTACTTGAATATACGGTAGATAACCTATCAAACTATATCACTTGAAACGTACATATCCTAGGTTTTATCCATTTAACAACATTGTAATGTTGAACAGAGTTTTCGCTTTTCTTACATGTTATTATACGAGAATTGTACTTACTTCTAAAAAGCGACCTTTTCTTCCGCGAAGCTTGCTATATGTAAAAGCTAAAGCTTAAACACTCTCTATATGTACTCAGATTTCGTATCCGGCTTTGCTGTATAGAAATTTACAATGCTATTTTAGCAGCTCACTTATCTAGAAACGTTTACATTAATAGACAACTGAATATTAGAAGACTTCCATTACCTTGCATGCTAATGTTTGTAAGCCAGAACTGACGCCAACTACATAGGACACCGTCATTTGACATCGAGGATCGTCGATGATGACAACAATTAAATGTTGGCAAACCATAAAGTAGTAACAGGGCTGTAAAGAGTACTGCTATACCTATGACTCATTGCACCGTTTAGTAAGGAGGAAGTTAGGAGTAAAGCTCGGCCCGACCTGGACCAGACGTTCCTTTGGCGTTAATTTAGTAGTATTACACTGGTCCCTTCATATTTATCACATTGCATCGAACAACTGAAAGTACTTGTTGGTTCTGGAAAACCTAAAACAGTTGTACGTGTCTAAGAACGTACGAGTGCCTTGGGTAGTGGAAAACCAATGCTTCCCCGTAAAAAATATACTTGTATTTCGGGTTGTCATTGTTCCCTACGAGGTCGAAGTGAAAAGCGCGTATATCTCAGGAGGTCAGCGTAGCACGTTCGTATGTCGTTCGCGCAGACAAACCATACGTCGTCGACAAGCCACGTGTCAACTCAGGTCAAGGTCCCCCAGCCTTTCTGTTGATGTGCCCGTAGTTAGTGATATTTCCATGGCGATACAAAAGCCTGTCGTACAACAATGTTCATGCTGCTCCTATTCGTTACGGATAATAGGTAACGATTTTTAAGCTAACCAACTTCCATGAAATTACTTTTAACTAATACGTGTATTTGACTTGACCAATTTTGTGCGCAGAATAAATTTGAAAACATGTTTCAGCGTTGTGCGGTTCGGCACTCCAGGAGCTGCATAAGCTTGCATTTAACCAGCAGATGGAGCTCATTCTACTCGTTTCGTGATACCTTCTGAGCGCAGAATTCATAGTTAACCAGTGCTAGGCAGGGGGCAAGGCTGAAGACTTTTCAGGAAAAACCGGATACCATCAGTGCGCTGTGAAGGGCTAGCCGCACAGGGGTCTTGCGAATGCTGGCTGAACACAGCATGGCTAGTGGCGATGTCCCAATGTTACAGAGAGGACACCCCAGATTACTAAGGCAAGCAACAAAAAGAACCGAGCTTAGGCGATTGATTGAAGAATAACGACGTGTCAGTGGGTGGCGGCCAACTTCTGTACAGTCTTCAACATCATTTTAAGCATAATGTGTATATGAACAAGGTGCCAAAATAATACTCGGTCGTAGGTATATTCGTTACTCAGCGGAACACTCGCTACGCTGTTCTTTTGCCTCGCATAACCGTATGTGCCTCGTTAACCCAACTACGACGTTTTTCGCTGTATAGAGTAGGAGAAAACCTTGTAACTAGGAGTAGGGTGCCCAGGCGCTCAGGCTTTCTGGGATCCATCCATCAGTGTGCACAGATCCGCCTTCACAAACGCATGGTATTGCCAATCCATTAGATTACTTCTACTGTTCGTAACCCCACGCCTGGCAAAGCGACAGACTTGATAGTTGCCTTCGATTTTTTGTACGCGACACCTCTGCAGCAGCTGTTTTCATTATTACGCTAGTAGTTATGATTCTTTTTATGGGGATCTGCTCTGTTTGCAGCTAACCTGCAAGATGCTGTCAACATGCAGCATTCTGTGGACGTCCCGAGTTCGTCGCACCATTGACGAAAGCTCTAATGCAACAAGGAATGGCTTAAGGCATATCTGTTTTTGGCGCTGCGACTGATAACTCCGCAGAAATTAGATAACTAAGCCCTCTTTAGCCCTAATTGAGCTAGTTCTAAATTTGGTCTTATTATAACGGTAACGGCTAAGATGAATTTCAGTTTCTATTCAGCTCATGCAAGTAAACAACCGCGCACTACTCTTTCTACTGGAACTAAAAATCCTTCAATACAAACTTGAAATAGCGTTAACAATGTCAGCGATATATGTTTCGCTTGCTTATTATGCATGCAATCCAATGAAATCAATGAACACGGGCTCACCCCCAATGATACCGAAGTTTGTAGACACCTTAATCATGACGGTGAAGTTTGAGGCGCGCGGAAAAGGGCAGGAATTGCATCGAAAGCACCTACAATTGTCTTCCAAATCGACACTGGCCCTTAGAGATGAATGGGGAGTGATTTCAGAGTGTCTGGGCCCTGTACGTTTTGCTGCGTTTAGAACATTCTGTCTCGATGCAGGATCATGGCTACAGATCGCTGTTGGGGGGTAAGCCGTGTTCAATATGGTGTTCATATGTAGTCACTGTACTTTTGTCATGCTTCCCCTATAAGGACTTTTGACTTCGGGGTTAATTTTAAAGCTTGAAAGCTCTCAAACGAAAACAAAAATTTAGATCTATGCTAGCAACAAAGAAAGAAACTGTCGTAATCTACAAACAGACTTCTTGCAGTCGGAACGTATGTCTATGCAAACAGATGCTTTGCGATCATACGTTCAACTGCTAATTAAGCCTTTGACTTTTTATTTCGATGGCTCTATTAGTTAATGAACGTAGAAATTTTAGCCCTAACAAAACAAAAATACTTGACCACCTCTGAATGTGACACTGTGTTTGCCCCGATACGGAAGCAGCTGTCTGGTACCACGGAACAGCTCTCTATTATCAGTGAGAATACTAACAATAGTTCTGAACTCAAAACTAGTTTAAGGATCCTTTAACTTAGTCTATAAACCAAAGATATCTAGTTACATCTTAGCACTTTACAGTAATACAAATAACAACGCCTTATTTTTCTGAAGAGGGAATCTTTGTCTTTGACAAAACCTACGCCACGTCCGTATTGTTGCTAAATGATGTGTAAACTTTAAACAAGCCCCGAAGATCAGCTATGCAGGTTGCAAATATCTTTTAATGTCTTTTTTCTGATAAGATGCAGTAGACTTAGGTTGGTACCTGCACTAAATATAATTAGCAAATTATCTAGTAGTGAATATTTATTCAGCGACCTAAGAGATCTCATTTCGACACTCCAGAAATTATACATATATACATTGAATAGGAACATTCAAACTGTTTTATATATTACTACGGTAGTGTCAAAATGGAGCAATGATATAACAGCAATAGCAAATAAATCTGCTTATCTATTCTCTGCCTCGCGACTTGTCTTTTATGTCTGTACAAGATGATCTAGCCATATTAAATATCGAAGTTTGGGAATGCGTGGACATGTGTTAGACATCTGTACTGTTCTGAAAACTGGTGTGTTTTGTCGATGAGAAAAATAATCTAGGGAAGATACATAGCGGAAAAATGTAACCGGGGCTAACAATAAAACTTAAATTGACCGAAGGTGGTATTCTACTATCACGCAAGTTGAGTAGCCTCCTCGTCTATATGGAAAAAAATCAAATCCTTTTGTGCCAGTCGTCACTGATCCATGTATATGTACAGGCTCAAATGAAGCTTTGCAGAGTGATACTTACACGACACGCAATGAGAGTAAGATAAACCTGATCAATTCACACGTCTTTTACATCACCTCAATCGATCACGCGAGATACGACAGTAAACTACGTTCATTCTTTTAGTGTTCAGATCTTCTGTATCCCTATTAAGTAGAAAGCGTACCGATTTAGACTTTTAGGTAACTGTTGTAAATTGTTGAAGTTAATCGAATGTTGACAATATCTCGATTTGCGGGTAGAGTTTCCATACGTTTACCGTATCGCCTTAACATGTAACTTCATTCAATTACAGAATTTCTTATTCTATTGGACATTCGTCTGCTCTCAAATAGCGCCGGCTGATTTCTCTGTGCTTCTAGCAATAGTACAAACGAACGATCAAAAAAGGATGTATGTCCAGCCGTGGCAGTGTACACTAAGCAGGGACCTGTTTGTGCAAATCACCGTCTTAGACAGAATGCGAACCACTACCGAAGGCTGGAGAGATGTGTTTGCTCTTGTTTTGGACTTAGTAGTAATGCATGTAAATCACCAGGTAATGAACACGGTCGATAGCTACTGCCTGTCGTACGCTATTTTGTGTAGTCAGTACTCTATAGAGCGTATTAAAAGAACCGAAACGGATAGGTAGGCAATGAAGAAAAAGCTGTAAGTAAGCTACATTTGAAGATCAAAAGAATCAGGTCGTCTATTCAATCACATGACGAAGTCCATTGTCGCAAATATCTCTTTCAATGCCCTTTATTTAATACTATGCTATAGAGTTGGGTTGGTATCCAGACTCAGACCAATCGTGACGAAATATTCAAGCTGTGCTCGGCCCACGTGGTCTAAATATGCTCCCACCATCGCATCGAGTCGTTCTCATTTTTTAGGTTTTTATTTGACACTTTTTTTCTTTTTTCTTCTTTTTTATAGACAAGTCCTCAGAATTACTTCTTTCAGACACGGCATCAAAGACCTGTCTTCAGTTAGAGGTCTAAACGGGGTAGGCTTTATTTGGGGTATTCTATGAGATGGCAAGGCAACCATACAAACAGCTATTGGCCTTGATAATATCAATTCCTCATATTTCTGATTATTACTTTGAGATGATCATTTTTGGTTAAAACATGAATCAGTGTGGGAGCATGTTTGTTTGTTATGGTTAGCACGGTAACACACTTCGCATAAGGCACCCAGATCATGTCGCCCCCAGCGACTTGCCATGTATTATTATACTAACACGATGCTTAACATATAATGGCGTGCTTTCTCCGATATTCGGCTATAACTTGAATTTAAATCGGCTTCACCTTATTCATGCATAATAAACAGTCAGAAAATCACATTCATACAAAGCTTTCTTCTTCTCTTGTATATATATTTACACAGGTTGCGTAGTTATGTGTCATTGGCGGAACTTGATCCTCGGTGTTTTTTAACTAAGGGCTTAGCCGTCCAGACCCCCGCGTAGGCAATATTATATATATATATATATAGAACAGCTCTTGTTTTTACTGAGTCGCGTTCGATGGTGACAACGATGCCGTTCACAATGGTGCTCCGGCCTCGGTGTTATACTTTTAGCTGCTGATCATCTGCCTCTATTGTTTATATTACAAAAATATGTACAGACGCTTTGTATATTATCGTCGCTCTCTGCAGTAGCTAACTTATTGGTTTCTCTTCGTAAACGATTCGCATACTTCTAGAAAGAAGATTATTAGGCATCTTCATGATCATGACGCCGCCCTTCGTCACCAACGGTTTCTTAATAGATGTCTCTATTTCTATAATAGGAAATGGTTTTGCCTAAATGTATCTCTGACACGTTTCTTTTACACTATCTAGCGCACCCGTAGATATCCAGAGATGGTGATGATTCAAGATCTACTGGAGCTTTAATCTTCCCCTTTTCCAGTTACCTGCTTTTGCGCAAATACATGTGAATATTTATCATCATCATCATCTAAGAATTACGTTAATAGCAATAGCTGGCTTGTTACGATTTAAAACCCGGCCCTATGCAGAGCTTCTAACTGGAGCTGAAGTCGTTCCGCCTTGGCGCTTCGTTCGTGACTTAGCGTCCGAGTCTTCATGAAGCGTTTCAAGAATTCGTCAACGCTGAGCTCCTCTGTAAAGCATAACAATGGAGCGTGGGTCGTTAGTTTACCCGCCATAGTGGACTAATGCCAACTCGTTAACAAAAAGGAATAACATACATGGGTAACAGGGAAAAGTTGCTACGTTTTACTTACTACAATAATTATAAATGAGGATAGCTATAATGATAAGAAAAAACAAAGCAAAACGTTTGCCCCTTAGATCTTGAATTACACAATTACACTACAAACATATATGGCTATATGTAGGCTCCGACTAGCCGCTTTTTCGAGATTAGGAAGATTTATAAAGTCACGGATTTAGAACGTCTTGAACCAGTTCAGATCTTAACGTTCATAGTGCTCAACTTTCTCAACATGGAGTGTGTATTTAGCATTTATGTAGCATTTAATTTTTATTTTATTTCAATAAATTAAAAAGCCACAGTTAGGTTTCGCACAGGTTATACTCCTAAAAGCGATCAACTTTTAACGTGAGGTTTTGATAGTATTTATTAGCCGATAATAAATTTAGCTGATACATCATGAATCGTTCATGAAATGACTATTGAAGACATAGAAACATTCAATTATCCACGAGCATTTGCATCGAAATAAATCTTACAACTAACTTTATCGTCTACGTCTTATCGGTATAGTAGACTGCTTATTATTCCTTTCCGTCACTGTTTCAGGTTAACACCTACCGTTGGGTTAACGTTTATACCTAATCAGTCTAACCACACTGATGACAGGAAAGCTAATAACAAAGAAAACGATTGCGGACCTACATGGTCACTATAGATTCGTCATCTTCGACACGACTTCACTAGTTGACGAGGCCAAAGAGACCTCTGAGCCGGAAGCCATCGGACAGCCGAAGATCGGTTAAAGATAACAAAAACCACAAAAACGTCATTCTCGTTACTGAACTACTTACTGTTTAAAAACTGCTGCGCGATTTCGTCACTCTCTTTTTCAGCCTCCCGAGCACCCTTGGCGAGTTCGTTTTTAATTGTCTCTGGAGCATAGGATCGCTCGAGCAGATGAAACTTCTGCTGCCGCGCATCAAACTCATTTCTGTGTTGAGTCAACTCCTCGTAGAGCGATAGTACCTCACCTCGTTTCTTGTCCAAGTCATTCTTTACTGATAGATTTGTCTGCAATTCAAAATATGAAATTTGAAATAATCTCTAAGGTAATAGTAAAAAAATCTAATTGGCTTGTCACAGAATTGATCGCGAAACTGGGTGGGCTTCAAAGATCCAAAAAATTAGGCTTTAGTGGAAGTATGTGGAATTATGTACACTTGACAGCAGAGGTTTGACCGTGAACAAGTTAAGTAAAAATGCAATGCAGTATTTAATTTTATCGCCGTTCTCGCTACGTTGTTTGTTCTAGTCCGACTGAGTCTAAATAAGGTGAACCCTTTGGTTTGACGATCTAAACGTTTTTCTTCCTTGCGAAAACTTACTCGCGAAAATCTTGACGCGTCACATATGTTTAAAAACGTACTACGATACAACTACTTACTTTGGCCACTGCTTCGTTGGACTCGATGAGATGTCGAATAGCTTCCTTCCGCTCACAAACATGCGGTAGATCCTCGGCGAACTCTTTGATCTTCAACTCGTCGGATGACCAGTCTCGAAGGTCATCAATCGAAAGGGCGTTTACCTGTGCGTAGATTGAACTTGAACGCAAATGGACGCCACCAGACGAATTGCCTGAAGGAAGGCTACCGTTCATATACATCGTCGTCTTTGGTCTTGCGCCAGATGCGGTGACGCTCCCGACAGCTGGAGAAAACGAAGCAGGCTCTGGCCTGAAAGGGTGAATTCGCATAAAAGTTTGTTGACGTATTAAACAAGAAAAGAGAAACCAAGTATATACATACGATTATAAACAAATGGATAGTTCGTTGAAGACTCTGCCTGGCCATCCTTTGATTGCTAAGCTTGGCAGAGGACAGAAAGAGAGCATGGAAATGCTAGCAGGCCTTTGCTCTTGGTTCCGTGAACAATCCATGTACAAGACTATTCATAGTGATGTACACATGAGTGTTGTCTACTATAGACATATGAGTAAAAAAAGGATTTCGATTAAGAAAATTGATAGGACTTTAATGAAATAAGTTGAACATTAATAGACTACGATACTAACAAGTTATGGATGTAGCAATAACGTAATTTAATCCAAGAACTTAAAAAGATAATTTTTATACCGACAAAGATGCCGAATCGACGCATGTATGTTTAGGATTGTCAACTCTAAACGAATCAATAGCTGTCCTACATGCCTAGCGAGTATTTAAGTCAAGCTTGTTAACAAAGCCGCACACTCTACCACCAAAAAGAGCGCCTATATAGGTCATCCGACCGCTCTGCTAAAGTAAGCAATTTTAATCATGATAGTTTTGCTAAAGTTGTAGCATAGCCGACAAATATCTTTAGCGCTTACAGCCAGTTTTTTTTCTATTTACGATCGCTAACCAGCAAAAATTGGCCCTTTTTTCTTCCTAAATACCCAGGCAGGGTCACTTTAGCCGATAATTACGAATCTTTGCGTTCGTTGAAAAAACTGGTATTCTCATAAAACAATTCACAACAATATTCGTTCACCGAGAATGCGTTAGGCTCAAAAATAATGTTTTCAGCCGGTAGCCTTCCATTTAGCCGATTGCCAGGGCTAACTTTTGTGCCCGGTAGTTTGTGTCCGTTGAGCTTTGCTTCAGGCGGATTCCGAGCAGAAACCGAAACAGAGTGTTTCTATGCCCGGTACGTACTGCTCTGTTTAACAGGCAAACGAGTTAACATTGCATCAGTACGGAGACTACTCTGTGATTGATTGAAAAACACAAACGTCTTATTATCATATGCTCTATGTCCCGTTATCAGTGTAACAACACTATAGCCATCCATTAGCTTGAAGAACAGCTAACATATAATCAACATTATATGTGGCCAGAAGTTTTTTTATAAACCATATCTATATACGCGTGTTTGGCATAATCGAACATCCGTGCAAGGCTATACGACATCCGTGTGACTAAATAGGGAATGTTTATTATAAGTGCAAGACAAGCTTTAAACCTTTTCCAGAAGAAAGAATTTCTACGGGAATTCGACAGCGATCTGAGATATAAAATCGATAGCGGCCTTGATGCTGGAGAGAGAACTGCTTCTCTTATAAAAAAAAAAAGTTAGTGATGACCTAAAAAAGCCAAAGTGACACGCACTCGAAGCTTGCTACCAATTCTACGGAGTAGTTCCCAAACAGCGTCCGGAGCCAAAGTCGTGATAGTGACGAATCGTACTCGAGGACGCTTCGAGCGTCGGCCAAAGGCTAAAACGAGCACAGATGCAGGATGGGACGCAATGACACGAACATACCCTCCATCGCAAACAGCAAAAGATAATTTTTCTTGTAGCGTGAACAGGAATCATCGGGATCACACATTGGCCTACTGCACAGGATATAAAACGCTCGTTGTTTGAATATTAAGTAAGAAACAAGGAAAACAGTAAGATAGATGAAAGGCTTTTAGGCATTTTCGTTGAAGTAGAGACTTCCTCCGTAAAGCGAGCAAAGTCAGCTATTAAATTAGCCTAAATTTTGCCACTTGTACCCCGCGCGGCTAGCAGTTGCACTAAATTGTGATAAGAGCACATCAGGTTGACGACATTTGGCAAGAGGTTTCGGAGAGGTGTATGTACGAATGCGTATCGATCAGAGCCCAATTTTTCAACCCTTTTTTTTACCATTTCCAAACAGTGATGACTACATATAGTGCCAATTCAATGACCTAAATACATCCATATAGATTCAACGCAGACAGCAGGACCGGTGAATATTAGGATTGCACTGAGCAACAAGTAAATAGATTACTAATATGAAGAAGGTCCTTGACCTAACCCTTAATATATGAATATCATCTTAATGTGGTTTATATATATATATATTTTCTTTTTTTTATATATATTACATATTTATATAGATTAAAAACATCTAAATTTATTAAAATTTAATTGTGAAATAAATTTATATTACCTCTCATAAATTTTTTAAATTGTTATGTTATATCTTATTTGTTATCAATTTGTGCAGTGATCATCATAAGTGGCAGGGCAATGTTGATCGTCATTCTGGCATCGTGGTCAGACAACTCGGGATGCAACAAATGAATGACTCTACAATTATTTTACGTCAGTTCTACAATGGAGCCGAATAGACAAAAGCTATCTAGTTTGCCTATTTATTTCACTAATCGCTACTGTTGTCATGACAACGACACATTGTTGCGACAACGTCTCTAAACTAACTGGGGAGGATATAAACGTTTCGTGGACAGTATGCAAGCTAGTTTAACGGTGGAAACAATTCAGATCGTACTAAGTGGACATTATTTTCAACGAGTTTGTTCATAGATTGCGAAGTTGGATTGAGAGATACTTGATTCTAGAGATGTTTAGGTGCAAAATTCGTATTGCTTGCTACCGGCTCGAAAATTAAAATTGGTACATATAATGTAGTATATGCAGTACATGTGACAAGTACTCGAGAGTAAACGCGACCGGTGTCATACAGATACTGCTCACATTAGAAGCAAGCCCAGTACGGAGACAGGTAATTCAACCCACCTTCAAAGGCGCTAATACAGATACCTAACACGACCAGGCACATACGGCATCATCGAAACTGATCTTGTTGTCCGTATGTTACAAGCCATTTTTTTCCACCGGTCAAAACAGTACATTATGCTAAAACGAGCACTATTAAAATAGTAAAGCCGAAATCAATTTATTTTTAAATTATGCGTCAATTAGCGTTTGCTAACACGACTCATGCTAGGAGGTTAATCAATTCAGTCGTGTGTCAAGCTAGCAGCTACAAAAAGTAAACGTGTCGTTCTATACTTATACATTTCTGACGGAAAGAAAATTAAATGTGTACTAACCGTTTAAGTAGCGGTCTGGTGATAAAATCAGAAAGGACTTGCTGAATTATGTCAGGTAAGGAAGCGTGAATTGAGAAAGCTGTCAAATCAGCCAGTCCACAAACTGTAGAAGTATCGTCCAGTAGGGGATGTTCTGCCGCAGGTCGAACTGACAGCGTTGGCCCTTCGAAGGGAAAATTCGGTGGCAAATTACTGTACTCAAGAAAAATCCAATAACAGTTAAATGTTGTTAATTCATTCACTGACTGGAAATAACAATGACATCGTGACATTGATCTGCGACCTATTCTGACTTTATTATTCCTAGCCCTTAAGGATTCAATACTAGCTTAGTCCTCGTTAGCCATAAAGGGATAACTACTGTTTCAACGACGTTTTCATTTTGTGGTCGTTTTTTACCTAACGCAAAAGCGGTACAGTCCGTAAAATCCTTCGTTAGTAAGTCATGAAAATAAACGCCACTAGCTGTCCTATTAAAATTCTGTCATTCCACGGTTAATCAACCCCCATATGCTAACAGCAATGCAATTTATTACATATTGACGTTAGCCATTTTCTCCAAATTGTCGAAAATTTTTTTCATACAGAGAGAGTTGTCGAAGCCAGTTTAACTTAACTAGTCGTTAACCTATTCTAACTAAATTGATAACAAGTCACCAAAGCATTCCTATCAAGACATCTTTCGATGCCTACGCAGATCTTCTCAAGCGAACCGTACAGGCTACCAAAACTAAATCATTGTCTACCTTCACCCTTTTTTTTACCTACATGAATAGCTGATACTCGATCCCGGCGCAGCTGAAAGCTAAGGTGAACTCCGACTCAGGGACACGTTCCTGAATGCTGTAAGAATACAGATGTGTTCCACATCACGCACACACATAATATATAGAGAGTGTTAATAAAGGCTAATGTTTGTGTTTATCATTTTGTCTGCGGGACAAGTCAGTGTTTGGTGCGCGATGGACAAAAACTTGAAACTGCCGGTTGTGCTCAATGTCACGCTAAAGAGAGTGCGCAAATGGAAACGTCTCATTAATTTACTTATATTAGTTCAGTACAGATATGTTAGTACAAGCGCAGCACTGACTTAAAGCTGATATCCGTACAACAAAACTTGTTGGAAATCTTCGTCATAAAAATAACTCCTATGTATAAATCGGAATAGTGTGAAATCATTAAGCCCCTAATTGTTGCGCTTAACCTTACGTGCGGCGAGCAAAATTTCAACGAATATTATCTGTTAATAATATACGGAAAGGAAGACACGTAAACACGAACAAGTCGAACGGTGACACTGGAAATGCTCACGACGGCCGAAAGTCGCAAATGTTATAGATGCTAACTAATCCTATTTGTTTTATAATATTGCCGAGTGAAGAAAATAAAGTAACTATAGCTGCAAGCGAGCATAAATTCCCGTGTCAATAGGCTTAAGTCAGATCACTTGTGTTATATAATATATAACGTCGCTGTTATGCAGCAATCGAAAGTAAGGAATGACTGTACCTAATTGTCGACGTTATTTCACCAAGATTTTATAGCACTGTCACTAAATGTCGGTTCTAATTACAAAGACAAAAGAGGACAATTGAACGGAGCGGAACAGAACCAAACAGTAACAAAATGTATACTAAGCAGTAGGAAACAGAGGGCCGAAGCCGACACAAAAAACTGAATGCACAGATGTGGAGAATGAATTAGTTTAATCCAATTTAGTAAAAAATAAATTATAGCAACATTTGAAAACGACCATCCGCATAAATAAACTTGTCTTTTAGGAACGACCTTTATCTATAGATCAGAATAAAGTTGCTCTATTCTACTATTAATTAACCATTGTTGCTCCATAAATCCAAATATCTTTCCAAATACCTAGTTACAAATTTATTGATGTCCAGTACAAGAAAAGCTTCAGGCCTGTATCGGATCGTAGAGATTTTGTAACATTTGCTAGCCGCCATTTATCTATTGATTAGAAAGGAATTCAAATCATGTTTTAAATTTTGTGGACTTTGGAACAGAGGATGAGATTAACGTCAATTGTGCATTGCGAGGTGTGCAAACACTTATCTAGATTGGTGACAGCTAGCGTATTGTGCAGTGTTCATATCCTCGTCAGTCTCAATCGGGACTTGAATACGCGCTCTAAACGTCATTGAGGGCGTACAAATTCCAAGAAGGGCTCGACTAATAGAACAGTAAGCAGATATGCTATAATTAGGGACAATTTCAATTATAGCTAAGCCACACTGTACTACTTAGGACCATGAAAAAGGTATTAGGATAGCATTTTAGCGACTAGAGAGAAACGTGCCCATTGGTTTAAATATCACTACCGACGAGGGTATGATAGGAAAGTATGAACAGCACTTTATTATATTTATTAAAAACGCATCAAGTCATTTACTGACCAACTCTGAGTAGCAACTAGCCAATAGCCCTACACTAACTGCTCTTCAATATCTTCAACAGAATGTCTTCTTACCATGACGACTCGCTCGAAAGCGATCACCGTTCTAGCACGAACATAATATCGCCAACGTGTCATTGAAGCAACGAAATTATACACGGTATGATGGTTTAAGATGCAGAAATAGTAACGTCAAATTAATCAACAAGTTTTCGAGAGTGACAATAGGGAAACGGAATCACAGGAAAAAGAAAGGATAAACAGCCAAACGTCTAAAATATATCAAACGGCTAAAGCCAAATCACTTGGAGCATCGCGAACAAACAACGATGCTCAAATAAAGACAGCATAATAAGAAAAAACTAGGAAAGAACATATGAGTTAAGATAAAAGCTGGAAACAAAATTTCCTGCAAACTTAAAGAATACGTGTGTTATGCTAATCAAACGCACGAATACTGACAGAATAAGTAAAATTTCTTCATAAAAGTATGAATAAATGTACATTGATGATGAATACACGCCGCTCCGTGATAAAGATTGTAATGTCATAAGCAATAGGTATAATAGTGGAACACAACTGATCGTTGATAAATTACCGATGATAATTATAATTATTACTAACTCTACGATATAACATTATATATATATATATATTTCTTCAAGTAAACGTTATTTCGTTTCCCGGTTATGAATAGGAATTGTTCCCATTCCGCGCACCCTTTAGCCATGTCGCTATTCGAATTCCACAGTTTCAGTTGTGACAAGAATCGACTCGCTGTGGGAACAAATAATAGTTAAACTTTTTTTAAGCGTATCCATAAGCCTAGAACGTTTTCCAGCGAATCAATTTCGATCGAGAAAATCGCATAACTGTACAAACTTTAAATTTCAGTTCTCATCTCAAAATCTAAGATCTCCAAATTATCCGACTACTTACATAAAATAAGCGCCATTTTACATCAAGTGGACAAAAAACTTCTGCTTCTAAAGCCTGCTTTATGGATTGAGCCCGAACAAACTTTCTTTTCCAACGATATCATAATATACGGCAGTGCTACAATATATATATATATATATATATATATATATATATATATATTGTAGTAAAGTCGAATTCAATAACCCAATAAAAATAGATAATTTTTATTACAATAATAGGTAGACAATGTAATTTTTTTTGTTTTTCCTAATAATTAATCATTCCTAGCACCATATTTATTCTCAAATATAAACTTACGTGAAAATAGCTGTAAAATTGAATTATCTGCGCCTGCCCTACGTTGCGACACTATTGATCGTGGAAATAATTATTCGGTATGAAAAAGTCCTCTGCACCACCAAATTGTTATATAAAACAGAAATCAATTTAGGCTTGACATTCGAAAAAGTAAGCTGATCTTGAAAGGACTGGGATAGCATAAATAACCGCACAGAACACTTCGAAACTAATCCTCTAAAGGGTCGTAGAATTCAGTAGACAAAGCATTTATTCCGATGAGATCATTTTGATAAAAGTGATTTCGCATATACATAATTGTGTAAAAAATATTGCTCAGATTCAGTAAGCGTACGCGCGTTCAAAGTTAAGTGGATGCAGAGAGGCGCATGTTCTTTACTTAAACATTTCCATTTTAATAAAAATGGCTATTTGAAATGAAAATACATTTAAATTTTAACTAAGCACGTTTGACTCTTCTGTACAACACAGGTCCTCAGTCTCCCAACTCGAACAGCATCCTCTACAAAATGACACACGTATCGAAATCATATCTGCAAAGTCGCTTTTTTCTCACGACTTCTAGCTAAAAATGTCGGCGCCCCATGCAACTGCTTGGAAAAAATGGTTTGATTATTAAACTCTATCATATCCGAAAGGATTGACGTCAAGTGTTGTAACATTTTTGTATATTTTTGTAAATACAAAGTATCATTTGACATGAGTGAAGTAAAGAACACATTCGTCGCAGCGTGGCCTACCACAACTCGTTATCACATCACCCTACTGAATGAGATTTTCAGGCAGGTACAGAATATTCGAAAAAATATACGAACCACATAAATAATAGCATATACCCATGCGTGTTTCACGGTTTAACCTAACCTAACTTGTCACGACTGGCATTCACGTATCGTTCGCAGTTAGGAAACTCTTAGGATACGTGAGGATTTCAACACTTGACCGGCATGGTATAGCAAGACAAGAGAGAAACGGTCGTATTCACATATACATGGTGTGCGTACAAGCACTCATATAAAATGGCATAAGAATTTAAGTATGTGCGCGATAGATGCATACATCATGCATTTTAATTTCGCTTTATCAGATTTTGAAACACTGGGTTTAGCTTTCCAACGACACGCCTGAAGCCAAATGTGCAGATATATATGGATCGAACAATCATCGGAGCTACAGACGAAACCACTGTTCTCTCTAATAATCTACCCTCACAATTGGCTATCCTGACAGCGCATGTTGAATTTATTAAAAAGTTTAATGCAATAACACTGACGTAAGCCGCTCATATACTCACACAGATGCTTGATTTTTTTAGGGAGTTAATCCACGAAAGATTACGTCTAATGTTTGAAGTCTGACCGAAACAAAATTATAAAATGAGCACTATTCCATTGACATAATTCGGAAAGTTCTATAGCTAAAGCAATGCCTCATGGTTGAGCAACAAATCGTTTCGTTGCAGAAATACGGATTTTAGAGGTATGTGGCCACTATGAATGAATCGTTTGTCTCAAATCTCTAATAATTCAATACCTAAGTGTGGTAAAACAATACATTTTACTGTAAAATGTATTTACAGACCAATTCTTTTCTTTAAGTGATCAGAAGTGTTTCGCCCTAAGCTAATTTTTAACCAAGAAATTCTATCAGTTGACTTCGAGATGTATTAAAACTAAAAATTGATTCATGTACGTTCTTCAAATAGAGTATTCTGCAGTTAAAGGTCAGTGAAGTTCACAGCCATGATAAAACTGCTAACAAATAGTGATGCTTTTATCCTTTCGATAACTTAAAGAAAACTCCTTACTATTCCCAACAATCCTCAATTAGAAAGATGACTATATTAGACAAGTTTTGAGCTTAACATCATCGAGCGAGCTGTATGCAGTGATCTGCCTTTGAAACTTGCCCTGATTATAAATGGTTATCAACCGGTTACGATCTCTCTCCACTTAATTTCTTTTTATTTCACAAAACGGCGATTGAAGTAACTTCACCGATTTCACTGACAAAAATGTAGACCGCTTCCAGTTAGCGTGCTTCTATCTGAAACTGTGCAAATCTCGTAATATTAAAGAAAAGCTGCAGGGATTATTTGCGAAGCGAAACGTTTCAATCTGCCTGATATAACAAAATAGAATAATATCCGAAAACTAATTAACAATTTTTAAAATTTCAGATACCGTGTCTGTTGGAACTTTCTTTTGTTGCAATCTAAAAGATGGTTGAAGCAATGCTTCTCTATTTAGGTCAGATAAGAGCCAACCAGTCAACCTGGAGTCGATTAAACAGAATCGTAATACATAGCTTTGTTGCTTTTTTCTCGACACTAACGATGTTTTGCTCCTAACGAAGGCAAGATGGCTTTACGAATGAGACCAGCAGTATAAAAATAACTGAAGGCGGCTACGGATTGTCATCAAATTAAAATTATGTTATCTAGTAGATGAAATACTATGTATACATCAGTTCACCTTTGAGGTTAGTCAACGCACAGCTCCTGTTTATCCGCCTCGACGCATTTTATATCCATAATAATTTTTTACAAGTTCAATCCGAGCAATTACTGCCTTTGACTGAATGATGTCACGCCAGGGGACCAGATCAGGTGAACCATA
Source organism: Varroa destructor (assembly GCF_002443255.2). Taxonomy (NCBI): domain Eukaryota; kingdom Metazoa; phylum Arthropoda; class Arachnida; order Mesostigmata; family Varroidae; genus Varroa; species Varroa destructor. Next base: position 9,392,050 of record NW_019211454.1, on the reverse strand, counting down.
GCGAATGCCAGTAATACTCTGGTGACGTTTACACACCGATTCCAAAGGTACCTAGATAGCGATCACTGGCCCTTCTCTTGTTGCAAGGATCTAACTAACCGATATCGTTGGAAAATATCACAAACGACGTACCATATATAAAGAATAATATCAATTTGTCTAGTATCAGCTTCACAGTATGCAATGTTAAAGGCCATAGACAAAACAAAGAACCAGGCATTGCAAGGTAAAATCAAAAATCGCATTCGACTATATCTACGAGTTTAACCACCTTGAACACGTAATTAGATGAATACAGCACAGAATGAAGGTTAAATCCCCTTAAGTTAATGATAGCTCACAGTTGCAGTTAACTTTCCACTATCTAATGCAGTTAGAAGTACAGAACAGATCTTCGGCTTTGTACGCCGACACGATACTATAATGCGCACCTACCAACTACCGCACCAATTTCATCACTTGCTAAGTCACCTCTCTACAAGCTAATTGTTTCGCTTCTAGTTGATAGTTAGAATTTCATTATGGTTCGTTCTAGTAATGCATGTAGAAAATCCTAGGACAACTCACCCAGGACAACGATCCTTCAGTTCGTAGATCTTATGCTTGCGCACCTCTTCCGGGCCGTTTCCACCTGATGTGCCGCTAGGCACCGAAGAACGTTTCGCGCTTCGAAGCATGTTAACAAAGGCTTTTTGCTCTATATCACAGGGTTGCTTATTTTCATCGAATGACGGAAAGCTTGCTCCTGCTGCGTGTCCATAGACTCTTCCGTATCGTCTTTATTATATAAAGTGCTGCCCAGAAGGCCAGCAACAACAGGATATGGGCGTACGCTGACAACCGTTTTTACTGTTGTTATTCTGCGTTTTGCGTACCATACACCCAACTTTCACACATACACACACAATCGTCCGCGAAACATATTGCGAGACGCCCTAATTCCTCTCGCATGTAGCGAGTCTCCCTTGAATAGTTATGTTCAGATATGTTTGCAGCACAATCTCTAATCGACAAGAGACAGCATAGATCTCCCAAACCTGAGTAAAAAAAGACTATTTCGTCTTTCTTTTTCTATCCAAAAAACCCTATTTACAGCTTTGTTTATTTTCCCTTCAGCAACTGTACCAGGCTTGTTACAGTACTTCATTCCGATTTACGACTGGTTATTATCGTCAACGTTGTTGTTGTTCGAACAAGCATATAAAATTTGTTAATTAATTAGGATGAGAAAGTTGGATCGTTTACGTTCACCTGAGTGTGCTTCAGATACGAGCTACTGCTGCTCAATTCTGCATCTCCAATTCAATTCTCGTTTCTTTCTTCCTCCCTCTTCTAATAAAAGTTCAATGTGCTAGCAACTAGTGGTGACGCCCAATGTATGAACGAAGAGGTATAGTTACGACCGCGATTTGCTAGCGACAAAGGTGCCGACAGCTGGCATTACGGACCCCCAGCTGTAGCAGCATCCAGCAGCAACATTACTACCGATGCACGAGTTTTTAGGTGTTCTCACTTGTCTCCGTTAGTAAATTGTTTGTTAATGAAACGAATATTGCTTACGTCCACTTCGACTGCTACGGGCTATTACAAACAGAGAGACTCGCATTTCCATACACACTTACATTCACCAGCACGACGCACACGATGGGTATCGTACTGCTTACAATTATTTGGCTCTCCTAATCTACGAATTCTATTTCCTAATGCACCTGCAAACCGTAACTATAATTACTAACTAACGAATTTTTCTTCTCTACGCAACTTCGCCCATTTAAGACAACGATGCTGACTGAGTTACAATGAATCACGAACACCTAATCGAACAAAACTCACACCGACCCCCAGCGCCATTTTGTCGTCACTCCGTTCACTTATCCGTAGAATTCGCTCGCTTGATCCTCAGCCAACCACCTAGAACGCAATGAACATTAATTGTTGGCCTCTCGAAAGCAAAATTACTATTGACTTTTCCTGCTTCGTGTTAGTTTGTTAACTACCACCCCCACGGCTGCCGGCTACTAGCAATGGGTCTAACCGTTTGCTGCGACAGCAGCAGACTTGCTAACTTAATGTTACTGACGAATTTTTCCCCGTCACTGTTTGCCCCCGATGTCACTCTTAATTTTGCCTCTGTTTTTACTACGAGTGTGTTTGCCATGTCTCTACGTTCGTTACTTGAGCCGTTAGGCATTACTTCGAAAGGCTGGTCCATTCCAGCATGAAAAAAAGTGTGTTTGTATACATTCGGATTCGAACCTATACCATCATGTGTCCTCAAGTTTAGCAGGCAAAAGAGTTATTACTACATCATCACGGAAGGAATTCTTACCACGAGTTGCGGTAGTCAATTGGATAGCAGTAATTGCTGTTCATCTGCGACTACAGTCTGTATTGTGCTGTAATGCGCCTGGGCGCAGCTACTGCGGCGCCTGCCAAGATCGTCGTTTCATGTCGACACAGACACGTGTAACCTAGACACAAACACTTGCTAGAGTCTACCACTAAGAGCACATAAGAAATCACGACTCTCCCGGTCTTTCCCCCGCCTTCGAACGCAGTCGTAGTTGACGACCGGTCTTCGCTCGACGGGCTTGTCCAGCCGACACAGAACAGCAACATAGCTAAATGCAATTTCAATCCTGTGGCTGCGTGAGTTTGTGTCGATGGCGCCTGCCTGATGGACAGCAAAGCAGACGATACGAGTAAAAACACCCGACACACTTACGGTGGGTCATGGTGTTTCGCCTAGTACCGTCTCTCGTGCACTAGCTACGAAAGCAAATACGAGCAAACCCGAGAAGCCATCGACTACATCAAAAAACTGCGGTTACCCGACCCACAACACAAGGACATAAATCGGTACCTGTGTGTGTTCCACTTTTGATAGGTTGCCTATGTGATGGTGTTGGTGCCTGTAGTTGTAATGATGCTTGGTGCGTACCGTTGTTGTGACGGTATTGTTGTGAGATTAGATGGTGTTGTCGAGCGTGTGGTGTATCGATAATGTTAATGTGATCGCTTACACGCGGGGTATTAGGCAACCGGGTACAGCAATAGTCTGTAGTGGACCCCATCCGATTTTCTGTCGGCGTTGGGGTTAGCATTGGAAAAGCCGTCACAGCAGTTCCCACGGATAGAAGAGGCTTCGGCGGCAGCCACAGCGCTAGCAACGTTTTGTGTGTGTGCCAGTACACCTATCGGTTTGTGTTTGGCGGTTAGGTTGTGTACAGGGCCCGATGTCTTCTTAAGTACGAGCGCTCTAATTGACTATTCCTGTGTGTATATGTCAAGTGACGGCTTCCCACTAAAACCAAGCGCCATTCTGTCGCGAAGATCAGAGCCACTATTGCCACCACTATCACAGCGAATACCAAGACACAACACGCGTGCGTGTTTCTTGCTCGTAGTGTTTCTTGTCACCCACCGATTCCACGAACATGCTGCTTCTACTTATGTAAGTAATATAACGTCAGTCTCCCAAAATCGGGTCTCTCAAATCTTCAGATAGGCGGTGGCGGCAGGGCTTCGTGAACAGTGAGTTGTAAACTTTGTGTCAGCGGCGAACCTGATTGCCTCGCGACATCGATCGCTGCCAATTAAATTGCCGGCGCTTCGTGGGAATTTGTCGCCGTGGGATTTTTCAGGCGGTAGCCGTTGTTTCAATATTCGAAGGGCAGGTCTCCAACCGACCGGTATTGTCGTCCGCTTCTCTTTCATTAGGTGTCAGTGCAGTAGCTTCAACGGTCTACTAGTGGTTCTGGATGTAATCACGACTATAGCAAAAAAAAGTAAACAGGGACCCCACCAAGAAGGTACAGTTGATCTGCGTTTGTAAGCGTGTATTCCTTATGCCGGCAGGGTATCTGCATCACTAATGCTTGCATTTCCTCTCGAGTGCAGACAGTCAAATTATAGAAGATACTGGCTGACACTAGCAAAATTCGATAGCATCTAACGCCTAAAGCGGCTCGGTGCGCAATAAAGTTAAATCAAGCTAAGAAGAACAGAGAGGGATTTGGTTGCATCCACAACGATTGGCCGATTCGCCGGGAAAGTCGAACCCGACCAGGCCGCCCTGGTGGGGCCTAGACAATCAGGGCATCGAATTAGACGTAACACAACAGAATGCCTCTTGAGGCGTTATCCACTGCCGACGCACTAAAATGGTGCAAAGAATTCGACTCGGGCGGATCAGACCATATGTGAGTTGTTAGCACAATTTAATCAGCCAAGTATAATGACATAGGGCTTTATTTGACCATTTGGCTACGTAACCGAAAGATGTGTGAGTGAATCCATATAAAAGAACTAATCAGCAGTGTCCGCAGGTTAGATAGTTTTTTTGTTTGCCAGTCACAGCATAACAACAAAATATAACCTACCGCGTTCATTATATTATTTTAATGTTGAAGTTTCTGCCTGCTAACTTTAAGCACGTGAAGTTTTTTGTCCATTTATATTTTCACAGAAAAATATTTAGTTAGCTCCACTGCGAAGCAACGCACACAAAAAGCTTGTGCAAAACGGAAGGACATCGAATCAGCAGAATGTTACGTAATCTCTTGCGCAGTTGTTAGAATAGAGTCGACTTCCCTACTAAAGCAAACAAGTTGCTGCAATAATGTGCCGAACTGTGCCGCACTCGAATTGCTATCCTCGAATAATATCGTTAATTAAGGTTTTTGATTTACTATCTTACATACACAGAGTACTTACATGTGCTTTTTTACATCAAAGCTAGACTGCAAGTATGCGATCAAGATTACTCAAAACTATCCGGAATTAACTTGTCCTCCTTTAAGTTACGACCTGTTGCCACCTCAGATGTTCTGCGCTGGAAGTGTACCCCGATAACGGGGCTAGCAGCTGATGAAATCGTTACGTTTTAGTTATGCTTGAATGCATTACATAATTGAATCTCATTAATCGATGTTTTTGTTTATTTTATTTTATTTAATGCAATGTTCTTATATTTATGAAAAAATTGGCGAGTTTTCTTAATAGGAAAGATTTGTCATGATAAGTGGCTGATAAAGAAAATATTTTCATTTGGATTGTCTAATTTCAATAAAAATGAGTGGGCATCCATCATGGTGTTAGCTTGATTGAAATAGAGCAGTCGCTCACATAAGTTTATTTTTGCTAAATAATCAAGTACAGTAGAATCACTAACTAATACCTCTACTCCCAAGGCCTCATTGTTGTTACATGGTATGTGGAAAAACATTTAGTTAAATAACATAAGAAAATTGGATTTGTTACAGGTTCTCTTGTATCATCTTAATTCTATATGAGTATAAACTGTGTAATAAACAACGTAGATAACAAAATTTTTACTGACAGCTTTTGTTTAGTTTGCTCTGAGACCTAACAATGGTTCCCTTATATAATCATCTTTCGTTTTGCTTTTGATTCCATTGCAGATCTGCATTACTTAATGAAGTAACCGCACAGCTTCGTAATGGCTCACACACGCAGGAGGGCATTGGTAAGAATCTCCGTAATTTAGCTATTCGAGTCATAACATGATTCGATCCTATGAAAAATCATTAAGGAACGAAATAACTTTCATATACAATGGCAAAACGTATTTTACTGCCTGTGGCTAATTGGGTAGCTTTACACATGCCCATTGATTTTGTTTTAAAATGAATCAGTGCTGAGACTATGCCGTAATCGTAATGTAACATAAATGAAAGCAAATTTTCTTGGAACAGGAACTTTGCAAAAGTTCTGTAGAAATAGAGACGTTTTATGTATAATACAGGTTTATTCACTTCCAAAAAAAAAAACTAGGCAATACCATGAAATGAAAGTTGATTTTTCTATACTGAAATGTCACATAGAAAATTCTAAGAAATACGATTTTCATATGCCCACTTTAGCACTCCATAAACAAAAATGACGTTGATAATGAAATTCAATAAACCCAGTGATTTGCAAAATCACGGAGCAGGGAAAAAATTTCAGAAACGAGTTGCGCCCGAGGGTTGTAATAGCGCTTCAAATCACAATCTGATCACGTTGATAACTGTAGTAAAGCCCACAATTTCACACCATTTTAGATTACACTGGTGGATAATTATGTTCGATGCATTACATAAAAAAGTGTCTGTGAGGACGAGGATTTTAATTAATGTTTAAACGAAATATTCCGCAGCTAATCAACATATTGGACTGTCGAAAAAGTAATGACGGGTCTTATAGCTAGAAAGATTCAGTGTCACTGAAGTCGACTCATGAATCTCAAGTTATATAACTTGAGATTCATGGGTCGCGTCCATTCACCGTTGATGCCTTTCAAAAGCTATGATTTGGCAATATTAGAAACAAACATTGGAATGCCTTTATTCAGACTCAAAGAGTACCTTGTAGGTGAGCTTGTAATTACAAAACTTGTAATATTTTACAATTTTGTAGTAATAAAGCACAAATGCTACCCACGCCAATAAAAAGTGTGCTGTTTATTATCACGATGCGTTATTTATAAAATTTCTGTATAAAAGGTACTCTCCGTGGTGCTTAAAGAATTACGAAAGGATTTAAAAAATCATTGCGAAATTCTTACGAAAACGTAATTAGCCGTGACGCCAGCACAGAGCCTTAAATTATTTGCAAAAAGGTGGCTACAAATACGAATTTCAATGTGTAGGAATTGACACAAACGAATTTATTCAGAATGTATTTTCATCTGCGAAACTCTACTGAAACGTAACGAAATCAAGCTACAAGTGAATCACATAAGACAACGATAATGCGTTTAAAATGTTATAGTTAAAGCGAGAGAAAGCTCCATAGTCGGTCCCACGTTAACGCCAAAAAAGGTGATTGAAGAGGACTCTTGCATTATGAGCTATTGCTGCTCGGCAAAACAACTGATCAATAATTAAGAAGACTACAACAAGTTTTTGAAACCGACTAGACCTAACGAACGATAGAAGCGTCGTCTTTCACCATAAAAATACCAAACTACGTACATCTTTAAGAATTCGGAGAAAATTGAGAGAACTTGGACGGAAGATGCTACGGTCTCTGCAAATTCCCTTAATGGTGTTAGTTTAATTTTAATGGAGTAACGCAAATATCATTTGTCGCAATTTTTCGCCTAGAATCTATAAAAGTTACGTAGTGATAAGATAAGTGTTACGCGAAAGATAGCAGAAGTTCATCGAGTAATGACGCATATTTTGTTTAATAGTAATCTTGTAAAATATTAAAAATATTTGTATCAGTAGTGGCCCAAAAAAACGTTAGTACTTCTTCGACTACCCGATACAATAGAATGTCATAAAATTTCTAGGTGTTTAATTTTAGATAGGAATAAAGATGTAAAGAACTTAACTTTCCGAATAAAGAAAAAAATTTTAACTATAAGTAAATCCGGGCCACTAAATACGACGGTACTGAAATATAAAGAGGAATATCCAAAAGAATTTTTTTAGTAACACCGGAATACGTAAACTTGCCAGAATGCGCCCTGATGCCTGAACGTGGTTGATTCGAATGTTTATTCATTTATCTGTGTAGCCTAATCTATATGATGGGATAGAACGATGTGTGGTTTGGACACATCTGGCAACGAACTACTATAGTGGCATCGAATATCGGGCGTGTCTCATTACGATTATGTTCATTTAATTGCATTTAGGGAGCTAAAAGGTTATAAAGAATACAAGAGTTTCGATATTGTATTTAAGTTACTGTTTGTTTACTTTATGCACGTTCTTAGACGATCAGAACCTGCTTAGTTTTCTTTGATACGTTATTGAGTTGTATCGCCATGTAACAGATACTCGAGTCCGATTTGTTTAATTCCGTAACCTGTGATAGTGTTTTTGTTAATGTAAGTCCAAAAGTAAGATCATATAGTTTTCACCCATTCACTTAATGTCGACATAGTATTATATTGACACTGCTGCATACTTACGCTGCTCGTACAAGGGGGGTTACTTTAGAAACCGAGCTCAGATCTAAATGAAACAAACATCCGGGCTACGATTCACCCATACTCAAAAAGATTTTTGTCTATCTGCGGATTCGAACTTAACTTCCCAGACAAGCAACCATTTTATCAATCCACCATCTTAATTATTTTCTAGAGACACGCTTAAAAATCACTTGTAAAAGATAATTCTCCTATAAATTCTATAATATGACATCTTATACTTGTAGCATCATGTGGTGCTACAAAAACCTACAAGATTTAAATAATTCTCGCACTATAACCTTATATCGGCAGAAAAAAGCATACAAATTATGAATAATTAGGAGCAAGCAAAAAACGTTTCTGACCAAAATTATGTTCTCTTCGGTCGTTATTTTGCTATTGCAGATGCAACCGCGAGTCTCGTTCGCCTTATGGAAGCGCTTCTGGGCAGCGGAGTTGCCCCGGGTAAGGTTTGCGCACTGTTGCCAACACTATCAGAAGAGTCGGCGGCTTCGGTACTTCCACTACACGATGCTCTGTGCGACGTGCTCTGCGTGCTTGACGGGTATACACAGGTAAGTAGCCCCATCAGATGAACTTTAAGACACTCAACTCAGACAAAAAAACACTCTACAGAATATAATGCCCTTAATAGTAGACGTGGATCGGCTTGACAGAACTGCGTATACGGCTTGAAGCATGGAGTGCCATTAGAGGTATTTCATCAGATGAGGTCGTGACTTAAACAAGCAACGTTGATCAACCCAGGAGCATTTTTGTATTAAACAGATACAATGGCACATATATATTACTTTACCATAAATATTGCGTAGTATATATCGATGGACAGAGTTGAACCAGGAACCCTCTCTGAATCTTTCATGCGCCCAATTGCTTGCTTAGTGTATAGAAAAATAAAAAAGGAGAAAGAAAAAAAAACTTAAATATATGATTTCTATATGACTTCGGCCTATTTTCAACCAAGGCTACTACTAAGTTTTGCTTTCATATCACACTGTGTGCAGTGTCGAGGCGTAGCCTGTTTAATTAATTTAATTATGTATATGATGATTATTTTTTCGTTTGTTGAATCAAGAAAATGTTTTTCAATAGTTAGCCATAAGAGACAATAAACATGTCGATTGACGTCGGTCATCCTAAAAAAATATAATCATAACCAGTTCATATAGGTAATGTCTATCAGATACCTAACATCAAGCAAAAGCTTATAGACAAACGTTGGGGAAAGGATCCCAATTCAAGCTGCACCTAAATGTATGCAAATACATCTTTGTTTGTGAAAAAGGAAAAATGTTTTCTCAATATAACTTCTGGTCTTTCGCCTCGGGGACGTAGGGAAGCGACTCATCTTATAGGCCAAGGTTGGTTGCATTAGTACGAGCTCTTGTCTCAGGAACGGGCACAAGTGGAAACCCGATTATCGATGGCGACCTGCTTCGAGAGAGATTAGATGTCGACCTCCAAGGAGAAGCTGGTCTTGTACGAAATTCGAAGGCAGCAAACACGAAGATGATTCGAGTAAAAACTCGTCTTTTGTGAGTATCTTGGAGACAGTCTTGTTTTGGGTATTTCGTTAAGTGCTACCGTCCAACATCTTGTGTGATATAGTTTTGTGCAACGAGGTTCTGCCATATTTTCTTAACCAATATTCAATGATTTTTAATATTGTTAAAATGAATACATGATCAGCCTTTCAAGCATATGTTTGGGGGATAATCTTAGACGTTTCTGTTCCTAGCAGTAAGAGCTCCAATACGATGGTAGATCTCACTCCGAAAGAGCCCCCCTCTCCCTCCGCGATTGTTTCTATTCTCAGAACATAAACGGAGGTTAATTTATTTATTCATAGGAGGAAGCTTATTCAAAACTATTTTTATCTCTCTGTGTGCTGTGAAAATTATACTTTTAGTTACAAGCAGAACAAGTTTAATTTACACCGTGAGGAAAGTGAAGGTTATGCGAAACTGCTTACGGAGCTGTTGAATCGTCAGCATACGGACAGTAGCAGGTTATTCGAGGTGCTGAAGGCGCTCATAGGATGCTTTTCGCTCGACCCTAACCGTGTGTTGGACTGTATCCTAGAAGCAATCGAGGACCAGCCTGACAGGTACGTATTACATCCGCTATTTCATTTATTACACAAGGCGAGAAAAATTCGTTGACTATCAAGAGACTTGTGCTCCACCCTATATAATATAACACAAACACGCACGTTGCGCGGTAACGTGACAAATCAAATTATTGACTGCAGGAGCCAGCAATCGCTAGGTCGAGTGCCAAGGCGCAACATATTTTTTTGTACCGAAAAGTGTTCTTAATAAACTCGACCGTTCGCAGTAACATACTTCGTTAAAATACGTAACAGCCATGGATATAGATATGGGTCATTAACCCTTAATAAAGAGGGTAGCTGATAAGACAAAAAAAATGACAATCATTTGCGAATATGAGCGTTCGTACATATAGTTGTTGTCGTTTCTTAACTTTTTTGATAACAAAAAAAGCTCGATTATCTAATATGTCTTCACTCATCCATTTCAGGCACGAATTGCTAATTGGCGTCTTGCAAGCCTTCGGCATGGATTCGGGAAATGTTGCCCAAGTAATCGGATTTAAGTTCTCTTGCTACCAACAGTTGCAGCAACCCTCAGGCGAATCGGGATCAGCCGGAGCTTCTGGAGCCACCGGCGGTTCCGAAGCCCCTGAGAGCTTATTCAAAGCGTGTGCGTTACTTATCAAACACGAGATCATCACCGTTGACCAAATCTATTCCCTTGTGAGTTGCTATTTAAGGATTACGTCCACTATTTGAGTACTGTCTTTAAACCATGCATAACGTCAGTCATACATGTTAGCAGTAATCTATAGAGAGACCGACGTCCCGCTGTTTCTTGAATCGTTGAATTTTGCTTTTCTATTCACAGCTTTCCCCTAGCAACGAAACTCTAGTCGAGCAGTACCGTGAAGAGCTTACCACAGCGAGACAATGGGCAAAGAAAACCATATCTTTAACGACTGAGCAAATAGCCGACGCAGAAAGGGCGGAGGCAGCCGCCGCGGCCGCGGCTATGGCTAATGCCGAACAACAAGAACAAGTTAGTAGTAATTCGACTGGTAATGGGGTTTCCGGAGTCGCCGGTAGTACGAAAAGCGGCGGAGCAACCGGTGCTGCGGCCGGAGCTTCCACTCAGCAGACAGCAGCGGAAAAAACCGATGGACAGACCTCAACTTTGGCGACTTCAAGTAGCAGCAGCAGCGGCGGCGGTAGCGACGAGATGGCAGGTGGACCCGGAAGCAATGCAGGATTAAGCTGCTGTCAGAAGCTGGCCCTACTCGCCGCCCTGGTGCAGGTGGGCGCCTGGAAACATCTCAGACAGGTGCTCGACTACATCCCCGGTCCCCTTGCCATGCTCAACGAGAGGGTTCACTCGACGGTTATACAGGTGAATGTGGGAGACAAAGAGTATATCGAGTTGACAGTGAATCACAAAAATATATAAAGTGTATATAAAAATCTATTAGTCTGCTATCTTAGAATGACCATGATAAAATGGTCACTTCGGTCTGATCTATTGCGAGCTATTAGAGGTTGGGATTTTTTGTGTCAGTGAATATGGAAATTAGTTGATTTTTGCCCTAAGGCTAAGTTTAGTATTGTTTAGGCAGTTTATTTGGTAATCGTTGAAAATTTGGTAAACGTTTATATTGAAAAGCTGTTTGTCTTTTAAGTGCTACAAAATAAACATAAAAGCAAAATGCCAAAAAAAGTTTCATTTTTCTGGAAAACAACGGTGTGACAGAGTTTCTAAAATACAAGAATGTTGCAGCAAAGGCAGAAGTAATGCACGCTGAAGAGTAAGGCGCGTGGCTGCCCACGCCCGGAGATTAACTTTACAAAGGTAGAACACGATTTGTTCGATTCTGCAGTAGAAACTTTGAGTCACAGTTGGAAATTTTTTTGAGTAGCAAGAACACATATAGACAGGTCAGTAAAGCATTTCAACGGCAGAGCGGCAGCCCGATTAGTGCAGTACAGTGACGGTAACGAAGTGATAGATTAGAGTGGATGTAACCGATCACTGGAAATGGGTGATAGCAAAACTGGAAAAAAGCAACGGGATAAGTCAAATTAATTATGATGAATATTGACTGAAAAATTAAGAAAATTAAAAATTAATATATAACTACAGGGGTAACGGAATTAGTGCACCGAGGACTCGGAAAATATACTAACTAGGAAAAATAATGAAAGCGCATGTTTGCAAACCGTGATTCATTATATTGGAAATATTAGAACATGGTGATAATATAACCACGGCAATACAACGAAGTTCTTGGAACATTCCAAGAGCAAAACGTAATAGATAGAGCGGGCTACTTGCAATGGGATAACTCTTGACCACACGTTTCTTACTAGTATATAGTGTACTTTAGGCATGCTGTGACATTAGCGAAGCGGATTGATTGAATCGACGGCACAAGGGAGCCGGGCAAAGTCCCCAGGTCTGTCCAGTTATTATTATAAACATTAGTGATCATTATTATTTTGTGCAAATAGCTCGTTTGAATATATATACTTGCAGGAATTACTTGTGAATTGACATCGTTGGATAATGACTGAATCTTCTCCTCAATTCCAACAAATACAAGCTTTATCTGAAATTCTAAACCTAATCGTAAATGCTATGAAATATTTTGATTATTAACAACATGATTTAATAACTCTTAGTTTTTAATGTATGACAGCATCTTCTTCTCGTATTTTTCTGTATATATATATTATATTACATATATGTTCGAGTTTATTCTGCCCGTTTTACATTGAATTCACCTATGCAAATATTTCCGTTTTAGACACTACATTATATGATTGATCCACTCTACTCGAAGAACTCGACACTCCCATCGGCGTATCGCAAAAAGATCTCATCGAAGCAGAAAGTGTCCTCTATTGGCGTGGAGTGCGTCCAACAAGTGAGCACGTTTAAAGAGTTCCAGAAGGACGTCGTACCGCTGGTCTGCACGTTGGGGCCCATGCTGCACAAGGATCCCGTGTTGCTGGGTAAGATCGTGCGTCTTTGCAAGGTAATTGTTAACTCTTTTTACTAGTACCGCTAATGGATTCCTCTGTAGCGTGGCCTACCTATGTGATGACGATAAAAAATCATCAGTTCGCATTTTTGGCTTGTTAGTATTTTGTTATAGCATATTATTTAGTTAACGAAGGCATTTCTTATCCGTTCCGTGCAGACATATGTAGGTAAGAAGCCTCACGAACGTGTTGACTTCGGAGCCGATGAGCTCGAATTGGACATATTAACTCTCCTGGAAGAGGCTCTTTTACCATCCTTGCAACTTCTACCGGCCAACTGTGCCGTATCAGAAGAGCTGTGGTGCGTGATAAAATCCTACCCATACCAACAAAGGTAAAAAAACCAACAAAAGCACCCAAATAGTTTCTGCCATAATTTTAATTACCTTTTTCAGTAGAACATCTAACTCTAGTAACGGTCCACGGTGTTGTTCTTTGATGTCCTTGCTACATTAGCACATACGCATTTCGTGTTTTTAATTCTTTTCATATAGTTTGTGTGAACATTATCTTAACATATGTTTCCTTAAAAAAAATATTGTCTTTATTAACATCACATACTAATAATAATGATTGTTTCATTTGTCTGTTCTTGGCTGTAGGTACCGGTTGTACGCATCGTGGAAACTTGAAAGCTCTCATCCGCTGTTGATTCGTGTGCGCGCAGTTACATGGCGAAGAACTCGTCATATGATGAAACGTCTTACCAAAGAGACGGCAAAACAATGCGGCCGACAGTTGGCGAAACTTGCTCATTGCTCACCATGCTTGGTGCTCAGCTACATGCTAACACAGGCTCAGCAGTGGGATAATCTAATTGGACCTGTGGTATGTATTTTGCTCTGCAATTATATTTAGTTCCTGTCGAGCCCTGCGAAAGCCGCCAAAAATTCAACGTCTATTTCGGTTTTTCGTTCAATAATATACCCATAAATCATCTCTAATATAATAAAAATTTGAGTAGTAACTTTCTATTTAGTGCTTTCTATGTACTTGGTGGTTTTGATTTTGTTGATTGAATATATGTGCATTTTGATCACTTTCAGGTGGATTCGTTGAAGTTCTTAACGAGTTTATCTTACGATTGCCTGGCTTTCTGCGTCGTAGAGGCTCTGTCCGCGCAGAAAAAAGATCGTCTCCAGGATGATGGGGTTACGGTTAGCGGTTGGTTAAAATCGATCGCATCGTTCTGTGGAGCCGTCTTCAAAAAGTATAACATCGACCTCACTGGATTGCTTGCACTGCTAGCGAACAAGATCAAAGATCAAAAATTGTGCGTATACCGCTGCTAAAATCTTCCTGTCTAAAAGTCGGTGCTATGCTAAATATGAATGAGTGAAATAGGCCTTTGACTCGTACTGAACTAGAAATGTCGAGGAGGAAAATGAGGAGTGTGGTTTACCTTTTTTTTTAACATTTTCAGCTATTTCTTTTGTGTAACCAAGTTTCCAAAGTCATCTTTTCAAATATACCATTAAATACCTACCACCCCTCTAACCTTTAGTCGGGTGGGTTTTGTTGCGAGTTTTTCTAGTAGATCTATGAAACGGCATAACCATTTGCCAACGTTGAAATTCGAACCAGCAATAGCCTCACGCTCCTAGTTAGCATTGCAGTCCTTGGGAAGAGATCCGCACCAGTCACTTAGACCACAACGGAAGCTCTGTCAACAAGTTCATAAATGAATCCTTCGTTCACGTTTAAAGGCATGTTATAATGAACTGTTTTTTTTTCAATTAATTTTCAGCCTCGATCTTCTTGTTCTCAAGGAAATTGTCTACAAGATGTCCGGAATCGAGGCGATGGAACAACCAACGCCGGAACAGCTGGAAGCGATGTACGGAGGCGAAACCTTACGAGGCGAAGCAAGCTACTTTACACAGGTAATCTATAGTATATCAATTATGTTCATTTTTTACTTATTAATTAGTGTTCTATGCTGAATCGATAAATTTATGCATCGATAAATAATTTTTTTTACTATACATTTTACTATATGATACATACAATTGCAGGTAAAAAATGTCCGGAAGAGTAGCCAGCGTTTAAAGGATGCTTTGGTTCAGCTCGATTTGGCAGTTCCATTATGTCTTCTGACGGCACAACAGAAGCAGTATATTCTCTACCGTATTGAAGATGCTCATATTAAGCTGTTGGGCAAAATGTACGATCTCTGTCAGGAGACGCTGTTCCAGTTCGGTCAGTATTCGAAACGAGTCGAAGATACAGATGGGCTGTAAGCGGAGATTAAACCTATCTGATTTAGTTTCCTACATAACGAGCATAACCCTCCAATAGTTGTTTTTTAAAAGGTATATTACCGTGTGGTATTCGCCTATTTGTATTCAAGTACATAGAAGACCGCTAGTCGTCTATCATCCTTTACTAACATCTGTTTACCCATGCGTTGCCTGATTTCGTGTGTTGTAGGCCAATTTCTTCTTGTAAACTATAGCTCAAGCGAACATCGGCTACCATCTGTCGGTGAACTGCTGTCACGGTATATGGTAACAGCTGACGTGGCGTTCTTCCTGGCTCGACCAGGCCTGATGGAAAATATCGACACGCGTTTCCAGCAGATGAAGCGAGAGGCCAGTGGTGAAGTTAGCAAACAGGTCGAAGCGCGAATGTATGTGGATGCCGTAAATTACGTACTAGGTAAGTTGCTATTTGTAAATAATGAGTGTTTGAGCCAAGCAAGCGTATCAGAACAGATCTACCGAATATCATTATGTATATCTGACCTTGTTAAATTAATTGGCAACTCTTTTATGGCGTATATGGGTTAGGTACATACATGTGCAATAAAACTGAGCTGCCATCGACAAGGTAATAATTTGTTCATTCGCCTTTTCATACATTATACCACTTATTTTTCTTTTTCTTTCATTGCTGGTTATCATACCTGGTTGCATCTTCACACTGTACTTCGTATTTTGCTACGACGTCTCTCAGGTCCACTAAGCGAGGCGATCAAGCCCAATTACCCACCAAAATGTTGGCAAGATCTTAGCAGCGAGCTGTTCGTGGCTTTCTGGACACTATCTATGGGTGATGTGGTGACACCGGTAGCCGGTTACGAACGCGAAATATCCAAGTTACGAGCACAAATCGCCGTTCTTGAAGATAACAAGGAACTCGCGCCCGCCAGAAAGAAGAAAGACAAGGAGCGCTGTGCCGCTCTTATCGATCGACTTCAGGAAGAGCAGCGAAAACAAGAGGAACACGTAGCCCATGTTATGACCCGACTTCGCCAAGACAAAGATTCCTGGTTTATCTCACATACTCTCAAGAACGATACCATCACCCAGTTTTTGCAGCTCTGCCTATTTCCACGTTGCCGCTTTTCCCCAATGGACGCTATCTATTGTGCGCACTTCGTGCATACGCTACACAAGCTGAAGACGTCGAACTTCTCGACGTTGATCTGCTTTGACAAGATCTTTTGTGACATTACTTATACGGTGGCGTCTTGTACCGAAGCCGAGGCCTATCGTTACGGGCTGTTTCTTGGCACACTCATGGGGGTCATGATGCGATGGCATAGCGATGAGAAAGTATTCGATCAAGAGTGCTCGCAGTTTCCAGGATTCGTCACGAGGTTCAAGGTGAGTGAGTAAAAAGAGAATAGCGTAGATCTTAGTCTCAACAACAACAAACTCCTTGATATGCCCGTTCTTACGCATATTAAGATGTAGTGTTTGGTAGGAGAGTGGTCAGAGCACTATGCACGGAGTTTGCACATTTAGTACTGTACATCCGGGTTTAATGTGTGATTCTAAGCTTGCTGATATAAATTTGCATTGAGTTGAATAGCGTATTCATAGTTGTTAATATTAGCTTTCGGCGGATGTACTACGATTTACTGATTTGTCTGAATGATAAATATTTCGGCTGTATTATCGTTGACAGGGCGCTCCGTCAGGAGCGGATAGTGCTGGCGACAATGACGTCGATTACCAGAATTACCGGCATGTGTGTCACAAGTGGCACTACAAACTTACGAAAGCGTTGGTGCTTTGTTTGGAAAGCGACAACGATGTTCAACTGAAAAATGGTTTAATCGTGTTGACGAAACTTGTCCCGCATTTTCCGAAGGTCGGCAATCTCTACCAGGCGCTAGACAAACGTGTGGAGAAACTAAAAAACGAGGAACGAGAAAACCGCAAGGACGTCTTCTCACTGGCCAGCATGTAAGCGTAGGACAATGTTCTCATTTAATGACACCTGTAGGCTACAAAAAAAAGAAACAATAACTGCATGCAAGGACTGCTCGCAGGGTGTATATATACACCATTTAATTGTTCTATTGAAGGTAGATAGTGACTGTTCTTCGTGTGTTTCATACAATTCATTCATGGAACCCAAATCGCGAAAAATGGGGCTTTTAATCTTATTGATAAAGATCTAGGAATCACCAAGTCAAATCTGTTCAGTATAGTCGTTCGCCACCTATTTAAGTAATCATTTAACGTATTTCTGTGCAAATTTCGTATTTCGCCTATAGGTATTCAGGTCATCTTAAGTTGCTTAAGCAGCATTGTATACCAGAGAAAGATTTCCATGCGGTTGTTGACAAAAGTGGCGGTGTCGCTCAATCGAATAGTAACAACACAGCGAGCAACAACGGCACTGGACCGGCAGCTGTAAAGGTAGTGAAAAGTAGCAAGAACGACGACAGCAGGACAAGGTACGCTTCAGGCAACGCCATTACACGGCGAAAAAGACGATCGATATCACTAAAATTGACTTTTCACTATTTCACACAGAAGTCACACTACTAAAAATAATAAACTCACGGTGAAAAGTTCAACTCAGTTTACTCCTAATTACTTGTACAGTTACGTATGAGCTTGTTAACAAAATGATTAATGTCGTTCACAACATCGGCAGTAGTTAAGAAACAACAATATACAATGATCCTATAGATTGTTACAGCTTCTTGTATTAATAACAATACTGGTACTAGCCATGAAGATCTGACAAATGTGTAAATAATGTAACAAGATTTGTTAATGGAAAAGTAGCATATCTGTACGATGGTGTCAATCAGCAGGCGATCGGTTTAGTCGTAGGAATATCTTCTGTAGCCATCATCTATGCATATATTCTAAAAAATAATTAATCACATGCCATCTCGTGTTTTTTTGTTTCAGTATTTTTTAGTTATAGTCGATCCATCGAATATAATGTGTATGTGCATGTAGTGTTTATGAAATTCTTGACCCGCACATGGCCACTTACTGTAACACCTATGTCACCAAATCAACTTACGAAACAACGTTTGTTTTATATCGTTTCCATCATCAGGGGCGGCGGTAATGCACGAGAAGACGCGACATCCCTTACCCTGCCGAAGACGCCACGGGACGCCACTAACAAACAACAACAGCAACAACAACAACAACAACAGCAGCAGCAGCAGCAGACGACGACGCAGCAGGTTCAAAGGGACGAATCGCCCAATGGGCATCCAGAGGAGACGAATCGAAAGCGGCGCCGCGGAGCCGGTGCCAATGAAGATCGCGAAGAGGGTGAACTGCCGCGGGACAACAGTGGTGGCGGAAAGGACTATGGATCTGTTCGAGATAATAACAGCACCAGAGATGGATTAGGGAGGGGGGATAAGGAGACCATGGGACCCATTAAGGACGGAGGTCGAGAACGGGACCGATTGGATCGGAAACGGCTGAGACGCGAAGACCGAGAACTGTTGAGAAACGGCTCAGGTGATGGAGGTTTGCAGCAGGGCGCCCTCTCGAAGGGAAGCGGCCTTACCGACCCCCAGAAAGCGGGTCGCGATGGCAGAGCCCGACTAGTCAGTCCGCCTGATGGACCGCCTCAACCGGGAATTATCGATGATCCACGACCCCTTAAGCGGCAGTAAGTATGTTACGTTAATAAAATACTGTGTACGCTTGGAACGTTCTGATCAATGGAAAAGCTGATGTGGACATGAATCTAGAAAAATATTTGCTGGTTTATTGCTCAGTCAGCAGTTGTTACATCGCAATGATTACGGTCGGGTACTTATATCATAAGTACTAAACGAATTCGTGCAACAATTAAAAAATCTTTTTAGAAAAAATGTTCCAATTACGACCATATTCAACATTTAAGCCAAATAACTACTATATATATATATATATAATAATAATATATAAATATATAATATTATTATTAAAAATATTATCAAGATAATATAAAAACTAAGTAATTGAAGCCTTATAGAAATTTAATGTAACATGTTTAAAAAAAACTTGTTTGCTTAAAATAACTACATGCACTACTGTGAACAGCTATAGCTAAACAGCAAGAAAATCTACATTTAACTAGAAACTATTAAAATCTGCTAGTTATCTCAGTACTGAGATAACTACTTAGTGCTAAGTACCAGCTGAGTGCTGTTTTTGACTATCAGACGCAGCATCGAGTCTACTCGAATGCACCTGGGCAAGGGCAACTATAGGAAGTTCACGAGAAAGACTCGTTTAATCCCAAGCTGAGGTTTTTCACGAACATGGGTTTGTTTTAATATATGACCTGTTCAACGAGACCTTAATAGCCATTCTTGCGCAGTCTTTAAGCTAGCACACCGTTGTGTTGGAAGTGATTTAGCGATCACATGGTTATATTTTTTGCGCTTACGATCATCTCAGTTGCATTACGAAAGGACGAAATTGCATATAAGGCTTGTTGGTATTTTCATTAATCGCTTCTCTTGTAATAATCGGATAAAACTGTCAGTCGTCCAAAAAATGGCCAGTACACTTTTTAGCTTAGAATTGTATGTTATAAACATGTTAGTGGAAAAACCATTAACATCGGGGCCAGAAACAAACTCAGAAATCAAACATTCAATGTAGTCAAATATATACCGTAGATTATTGTCGCGACCACCAAGATCTATATAGGTATAATCAACTTACAGATACTCAAACGTTTCGTTGCTTTCTATTTTCAGTGCCAAATCGAGACGTTAGCACTGCCCATAGCTGAAGACATGACTGTCACGTCTTCAATAAAAAAAAGCTGTTCAAGCAGAAGTGAAAGTAAGATGAAAAGGCACCGACGAAACGAGGCGGGTTTCAAGTGTCCATATACATAGAGGCGTGATGATGAGGATGCAAGTAGCGGGCGAATATATCGAGAGAACGAATGATTCAAACAACAATATTCACAATGAATTCTAATGGCACAATAAGCTTCGTGGTCAGCTGGAACTCGCTTGGACATCCGAAGGCGAGAGAAAAACGTCTGTTGACTAGTTGATACGTTTAAACAGTAGAAGTCGCGCCTGACGGGGGTACATGTCACTTAATGTAAGTAAATGTTTCATCATTGGTGTCAGTGAATCATCGGTTTCCACTGCGACACATCAACTGAACCTTGAACTTCGTTCGGACTTTGAGCATTATGCCGAGCTGTTGATGCTTGGGTCAGCGAGATCGTCGCAAAAATTAAAAAGTCCAGTTAACGTGAAGGTTCCAAAAGAACGGAACTTGGAACAACAGATGGCCTTATCTAAACTGAATCCGTAGCTAAGCTAGCTGTTGGAAATGGTTTCGTCGAAACTAACTGTTGTGTGATTTAGCCCGAAACATACTTGCGCCATGCTTGGTAGTCCGGAAAGAATGAAAAAGCTGTGTACGCTTAAGAATTATAAAACGATATAACTAATATTAGCAGATGACAATGTACCAGACCTAGTTATAATAGTAATAACAAAAATGAATAATAATTAACTAGATTGAAGATCTGCTCAGCATAAAGGCTTTCAGTAAGGAGAAGAAGGGCAAACCAGAAAGATAACCACAGATGACGACGGCTGAAGTCATGACACTTTCAGTTAGCACTTTCTTGTTCGGAGGCTTGTTTTTTACCATCGTGAGAAATGTTTTTGTTATTGACATGATCCAACGTGCTCGCACGACGCTCGATCATTTCAGTTGAGAAAAAGGAAGTACAATAACTCGATGGAAAAGAAGGGGTCGGGCAAAGAGAAAAGGGGAGGGAGGAGAATAAGTAATAGCGGAAATCTTATCGTCGTCTAATTCACCATTACCGCGACCCGTATAAATACATGTAGAGAGCTGTATATACTATGCGTATCTGAAGGTGTGTTCTGATCCGCGAACAAACACTACTAACCGGAGGAAGTTATTGCTATATATCATAATTATTAGTATAGGATTAAAAAATAATATGAGTATAGATGACAATAATAGTCATTATTATTATCGAGCGGCGGCATAAATTCCGTATTAGTATCGCCATTGGAATAATAGCTAGCATGATGATGTAAATAAAGTGTGTACGATCCTAATTGACATTGGGTGTCGTTGTCTTTATCAAAAAGAATCGATGAGAGAACGGCTTTATGAAGAGGCTGTTCAGGGTATTTCATGATCTACAGAGAGATTCCGATGGAAAAAGTTGCCAGTGGAATAGTAGCTGATGCGTATTATTAATTGTTTCACAAACCGGAGCCGTCAGAGGGACTGTTGCAGAAGCATTTCGGAAGGGCTTACTTTGTCCGTTCCTGAGAAATCGGGCTTTAAACACAACCCTCTACCCGAGATCACAAGAGTGACACAACCATTGGCAACTTCAGGAAGTAAGTACCTCTTATAATGGAGCCAAAGTAAAGTTTGTCTTTCTTATTTAGCAACGGCGTTCCGCTTTATATCCTGATCGACCTAAACCTCGTCTATATTTAATTGGGCATACGAATTGGCCAATTGAGCTGCGTTTTCTTACACAAAAACCCTTTTATGGTAAAATGCGTTTTGCGGACGCAGTCCTCTGATACAGCTAGGCATCATCGTTGTGCAAAATGGGTATTAAATATTCTTAAGAATGATAATGAATAAATGTAAGGAAAAGAAGACACGACCTTTGTTGATGACGTCATATTGCGACAATCAGGATACGATCACCATTTATTTTCTCCTATTACATGTTATTCCTGAACGTGGTTGAATTATGCAGGTTATCTAGACAACGCGACATAACGTTAGGCAGTAAATCTAGGAAAGATAATCGCGAAGTGCACGAATCATTTGTTCAGATACGATGTTCAAAAGATGGAGACTTCATAACATTTCTGGTGTCGGTCAGTGTCGCCTTTTCTCTCTCTGAGCTTGTTGAACATCTATCAAACAGCTCGAAAAACATTTACACTAATAACTTATAATTTTTATAATAATTATGTATGTATGTAGATGCTTGAGCTCGCTCAACAGTCTTTTGTGACGTTGAAATATTGGCGATCCTTATGGTAACACCAGTTGTATATGATAACGAACAGTTCCTTTAAGTTTGTTGGCAGAAAAATGCTTCCAAAAGTATGAATATGTCAAATATTCGGAGTAAACAAACTTCGGCAAATGCTTTCGCCTTTGCCTGTTACGGCTGATAATTTTATTTTTGTAATAGCAACTGGTCTATTGAAGTATAGATTATAATAATGAAGCTTTAGTAAAAAAACACGTATATAAACGAGTTAAGAAACCTTTTATACCACAAAAATACTTTGGGCCGCTGTAGAACACTAGCTCTATGGATTCGTACCAGGGCAAATATACTATGCCTTTTGAAATATACTAGCAATGCTTGAGGAGCATATGGGGTTCCATGGCTACGAAATTGAACGCACGCCTCGTGGCTTCTCTGGTAGTATTGTTCATGAAATTTTATAGCCGGAAGCTATAAAATATTAGGAGCGGAATAGTCGGACAAGGTTTTAAAAACTTGTGCTTTAAAAAGTGTCAATTTAACAATCATGCCCACTATGTCTACTGACTTATGTAGTCAATGTTATGCCTGCTAACATGCGGATATCACAACTATAGTACGCAGAAATCGAACAGAGGAAAAAGGGTCCTTCATTCAGGTGTATCACTGCCTACCGCTTGCCTGAATCCAGTCAACGATATAAATATCGCACAATATCTTGTGCGAATAAAGAAAGTTATTTTATTTCTGGTCTACTAGGCACAAGTTCTATGTACGAATTCTATGTAAAACTCATGCTTATCCTGTTGTTCAAAAAAATTGCAAGTATTATAAATGTAAAAATTATACCATTGATTATGGATGTGGCATTATTTTCTTATGCCTTCTAGGATACTACTTACCTGAATGTATTCAGTAGGAAAATGTCGATTTTCAGTACCTGTGTATTAAGGTAATTGTTCGCTAAGATTATTACTGTTATCTGAATGATCTTATCAGTGATTTAGATCTCGGTCGTACTGCGGTTATTCTTCGGTCATGAGAAGGTCAGAAGTCCTATTCAGGCAATTTCATCTAACGATAAGATTAAGTATAGTAATTTTTTAGATTTTATCGATGTTTTAAAAGTTCTACAGTTCTACAAAATATTAACCGAGGTTTGACGGTTTTGGAAGATCTATGCAAGCAATATTATTTGTCCTGCAACAACATATATAGTGGTGGTTAGTCTTAAACAACAAAAACAAAAGAACCATTGAAAAAAATGTAACTCAGAGGAGTCAGAATTAATCTTAAGCAACACGGTCGTCGTATGTACTTTGAATACACCTGCTCCCGATACGTTTTCATTTTTTTACCTTTATATTCCGTGTAACATAACGTAGCTATCAATGTATTTAACACTACAACCTCACGCGCCATCGCTTCTGCTGATTAGATCAACTCTAATTATATTATTACTTTATTTATGATTATATTAACAATGCAATAACTCTATGACTATTGTTATTAGTGTCGTATATGGATCTTTTTTTAATTTTTTATGACGTACCACTTCGTATTGTGTTTCGCTCATAACTATTTTCTATTCAGACTCTCGCACAATCTTCAACGCTCATCCTGCTTGGCATTTGATTCTCGTTGGATAAACCCTCTGGATCATCTGTTATGCGCATCCGCTGTACAGGTAAGATTAGTGAAGTATCTGTGCTGAGCCGCCTTTTCGCCGATCGTGAAATTGAGTATTGGCCGCAGTCTGATGTGCCTGTTGTTGATCGTGTCGGATCGGAAGTTCGACCCGATTTCTCCGACTGCGGCTGACGCGCTTGAACATCGACGGCTATTCTTAGAGTGGACGACATCAGTTTTGCGACGCGAGTGTTACAAGTAACAGCGCAAGCGGTTTTGCCAGAGAACAGGGTTCGTAGGTTAGCAGAAGGTTTTTTGAATAGCGTCTTTCTGATCCCTGGACTGCGTTGAAGCTGGGGGTGATGTTGAGCACACAATGCGTAGCGTCTCAACCGATCAATAACAGTATCCCGCGAAAGGACGTCATCTGAATAAAAAATTGTTTGGTTAGATTCAAGGCAAACTAACGACGACCAATTTTGCTAAAGAAACGTATTTGTAACTAGTCATGAGAAAGGCGGACACGCAAGTTTATAACAGGATAAACGGTCACCGAACTGTAGTCCATCTGTCAGTTTAATAAAGTATTAACTTGACCTATTTCGAAATTCAATGCTGTTCCATCTAAAAAGACACAACAATGCCTACTGGGAGATATATTGCCGATCCTTTGAAAATACATAGATACTATCTTCACGTTTCAGGTAATATACGGGGGTTTAAGAGACTCACTTTTGATCCATACAACGTAGTCTTTATAGTAATGCATGTAACTGCATGCGATTTCGTCAGCAAAATGCTTTTGAAAGACTTCCACGAGAGAAACGCATCCTAGCCTGCGAAAGGGAATTGTGAATCCCTTGACATCAGCGTATCGCATGGACAGCATCTGTCCCGAAATACACAGTTGGAATAATTAGCAATGAAAATACCATTTAGTTAGCTAGTTTTTGGAAAAAGTTCAAAGCACAATGTACTCTTGGTCACCTCGCTGTCCCCTGATAATCTGCAAGGTTCTTGACTAAGGATAATTACAGAAGTTAATGTGAGGAGAATATCTGGCTACATGCAAAATAAAAAGAAAATTTTAGAAAACATACAGTCAGTGTAAGGGGACTAATTCTTCCTGTAAGGATTGAGGTCACAATTGACTTTAACTCGTCCAGGATAACGCGTCGTCTGTCCATATCTGCGGATGCCAACTCCATCTCTGGCTCACTGTTTTCGGGCGTTTTTGGCTGAATCTTGCAGGCATTTGCTATGGAATAAATAAATCTTTAATGCGAGCATCCCATCAGTAAAGTCTCTCACATCACTGATCTACATAGAGCTGATTTGAGCACAACCAATCTAATTGTTAATAATTGTTTAATAGATGTTCATATTGATTGTTTTTATAACTGACAGGGGCTATAACTCGATTAATTGTTAATTTCAAAAAAAATATCAGGATGTAAAAATAAAAAGTACGTAGACAATTTTCTGTTGAACATTCATATAAGCTATGCCTCAGCCGTATAAACAAATCGTTAGATCAGACATGCCAGGCCACACAAGGTTCAAAAAGCATTAAGTGAGACACTCATGCATAAATATTTATTGACCACGTCGATGGCCAAATGTATAGTTCAGATCTTTTTACTAAAAACACTGATCGATTTCTAAACAGTGATATGTGCGAAATGGTTCTACAGGGGCTGGATAAACTGCATCGAATAATTTGGACCTCATGTCATTTCTACTTGTTTATTTTCGTTACAAAGCTGTGTAACGTTAGCCAAACAAAAGCTTTTTAAATCCGCAGATAGTCTCATATTTTACTTTGTCTTCTTTTGTAATATAAGTCCAATTGAAAACGACAGTGCGGCCAAAATAATCATCCTCGATGCATTAGAAGTTAGCATTCATATATCGGTGACAGTATGCAACACACAACTTGTGCTTTAATATATTGTATACAGATTTGAATCACATACAATAATTTGAAAACAAAATCCAATATGATGTACATTCTTGTTATTTTTAGTACTTAAAACATGATATATATATATATCAATTACATGGAGATACCGTAGAAATTTGCCGCTAAATTTGGTCACGTAATAAAATTGAACGTCATAGAAATATTCCAACTATATAAACATAATCTCAAAATTACCCAAAGTCAGTATTTGTACGTCGACTTTAGAAGCGACCCCGTCATCTTTTCCGACTTCAATTAGTAAATTATTAATTATTGCCATCGAGAAAGCCCAAAGCACATGTACACAAAATAGTAGCCAACCAGAAACTTGCATACACCGGAATCGATAGGCGTCAAATCGTTGCTATATCTTTAACAAGTTTCCTGAAAATCATACCTGTATACGGGCCCCGCTCTGTTGCACCAAACATTTTTGTAGTCTGGCCGATCACATTGGTCGTTGAGAACACAGCTAAGCAAAAATTCTTCACATGTGCACAGTTAACCTATATCCAAATTTATTTTTCATAACAACACAACAGACGTTACGGTCGTAGCTTCTTCAGATACTATTTTACACTTTCCTCACCGACGCGATGCGTTCGAGATATAACACTGACCGCCAAGAAGTTGCTTACAAATTACCTCCCTACGATGTGAAGCAATGGGAACTTTTTTGTGGTATTAGTATAACCACAATCAGCACGAAGCTGCGCGTTCCACTAATGGTATCGACGGCCAACGCGGGACTAATCAGCAGTGGCGCCTTTGAGCATACGTTTTTCGCGCGCGCGGTGGCTTTCATCTTTCTTTTATTCGGTCTTAGAACTTCTATGGATGGATGTATTGCCGGATGGCGGCCATCCGTCGAAAGAGACAGGCTGTTCGATCAGACAAAAGGATTTTTGTTAAACATCAGAGAGTTTTATATAATAATGAGTAGGAAATCTCGCCACGGAACTAGACTAATGTCTTTGATTGGTTCGACATTTCATTGATTCTTTTGCAGTGTTTCAAGCTAAAACGTTTTGCGAAATTTATTATAAAGTTCGGATTATATTTTTCTCTTGGCCGACCTTCGAGTTGGCGTTCCACGAAATTTTCGGCTCTAGAATCTCTGTGGACACTACTATGGAAGAGCACGCGGTGTCTTATTTTCTTTTTACTGTGGAGAAAATTTGGATTAAGTTAATGCGATTTGGGTTCGCCTTGTTCTAGCTCTTATGTAGCATATCCTTGTTATAATTTTTGTCTCTTCGACACGGCATTCGTGAGTCACAAGAAGTAAATTAACTACGCAGAAAATTAGACAAATCTATATGTATAAGCAAGGTTGGCAAGCGATGCACACGAATTACACATGTTTAAGAAAAAAGAGTGCATCTATGCATAGGTTATCTCTTCTCTCAGTATAGGTACCAAAAATATGTAAGCTATATATGCAAGCGAACGCTCTCTGCGCCGTCAGCAAGCCAAATCTACAAAACAAACCCTGTTGAACTCCTGATAATTTATCATAACACATATAACAAATTAACGTATTTCATTTTTCCATTTATGATGCCAAAGGTTTGTGATACATTGACCAGGTGTAATAGTTTCTATAAAGTCTGGTAACTTAAAATCGTGTTTTTTAAACTAAACCTGTTATTCAAGTTTGTATCTTTATGAACCGTACAACTAACAGTTCAAAGCGCTCCCTTAAAAATCAAGATGCGATTGCTAACTAAATCAATCAAAACTTACAAGCAACCTCTTGCGTAAAGTACATGAAACTTTTGTAAACCTATTACAATTTGATTACAAAACCGATTCTACAGAAACCGGCGGCGCGCACAAAAAGCATACAGTGCTGTTCAAAGACGTGACGCGTATATTTTGCATATGCACTTGCTAGCAGTGCATTTCATGAGCGCAGATCGTTACGGTGAGAAAAGATGGAGACACGATTCGTATTAGTCTACACGCGCCAGTCTTCAGATCAACAAAGGTCGGCTTGTATTAGTGCGCTAACATATCCATTCTCCGACTGTAGCGCCGCCACGTAAACAAAAGTAGTTTTGTGGAGATCAGCTGACAACAATATAACGCCAGGCTCGAATCATGTTCGAATTATTCGAATATCGGCTATACAACTAGGATTTATAAGATGTCACGTCCTTATGAGTCTTTATGATGACTTGTTATTGGCAAACTATGTAGCAGGGATATTCTGGATTGGATATTGTGCTGGTCAGATGGTTTCGTACCTGTGATTTTTCGTGCGTGCTGTCAATGCTTATAGAATGTCCTTGTGGAATCGGCTTTCGATGTGTATGACGCAAATCGTGGTGGGTTCGAAAAAGTCGCATGTACTTTGTGCGAGTTACCGCTTGTAAGTTACATATTTGATAAGTACGTGCTTTCGTCGCTAATTAAAATTCTTCTAAAATTCTTGTTTCTCATATATATATATATATATATATATATATATATATATATATATATATATATATATACAGGCTAATGTCAATAAGGAAAAATATTATGAGTAATATTAGTAAAGAGCCACTGCGTAGGAAGTATTTGCAATGTTCAACGCTAAGCAGCTCGGCGAGCTATTCTTACCGAGTATAAATTTTAAAACGATATTGACAAAAGTCAGCAGTTTTAAATATGGTTCTAATTTGATAGTAGAATTTTGTCTGGTCGAATTGCTTTATGGAAGCGAAATCATTATGGTTTCCAATGGTTTTCTGCAGGCAAATAATACTTGCAGGACTCATATTTTGAGAATGTTAACCAGCATTAACATTTTGATAGAATAGTTGCCGATATAAAAAATCAAACCACACAGGATATTCAAACAAATACTAATAAAATCGTTCAATTAAAAAGGCTCAGCAGAATCTCTAAAAATCAACGTCAATATCATCAATTAACTCAGCTTTGCTTCTATATAGCAATAAACTATAAATATGTTAGCTATCCGTATCTTCAACGAAGTTTGGATCCGTTCGTGCAGCCTCAATTAGACATTGCAATTAGACATAAACAACTGACTCCATCCAGAATGAAACAACCCTATAGAGATTCTCAGAGTCAATTCAAAGGACTGGTATTGCAGTTCTATTTTGCAAGTTTGCAAGAAAAACCAGTTATATACGGGAATCTTGATGGCAGATCGACAAATGTTAGTTCTAAAATGTGGACTCGTTAACGCATTATGCTGGAATTCTCTGTGTTACCTCTTTTTAATAGATTTCAATAACAATTTAAGATGCCCGGTAAATTAGCAACAGTGGCCTTGAACAAATAAAACAAGGTGCCGAAAGGCGAAGGTTTCCAGAGGGTAATCTATCTTTTAACAGATCGTTATTGTAATATATAATAGCTTAATTTCGTGCCTCAAATCGTCTGCTGCGTAATTTATTGTATAGTTAATATATCCTCTAACTAGTTGTATTAACATAATACATTATGGCTTCATTTTGAGTCCCAGATCGTATTAGGGTCTGTTGCGATAGGCTATCCTACTAATAATCTATTTTTGAACTGGTCGTATATTATGACTTGATTTTGTAGCCTAAATTGCACCAGAGTTTACAATATCATAGATCATGTAAAATATTATCGAACAAATATGTGCAGTAGTAATAAAACGCTATTAAAAAATAATAAAACGGACAGCAAATTAATATTTTTGCGTAGAGGTACTTCTGAAAAAATACATATCATTTTGCTAGGGTGTATAGTCAATTCTAGCATCGAATTAGTCAGTACCATATAAGAAGCTGTAGGCCTCATATTGGTGGTAATACAAAACGAATCCTGCTTTTTCAAATACTAGCTATACTAAATAAATATCTCGTATTCTGTCACCGGTTAATTAGCTCATGGCTGTCACGCTGAATTTATTAACTATAACTATAATACACTCTGTAATTTAACTCTAATATCTTAACACTTAGAGTAAAAAAAAAGTCAACAATGAATCATAAATAACTTTGGCGACAACGGTGGATCACCAAAGATAAAAACATTTCGAATCATTTAAAAAGCTTTTTGCAAATGGGTTACTTATGACAAGACAATAAATATACTAAAAATAATCTCAATCAATGCTAAATTAAATATTTGATGGTAAAAAGGATTTCCTTCGAGCCAAGTTAGGCTACATGTATTCAAATAATGCTTTTAGAAATGTGTAAATTATGATTTTTGGTGTTTGATGATTACATTTTTTTCAGTTGCAGGTCGTATGCAGAAATCGACTTGTCAAAGCAGCCTAAAAGGCCACGGTACCCATTCCTTCGTTTTATGTTAGGCTTGCGGCAAGCTGAACTGCGCAATCATCCCGCCTCCAAGTTGTCTAAGATAGCCAGCGTTAAATGGCAGCAAATGAGCGAAGATGAGAAAGCGGTAAGGTTAATGCGTTTTAATGTTTTTTCAATAATTCCTTGTTTCTCCTAATTTACGAAACATGTAATCTTATCACATCGTACTTACGGATGCTAAACTATTTACGCTAATAGCAGATGACAAATTTGTGAGAGAGTATTGAATGAGAAACTATTTCGTAGCAACATTGACCCGTGTTCGACTAATTTCTTCTTGTTGAGGTTCGCTTCACATGTTTTTTACGTAGTGATTGTTTATTATTCTATCAAATCCGGCCATGGAACGATAGTGCCTTTTCTTTGTGGTATCATATTTAGAAAAGCTTTATAATAATTAGCAGGTTGTATGAACCATGCACAATGTGTCACAAATGTTTATAGACATTAAAAATCGTAGTATTACTATTCATATATTTGACAGCAATGCGTCGCTTTAATGGAAGGATTTTAAGGTAGTGATCCGTTTTTATCCTTAGCCTAGCAGCTATCTAAAGCTCTTGTCAGCCACAAGTGAGAATTGCAATTGTAGCGACATATATGCATCAATAGGTATATTTTTAATGATCTTACTCAACCTAGGATGAGAATAAACCTTCTTCTAAGCCTAATTGTATAGGAAGAAAAAAATAGTGGCTAAATAAATAATAGAATAGTGGCTAAAAATTGAAAAACGCTCAAGTTCTTACGCATGTTTTGTCATAACGAGTGTAATGATCAGGCTCAGTGTACAGTGAGGTATACTTATTCGACTTGTATGAAGGTTAAATATATATAAAATAGTCAACCATGAACGTAATTATGAATCGTAGCTTAACTTTTGAGAATGAACCAACATTTTCCTCTGTTTCGGACAGTTTGTAATTGGAACATCTAGGTGAAATTCCAGGTTATAAATTACCTCGCGGCTTCGCTGGTAGGAGTTCAAAGAAACTCCAGAACCACAATTCTTTTTAGGCACTCTCAGTCATTCTTGATATGTTAAGAGATACTCTCCGAAATTATTCCTTTTAGGTATAGTATCAAGGAGTGCATAAGGCTTTCACTAGGCGTCTAATCAGAGTGGACTTATCATGGGTTTTTGCAACAGATCTATAAAACAGTATGGTGACTATACATACAGCTAATAAACTTAATAATAATTTTTTATTTTCGTTAATTCAAGTTTTTCCTTAATTCTCTATTTGTCTGATTGTTATTATATAATTCCTGTAATTTCCATTTTAGTAAGTACCAAGATTTGGACCAGCGTGGCATCATGTTTATTGGTTTCGGTTACAATGACAATACAGTTAAAGAGAATGCGCATTAATTACCCATAACATGCCGCCCTAAAGTCAGAAGTTGTGGAAAATCAAAGAGAAGAAGTTGTGAAGGGTTGACAAAAGACTGTTGAGAAAAAAATGTTTTCATATAGGGGAGTATACGGTATAGAGGTACACATTGCAAGCTATTTTTATTTTAGTTTTACATGAACGGTGCAATGAAAAAAATCACAATCGTCTATTACTATTTACACCCTGCTAATTAGAATGAATAATATTTCGAGTCCTCCATCCTGTGCTGTCCCAGTTAAGCACTGCTTCAGACACTAAGCGGATCTTTTCCGGTGTAAAAACAGGCGCGCTGAATTGCAAACGTTTTTTTGTAGCATTTGGGAGAATACATTAATGTGCATTCAAGATCACCATGCTAATAGCCTCTAAACCTTGTAATGGACATCTGACATTAGGCCTTTTCTGAACCTTAACACATCGGAAACCGCGAGAGCATTTTACCAGTGTGTCCGGTTTCAAGCCCAAACCATCTCGCCAGCCTCTAAGTTTAGGGGACAAATATCTGATCAATGAACAATCGCGGGAATACGTTCTGCTGGTTCAAAACACGCTACCAGAATATATGCCGTTAAATGTGGTTTTATCTAATAACCATTTATTATCGTTTATGACTTAAGATTTGTGATTATGACGGCGCTGCCATAGAATAGAAAACAGTTCTAACAGTATTATTATTTTCTACCATTTTCTTTACTTCGCCACTCGATTTGACAGCCATACATTGAAGAATTCAAAAAAGAGAATGCAGAGCACCGAAAGCAAATGGAACGTTTCAAAGAGACCCTCGGCCTTGGCGAATCTGAGTATCAACAGGCTTTAAAATGGTATCGAGCTAATAGTAAAATAAAGTCTAAGCGGCAGTTTCGTAAAATTATCGAGGAGCTTAACGGGCCAAAACTCACCGTAGGGTCACCATTCGGCCTTTTTTTTCATGAAGCTTCGCGGAAAAGCAGCGAACATGTTACCCATGAGCGTACTCAGTGGGTAAGTCACTTGCATAATCGAGCACGGTCTACAATATAATAAAAGCTACCAGAATCTCAATCGGAGAAACATACTTTCATGTATCTATATAGGGTATTATAAATTCAATGTCGAATATTTTGAATTGTGAGGCAGTCTAGTGAAAGAGGCATTCTTTCCAACGGCTGCATAAGCTACCAAAGGATTGTTTTGTCGGAGAGACGTATTTACTTAATCCATAAGTTCTCCACTACTCAAGTAATATGAATACACAAAAAAGCTAAGAAGTTTACTTGGAAAACGCGTCGAAAAAGAGTGTGCATTTAAATCCTAATTTTAGGATGCTGCATCTATTCATATAATATTAATATAATAAATATGCCCGAACACGCATAGTTTGCTTCATTTCTTGCCAAATTTCTGTGCTTCAAATTTCAAGCAGCAGCAGCAGAGCTCCTCAGCTGGAAAGGAACTGACAGAAACTGAAAAATTCGTCTTTCCTAAACAGAACAGTGGCATAAATCAGACACCACAAAGTCGAAAACGGACGAATAAAGGTATCGTTATGGCAAAGGTATGTTGCTAGGACTGGCTTCATTTCCATTAGGCATTT
The DNA here is from genome assembly GCF_002443255.2 of Varroa destructor. Classification (NCBI taxonomy): domain Eukaryota; kingdom Metazoa; phylum Arthropoda; class Arachnida; order Mesostigmata; family Varroidae; genus Varroa; species Varroa destructor. The sequence goes on along the minus strand of NW_019211454.1, from coordinate 9,358,892 downwards.
CTACCAGTTTGTAAAACTGAGACATGTTATTTAGTTAGTGACAAACTAATAATGAGGGCAATTCATAACTCGAAAGTTCTTCTAGTTAATAATATTGCCAAGCTTCTTATTATTCACGCTATCATTTTAACTCTTTTATTTAAGTTTATCTTTATTACGTTTAACTATAATTTATTGCTTAACTATCGATTACACTCACGTTTGGTATCTTTTTTGATGTTTGGCAATAACACTCATAATAATATTATTGATCAGTTCTCGAGTAACTTTTAAAGTCATGTTTTGATGAGTTACATTCTTCATCCGCAGTAATAAGGTAAATCAGTGAGGTAATCACTTGAGACTAGCCATGTGACTTTCACAATCGTTAACAGGAAGTTGCATCGTTAGCCTTTGCGCAACTGATTTTAATTACAAAAACAAGAACTCGTTCTATTTTATCGTTTGTAACTTCAGTCTTCTTTGATGGTTTATATCTTTTACAATGGCAGCTTCTAGCATGAGACGACGAAATATCTTTACATATTCTACAAGAATAGCACGATTAAATAAGGCAACAAACAACTGTGACTGATAGTCAACTAACAAAATTAATTAGCAAAAAATGATAGCACAGTAAATTTTATAGCTAGTTAATTTTCTCTTTAACGTGTAATTACAAAGTACATGTGTGGATTTTGCATCCTGCACCATGGTAACGTGATGTGAGATAGTAGAGATATTACAGAAAGCCAGCTGTCCTAAAGCTGTCGCGCGTTTTATGCGTTCTCAGCTCTCATACAAGTTGACTTCGCCGTGAAGTTCTAGTACTGAATAGGCCAGGATGCAGGCCTTCTGTAGAAAGAATCGTAGCTGCAGCATACTAATAAGCTAGAAAAAAAATATATATGTATAAACTGAGTACAGAAAAAGCACAAATGGTACTCAATTTCAGAACCGTATGCAGTTCTATAGTGATAAGTGGAGGGCTTTGAGTAAACAGGAGAAGGAACTATACCGAGTAGAATACAACGACCGAATTAATGAGTACAATCGTCGAGTCATCACATGGTGGACAGAGGTAAAATATACGGCTGAAGCACTTGAGTCATCCGTCTTTTGATAGATTACCACGACGCCAAAGAAAAAGGTTATTGTATTAATAATAATAATAATTAATAATAAGATATAAAACCGCATATGTCACGCATTTAAAGATTTATTCGAGCATTTGCGCATGCATTATGTACTATATATGTATATAATAAATACTCGGAGTACAGTCAGTTCGTTGAAGTCAGAAATTTATTTTAATTACTAACGAAGCAACATTTGCATATAAGGCGTTCCATTGCGCGTGGACTAACGACTGTTGAAGATTTTAGATTGCGCGACGCATTAGAATTCGAATTTTGCTAAACATTGGTACTATTAACACATACTTCTACAAAAAAAATAATTCGGCGCAAAAATTACGCTACGTCTTGTTCACAAAAGTCATTTTCGGTGTCTGTCTAATATCTGCTCTTTTCGTCACAGTTACTCCGTCATTTAGAAGCTATGAATAAATCACATGAAAAATCCTTCTAATCAATATACCACTATATCAAGTATGCTCCCTGATTAGAAATCATGCGGCAGTTTGCTAGCAAAAATATTTTTCTTTATTACTCTTTATATGGGTCACTGGTTCAGGTCCCGTTAATGACATGTACGACATGCACAACAGTTGTAACATGCGTTTTATTCAGTTACAACAACATCAATAAATCTGAATGGTATCTGTTTTTCGTTTTGACTGGTGGATTTATCCCCTTTGGTCTTACGAATTCCTTTCTTGTTTCGCTTTCATAGTTATCGTCGGAGCAGCGGGACAAGGTTGTAAACGCGTATGAACGTTACGTGATCTGGTTCAAAAACAGGGGCCGACCGCTCAGACCTCCCCCATCGGAGCTTGTCGACGTATTCGGAGAACAGCAGGCGAACTCGCTATACCATCGAGTGCTTAAACAGCACCGAAAATGCAAATATTCTAACGGATTGCCGTTTCCGTGCGTCCAGAATTCCAGTACAATTAGAAATGGTGACGATGAAAATTCTGGCGAGGGTGAAACACCGGCTAGGATTCGGCAGCGCTGGTCTCGTAATAAGAAGGAGCTCGGTTTCAGCATAAAAATCCTAGAGCGAAACCCTCGTTAGCTGATACTGTTGGCGTACCATATGGCGAAGTATAGGGTTTGTTTACATTAGTAAAAGGGGGCGTTTTTACGCGTTGTACAGAAAACTACTATTTGAAGTTCTTAAAGTGCACGCCGGATGGTTGTAGCTCGTGATGTATAAGTAAATAGTTCATAACAAGAGAAGGGATCGAGAAACACTATTGGGAATATTCACAAAAAAGGATAGCAGGCTTTGAGTTGACGTTTGGAGTCAGGTAGAAATACGGCGTGAATACAAAGCAAACACTTTCACTCTAAACGTCTAAAACTGCATGCCTTCTGTTATGATGGTGCCTGACTCTGTTGTTGTACTAACTGCACATAAAAACACTCAGCTGAATAGAGGTTTGCGTATGTGAGAAAAGAAATTAACTATTTTCAATCCTTACGAAAAATGTGTTTATGGAGACCGGAATCAACCAAGTTTTGCGTTGGTTAAGTAGATGCTCACGCCAATGGGATCTATACGAAAGTGCTGCTATGTATAATATCAAGTGGCTTTACTGACTACAGATTGTCGAGTGGTCGATGACAGGATCTGCTTAACGAAACACGTCATAGCGCCACTAGGGACTAAATTTGGTGGCACATAAGAGAGCTGGTTCGTATACCATCTAAGTGAACAAATTCACTCGCATTCGTTAATTAGAGTGTTTGGAAGGGCAGTTTTAGCTTTACTCACAGGTATATTTCCTTTAAACTGTGTGTCCTTGTTATTATCGGTGTTCATTGAAAACTTGGTTAAATTTCGTTTTTTTTTAAATTTGCGTTAACGAGTCAGTGGTGCATATCATTGGTGACAATAAATAGTAGGAGAATCTTAAGACTACCTAGCGCTGTTGCCAGTCGAAATATATATAAAAAGAGTGAACCGCCAGACTACTGACTTTTGTACATATATGTATAAATAAATAACCAATCAACGCCTCGTTATTCCTGATTAATATAAAATGTTTGTCTGTAAATAAACATATAATAACTTTTCTTTTGTTCAAAATTCATTGTGTTTTTATACATTGTCTTCAACGCGAAAATTCTACATGTCATAGTTTGCCAGTTGCGCCTCATTAGAGACCATTGCTGTTTTTTTGGACATTTTTATCTCGCGCCTCTAGTTTATCAACTAAAAGGTATCATTGTAGAGTATTTCCAGAGCGGACTACGATACTTCCCGAATGCCTTGTATTGAAAAAGGTCGAACAGTACAAACTGTTTCTAATTGATTTTCGTCAGCGTTTAACGACATTCTCAAATAGTTCCATCGAATTCCACTGCCTACTGCAACAGGCTCTACTTCGGCATTACGTCGCAATGGATAATTTTAATCGTAAATAGCAAGGTTACGAACTGGGAATGTCATTGTGAGCAGACTGAATGCAGCGCAAAGGTGCGATTTCCAATTTGGAATAAGTCCGTTCCAATGTTTAAACACTCTGTGAATTAGGACATGACCGATTTTTATAACACGTAAACGCGATTGCGCTAAAACCATTGAGGAACATAGCTTAAGTTGGTATTGAGAGGGACAGATATGCCGATGTAATTAGTAGGGCGACACAAACTGCGCTTAGATTATAAAAGTGCTCGTATGAGTGCGCGGTTTCAAGCGTTATTAGCAGAACTCCACATGGGCTCAGACCAACTGAAATCATTGGGTCCGCCTTTACTTCTGAACGGCTGCACCTGCGTAAGCTGCGATTGTACAGGTTTCTCGTTTATAGTTCTTTACAGTTGGGCACAACGCCTGTTCAAAACGTGCCATGTTAGACTCGTTATTGACTTCGACTATTACCTGGTGCCCCGAACACAACACATCTTACACAGTGGCTTTGCTAAGGTGCGGGTCCAATGCGGTTAAGAATTCGAAATGAAGCCTATCGAAATCGAAAAGCACCCCATAGGAAAGCGACTACATAGGGATCAAGCAGGAGAGGGTACACATTTACTGACCTACTCTCGATTGTTCTCAATCAAACAGATAAATAGGTTCCGGAAAAATGTACGTATGGTAAAACCTAAGACGGAACTGGACGGATTGAATGGGGACAGGCAATGTATAAGCTGACTCTGGCGTCCAACCAACCGGTGCTTTTGGGTTTGCTTGCAAAGAGGCTTACTGAAACGTTCAAATCGAGATACTTGTCCTCAAGCAAGAACTTTTCCATCTTTTCCAAAGGAAAATCTTTTCCAATTTTAAGTAATTAAATTAATTATTTGAAATTAAAAAGAATCTTGAAAAATAAATCATAGATTAGGAATAAATAACAAAAGCCACAGTTAAAAACATCCTGTAAAATAAAAGGTTTTCTTATAAAGAATAAGGGGAAAAGTGGATTTTTTCATAAAAATTAGTATTATGAAATTTGTCTTCTATTTTTAAAAATAAATAGTAAACGTAAGCTACACAAAGCAGTTTCTATAATTTGTGGAGAAATTAAAAACAGTAGAAATAAAAAATATTAGAAAAGTATAGTATTTGTAAAATTAGATTTTAAGATAAAATTCCCTGAAAAAGAAATCCTATAGGTGAAAGACTTGCTGGTAATAGTTTTATAGAAATACAGAAAGATACAGCGCGGCGTCAAACGCTTAATGATGGAAAGTCACAACGAAGAGCTCAGAGCTGAGACTGAGTCAAATTTTGAAGAATGTTACAGCTGTTAGCCGTCAGAGCTGCCAGAAGATTCAATAATACGGTTTCTTTACCGTTGATAATATATTAGTGTGGTAGAAGGAATAAACTCCACAAACAGTCACACAGCAAATACTTTATTTTCTTCAGCAATTGACAAATATATACTATATAGATAGCGTCAAAATTAACACGTTCCTCGGTTTCATACGTAATAATGATAATATCGTTTATTTGCACACGGAGATTCTTAACGCTGTTGGTGAGCCTCTTGTTGACCAACTAGATAGCTCAATTGATCATCGTGGCGAGCACTCCGTTGTTCACTATCATGCTTTTGAAAGGTTCTCTTCCCCAGCTGTTCGTCTTGATACTGGGCGAAAGCTTCGAGGGGTATCCCCTGTAATGTGGGGTGGGTTGAAGCTGCTGCTGTGCCGTGACCGCCTTTTCCGCCATCTTTGTGCTGAACGCCGGCTAGTACTTGCTGTTGATATTGTGGCGGAACCTGGAGGCCTAACTGTTGGCCATCGTACTGTTGAGTATATTGCGAAACATCATTGTAGTTAACCTTGTTGTACTGTCTAGTGCCGTCGGTTTGTTGGTGATGATTTTGAAGGAGGGCTTTGCCTTGAAGGGTTTCACCGTTAGCTTGCTCGTGGCCTCTATTGTGGATTCCGTGGGTACCCACACCCTCGCTTGGATGACCCCCCTGGTGATCACGAGATTGAGACGCTAAATGCTGGACAGCGTGCGTGTTGTGTCCTGAGCTGCCGTGTTGTTCTTGGGGATGTTGTTGATGATGAGGCAGTTGCTGAGCCTGCTGGTCGTGTTGTTCGGATAAATGCCTTGTACCACTGATATGTCCTGGTAGAGGAACGTTCCGTTGTTGGCTTGGTCTGAGAACAGGTTGGCCTGGCTGGCCAAGAACGGCAGCACCCTGGTTATATCCGTCTCCTCGTCCGTGTTGGCCCACACTCACTTGGGCTAAATCTTGCACGGGTTCGGGACCATGGTTATGAATACGTGAAAACCCAGTTTGTGGACCGTGTCCTCCTTGTTGAAGGCGGTCGACTTGAGGCTGTAGAGCTGCTTGGTCCTGGCTGAACTGTCCTGTCGCACCAAGCTGAGCATGGTTAAGTTCGGCCTGACTAATCTGATGACCTTGCTGACCCACTACATCTTGGCCAAACTGGCCATTTTGATTTGAGAACTCTTGAGGAAAATTGCTTTGAGCTGCCGTTGAGAAGCTTTGTCCGGCGCCGAATCCTCCTGGGGCGTAATTTCCCTGTGAGTCGAAGCCTTCTGCCCGTGCTTGAGAACCGAAGTTAACGCCTGGGGGTATCCCATATCCCATTAGCGAATTTAGGTTAAATTGAGGTCCGTTTGCCGATACCCTTTGAAATTGGCTGAAAGCGCCTTCCTCGAAGTCACCGTATGGCCCTGTGGAACCTCCGAAAGGGCCCGTGCTGAGGTGTTGATTACCAAATTGCCCCAGGCCAAACGAATTGAGCTGAGCTGCAACAAACTGTTGACTTGACCAAAATATGGCCATTAATAGGAGCATAGGCCTTCTTGAGATCATCGTTAGTGGATTTATTTTAATTCTCTATCCAATTTCGTATTTTCGTTGCACGTAACTATCAACACAGTTAGGCAGGCCAACGCAATTTTCAAGGTTGGTACGACATAGGTTATATCACGAGTTTCCTTGAAGTCCATTCACGTTGCCACACGGGCAAGTCACGTTTGACGTGCTTGAATGCGAGCAGAGACAAAAAACGCAACGTGCAAAACCCTGCTATTACAACGAGACGTCTTATAATATGGACGTCTTGAGCGAAATGCGTCCGAATAATATTCTGTTGCTTTAGACGAAACAATTGACTTAGCGTGGCTTCAGTAGGGGGCAACTCATGGCTATATAACGGACTAGAAACGACGCACGGCGTGACCAGCTTAAATAGAGTGGCCTTCATTTGGTAGCATTTAGGAGTGAGGGTGAACGTCGCAAATTTGGCTCGAATCAATAATTCCTTTAAGAGAACAGTTACCCACAGCCGGCGCATGACGTAACGGCAATGAATTAAAAGGTTTACAAGACAGCTTACAATAATATTAAAGTGCTCTACATGATGTAACTAGTTCTTTTCATATGTATATCTATTGCGAAGTGCAGAGTATGGTTTGTCCGTTTGACAAGTAGCAGGCGTTTATATGGTGATTACCTGATTTGCCCTTTGTTACCCGATACCCGTCCTGTGTTCTGAACTTGCCCATAAACGCGATGGACTGACATTGTACAAGTCAATAGATTTACGTGCCCCTTGAATACTGAAGATATTTAGCTCAATCTAGAAGACATTCTAATCTATATTTCAATTACAGATGCAAAAGGTCCCAGAAACATCGCAGAAGACGCATGGATTCATGTTGATAAATTTTACCCCACCTTTAAATATTAGCCCGAATAGTGTGCGAATGAGCTGCTTCGGTAATATATTTCAGCTCTTCCTCATTGCCAATAAGGGTACATTTGAATAGAGGAACGTGCTACGCATCGGATCGGGAGTAGAGTGTATGCAGACGACTATGGTATCTAATAGCCATATGTATAGGCAAAGTGTAACAGTACAGTAAAGGAGAAACGCATTGCTTAATGCTTTTGAGTCCCGCTCAATTGTCTCAAGTCGAGTAGGAAAGAGTCTATGATTCGAGCGATAGAAAATTTGCCGATTTTATCCGACCAAGCACATACGAAAGAACAATTGTATTCTATCTATATAGTATGCCCGTAGCCCATTTTCTTTTCTAAGGCATGCTTCAGGAAACAGGGTCATCGCTTGTACAGCTTCCATTGTATCCGAATATAAAAAAAGTTAGAGTTCAATAGTAGACATTTAAGCAGCTCACTAATTTTGCGATGATTTTGTCTCAGGATTATTCCATATACAAAACCCAGCAAGACTAAATTAAACTTATATGCGGGATGGAGCACACGGTAGCGCCACTGACTCGAACCCAGACGGCCTTTCATTTTAACCTGGCTCAACAAGTATGAATTAATACGGCCGTGTACTTGCCAATTCGTTAGTAAAGTCAATTATTATACCTTATACTTTAGCATAGCTTTTCCTACCTAGAAACGAACCTTTTCAAGTTTAGCCCTTTATAAACACATGGATCCATTTGCTACTCCATGTGTGAGAACGAAGAAGCTTGTTCCCACAATCAATACCGATGTACCGATAATAAAGCGAAGTCTTGTATCGAAAAAGTCTGTGCCGTTTTCTGATCGCCTTCATTTGGACCTCGGCAAGCAAGGGCTGCAAGTTGGCACAACTGATCCATAATAACTTGTGTGCAAGAGTATAAATATGGCATATAATTAGCGCAAATCCGAATGAAAAATATCAAGTACAGAATATCTATGCTAATACGAACTCTGTGAAGGTTACGGTTCCTCACCATAGAATTGCAATGGGTTCTCCTCCACCTGGCAGACGTAAGTAACGTCCAGCAATGGTAAAAATTACGTGGCCATTACAGTAAAACAACTGCGGCTGATTTCAGCGTGAACGCAGACCTAGCAAACTACAATATCAGCTAATTTGTATTCGAAAAATATCATTATATAATAAATCGCCTGGCATTCAATTAGCAACAGGCGAGTTGGTCCACAGGGGGCGAAGCCGTAGATGATGTAATCACAGAGACAAACGGTTTTGTGGCGCGGTGTCGCTACAAATGCCAGCTTCGTAAAGAGAATCGTAGGCACAAAATAGGAAAAAAAATATGAGGTAGCCCGAAATGAACGGTCCATTAGCGACCGGTTGGGCCAGCAACATAATGTAACAACAAAGTAATAACAAACAGAGTAGTAACAAAGATGTGTATTGGCTCGTTGGCGCCGAAGGTTTTGCCAAAAGTTGAAGTTGAAACTACGCACAGATGCGAACAATGGCAGTTTCTGTTAAAACTATATTGAATCGGGAGAGTATCGGCCTTAAGTTTAAGTTAATAGCCATATAACGTGCGAACTGGGGTATGAAAATATTTCGTCCTCATAACCTCAATGCTATAGACATGTAGCTTAGATGTGCTGTGTTTTTCTACGAAAATATTGAAGTTAGTTTCATGGAGAGCCAGTTTCAACTGGCGAGCATCCGTGTAGTCTTCGAGTCAAATCTAAATATTCGTATGGCTAGCATAATTTAGCACGATAAGTTATCTATATAATGTAATAAAATTTTATTTTATAGGGGTGTTGTATCTACGGAAACACTTTCAAGAGACTCCCGACTCAAATTGGACACCTCCGCGAAGTTCCACCACGAAATGTCGCTAATTGGAACGGGTTCAGACTGTCTATCTGTATCATAATTACGCAAACACAGTCATCTTACCTGGCTATGTGACGTAATGATCAATAAAATACCTAATCAAAAATATAATCACTATGTCGTGTGGGAGAGACGAGTTTTTCGATATAAGTTAAGGTTCGAACGTTCAACTCGAAACGTTTAATTTGAAAAACGCTGTCCGGCTACTTGTAACTGTAGGGCGCGATATAGTGAATCAGAGTGATTAAAAAAGTTGATAGGGTGCGAGGCAGAAACTTAGTTTGCACTTGTTAAATACGCTTCTTCGTAGCCATGCTCCTATGCTATGTGACGAAGTAAATGTACCCGTACATGTGAACGTTTATCAATATTTATCAATACCACTCTATAGAGTGGTCAGGGGCAATGGGACCATTTTTGCGCTTGTGTATGTATCTATACAAAGTTATATCTACTTAGATAGCAACAATGAAGATATAACTGCAGCAATACGGAATTATTATACTACCCAAATGAAGACAAATCTGATCAATTGATAATGTTGGTCCTTTCCGCTGGTAAACATCAAATTCGAAGTCGATGTAACTGTTTTTTTTTACGAAAGTCAGCTCATTGGCTCTTAATTGTTCGTATTCTGCTACACAAGAAGTCGTTTTATGTCTATGATCATTATGCAAATATTGCCATATTTTTTTATTATCTAGCAAAATTTGATGCTTAGTAGAAGGTAGAACGATAACATTTCTCACAATGATTATGACTGCTTGGTAGACAGAATAATAAAATCGTTGAGTATTTAGTTAGTTTTTAATATGTTCAGCACTCGATAGCGTGAACTCCGCGGATATACCCTGTAGAAATTACCCCAACTGAAAATTGGAAGCTTTAATTAAGCTGTTCTTGTCAACGCGTCTGGGAAGCTGGAAAGGCGTTCGGCTCTTCTGGGTGTCAAGCATACCAAACCAATCTGATCGAAATAGCAAATCAATGTGGAGTAAAATCGGTGCTCCGCATTGGTTATGATTGTCACGCCAGTACCTCTCGTGCATCGTCACGTTATCTTCCGTTGTGATGTTAGACGGCCCAGCCACCATAACTATGCGACAAGATGTCGTGCCTGCAGCGTTTGTTACCTTGCTAAACCAGTTTTGATTGGATTACGACAAGTTATAGGCTTCCCGTTCGTGCAGCAATTGAGCACGTAACGTTAAATTATTCGCCAAACAAATAAATATTTAGAATGACCAGATGGATCTGATCAAGCAGTAATAGGCACAATATTAACTAGAGTTTTGTTATGAGTACTAATGTGTTAAAAATATCCTAGCTTCGAAAAATCGTTATATCAACAATCGAATTCTCAAAAAGTCAAATTTCGCGATTTGACTTTGTTCGTCTTTTTTTTATTTTTGCTGAGAAATTAACGGTTGATACATTATGCAGGCTAGACTTCACTGCTACGCTATTGTCCGGTGGCATGGGACTCTTACCAACTAAACCCTTAACTTCGTATTCGTAGGACCTGAACAAACCAACAGAGAATAGGAGCTCCCCAAACGAATATGAGTTTTTCGAATTAAGACCACCTGGTCACGTGATCGTCAGCTTACAAAGCGAAACGTCCGGTATCGAAACCGTTAGGCGTTATTTCGAACAGCTGGTCCGCCGCGCCAAACGAAGGATCTACACTCGGATTCGGAGCTAGACAACTATATATCCTTTTGTTTATAGGGTGCAGAAAAATACGCTTGCGTATGTTGCACGGAGGCTTAAGCTCACTCACTGCGCTAACCATAAAACCTTGCAAGCCCAGCAGGGATATATCTAATTTGCTCGAAACGAGTGCACACATACGTCACGTGAGCGTATTCTAAACGCAAAGCCATGTATATATTCCCCACATTTACTTATTTATCTTCTATTACTATGCACACAAGTCAGAACCACAAATAAGAACAGGGGTAAAAAGAAAAAATATTTGGGGTATATATAATCGTGTTATAAAGTATTTAAGATAGATTGATGTTCACTGACCTGTGAAAGCGCACACAGATTTATCTTCAAGGTCGGTTCTACGACGTTAACCTATCTAAGGAAAGCTTCTATGCAACTAACTCTGGCCGTTACTATATTTACAAATTTCTTTTAGAAATGTGTTTGTTGCGGTCTCCAGCTAAATAAAGCCAGAAGCCGTAGATGTAAGCCCCAGCAACCGCATAGACTAATTAAATGTGATTAAATATATGTACAAGTGTGATTAAATAAGGACACAAGAGTGTAGCTTCCTTGCAGTGGTTAGAAGTGTAGTAGACTGTTATAAGGCCGAATAATGTCCTGATGTTTAAATATTATCCTTTGTCACCTATGCTTATACGAAAAAAACCCTTTGGATGAATCCTGGTCCTCAAGATCTTTCAAATTCGTCGTCATTTTTCTCAAAATCAATGGAAGTTGACTAACCGCGTTTGTTATAGATATATCTTAAACTAATTACGTCAAGGCTGACGTCTTGCTTGGTTAACGAAACCTACCTCGTAGAGAAGCTGGTCGCGGTTTTCTTCTGTGCAAGATCTTTATCTAATTGGCACTCCATTAGTACTTTGGCATTAAGATCGCAAAATATCCTTATGGTTACTATTCTCTTTATAGTAAGTTTTCTCTTTTAGATTTTACTTATATAATTATTGGTTACTTATATAACTATTGTTCGATTTTTTGTCATAACGCCGCTGCTGTGAACAAAGTCTGCTAATTGCCTGACGCCATTAATACTGGAAGCGTGTATGGGTTCATGATATCGTAAAAATAAAAAAAAAAAAAGGCTGCTTGATATCATACCAAGAGACGAAGTGTTTCATAATTGTTATTAGTAAATTGTTAATGGTAATTTGTTCCGCCGTTTTTATGCATGTTTTCAATGTGCACTTCAAGGTAAGTTAGTTTCCTTTAAATTTAAATCGAGAACATTTCTCGAGAATCATCAAATCGAGAACAGTTTAATATAATTCAGTATCTGTGTGATGAAATAAAGTTCTGTCAAGACGTCCAGTTCTGCTCTTTTTAGTTTCTGCTGATTGAAATACAAAAAGGCGTTGTCGAAAAACACAGTTTGTTCTGTAATAATCGGACCTGGCATAAACGCCATGATAAAAGATGTCCACATAAAACCCAACAAAACATGTTATTCAAATATTTGAGGAATCACATAATTTCACAAAAAATAAATCAGCAAAAAATCCCGTTTTCGTCTTCGTCGAACAGGAGGACTAGGGGTAGTAATTGTTCTTATCTTGTGTTTCATACTACAGTAAACGGCTAAAATGTAGGCGTAAATTTGCAGCGGGCTTCTTCGGAAATATTGTGTTCTTATATTATCACAATTTTGCGTCGGATACACAACTTACGCTGAAATAAGCATCTATCAAAATACAATTTTGGCTTTGTGATCTGTAAGAAAAGCCAGAGGGACGAGTCCACCGAACAAAGGCCCTCTATTAAAAGTAAAATTTTACCCCCTTGGATATGTGCATTTTCCGTCAAGTTCTGCCCAGCCCTTACAGAAGCATAGAACCCGTCATGGAGGAAAGCGCGCTTCCTCAGAGGGGGTTTCGATGACTGACGCGTGTTAAGAGCCATTTGAAGTGCTTTCGGTGCTACCCAAATATACAACTAGATTTTTTTAGAGAGATCTTTAGGCCGTTATATAGAAACCCAACGTCCCTAACGATTAACGCTTCAGCATTACAAACGTTTCGATGTATTTTACGATACGCATAGGCCAAGTGACGCTAATCATGTATTTTGAACTATCGAAGAGCACTTAGCGGAAGCCACTTGACACGTTTCTAACTATCGCTACAATCTCTTTGAAGCGCTTGGTAAATTCTCCCCTACTTTCGACTGATTTGACTCATGCCGGCCTTAGGCTTCTAACTGTGCGAAACTAGATATTTCATAGAGATGTGTCTATTGGCTACAGGTTTTCGTTTGTCACGATGCGCACAGGTACCCAAAGTGCTCTGCTTTGCTGTTTGTGTCCATAACTCCTGAAATTACGGAAAAACTATGGATGCATGAGGTAGGTATAAGCTGGACAGGTTTGGAAGCAAAAAATGTTTTCTACTGTTCAGTGAAATGTGGGCCTGAAACAGGCCGGGTTGAAATCACTTCACATAATGCAGGTACAATTTAGTCAATTACACGTTCAATAGAAAAGGGCGCTGTTACAAAAAAAAGATTTCCGATCTGCTATACGTTATCGGATTGATCGTGCGTTCTCCTATAAGACCTTTGCCATATAGGATAAATAGTTGAAAGCCACATAGAGATATTAAGGGTACATTACTTAAATCAAATAAAAAAAATATAACTTTCAGGTGCCGGCCTATAAAGCTCGATCTATTTTATCTTTATGACAGCTCATTGATTAAGTCATTTCTACTTCGACCACAACTAGTATAACCAACAGATCGAGGGCATAATGTCTGACGTTTCCTTTCTGTGTGTCTTAATAGTTACGTAATCCATAAGTAGAATAGAAAAGAGTAACTGTTACTCTTTATCCTACCGGCTAGAGTGCATCCAGAATTAAGCGCCCCATTGAAGATGAATACTGGATATAAAGGACATAATAGTTGGTGATCTAAGAAAAGGAAAAGCAGTGGCGGTCTACTGGAACTTCACGATAAAATAGGTTCAAAAAAGGATTCGCTTCGAGGTCCGTTGCCGAGCAAGAATTAATATACGTTATTGCTATTTAAAAAGCATACACTGACGCATTCAGTCGACTACCTGCATTAAAACAATTGCTTACCCTATCCGGATAGACAGATATATATATATATACACTGTACTTTGGCACAATGGCTGAAAGTAATATTTATACTTTGCGAAAGTTAACATTTAGTCCGAAATTTCCTCGACAACATCTGGTAGAATTATATTGTTTGTGTTCTATTGTCATGTAAGCTCCACAGAGCCAATACCTTTCTGGAAAGTCTTCAACACGTCGATACTGTATTGGGAAACGTCATCCACAATTTACTAGACTAGAAAAACACATTTTGTTTTACGCGCCAATCAAGACCTGTGGCAGTTCATTTTCGTCCGAAAGCCGTAATGCCCCCTCCGCCTAAGGCATTTCTTGCTTGTAAGTCTGGCCCGCCATTCGTCCACTACTAGTAACGACCACGAATGGTTTTAACCTCCGACGAAATTTTTCTCAATTTAGCGAACAGCATCTTCGCAGGAACGCAATCGACCCATCTGACTTCCTAAGTAGCCCAACCCGCCTCCACTATATAGATCGATAGCCCCGGCTATAAAATCGCTATAGTGTTATAGGTTCCGAATAGCAGAATCACTGCGGTCCTCAACTCGGTGCCGATCAAGTTGGCAAATTGAAATGTACAGCGGTTAGACTACCTACAAACAATACCATTGAACATCATAGACAATCAAAAAGATCACGTCAATGTCGGCTAAGCCTAGATTTCTATGGCCAATAAATTTGTCTATAATTATTTATAGTAGTAAAGGTTTTACCTGATTAGCGTTGCTTTGCAATAGTTAGAAAAGCCGGACTTTTTAGTAGACAGTCACGCGTTTCGCATTGATTCGTTCAGGGAGTTCCTGATGAAACTATTTCGTTCGTCCATGTTGTCTGCCTCAGCTGGTAGCGACCTTCCAATGATTCAGCGAAAATCGACTTAATCATCATTTCGAATATTTTGCCGACGACCTGAGCTGGTTCGGTGGCTGGGCTGGCGTTGCTTATACAACAAGTAAAGCAGATCCGATCCCAGCTTCGTACTGGGCAGCGCTTTCAGTTTTTCGCTTGGATGGCTTACGACGTCCCGTCTAGTCGAACCTGGCGCCATTGTATCGTATCTAAAGCGGACACATGTAACACTATGTACACAAAGTTAGAAGACTATATGGCCCAGCCGCGCGGATCACGGAGCGGTAGAAAGTTAACGGAGCGGACGAAAACTGCCAAGTACTTAACGCTATTAATTTCGGCCTCTATGAAAAATTTTATTGTTACAACGAAGCCGATATTGATCTTCGGATGCCAATTCTTTTTTCTGATGGTGAGAGTTATAGACAGACTCAATAAGTGAGCCACTGCAGGCTGCACAGTGGTAAGTTAGAGCGAGTAGAAGTGTTTGAGGCTGGCTATGTTACTTATTTAGATGAGTGCTTTTTTTTTTGCCTATAACTTGTAAGTGGGAAAACTTGGCCAGCAGCATGTACAAGACTCGAATGTAAGCTGTGAATGGGTAAATTAAGTTGTCCCCGTTATAGTGCAATAGTAACTGTGTTGGCGTATTAAAATTAGGGACACGTGGCAACCCCGGCCCAATTTCGGACGTGCACATATTTCGTTTTATGCTGAAGTCTATCGTCTGAAACAACTCTGAACGACGATAGCAGATGTAGAACTCAAAACATTTATTCAAATACTGATTCGGGGTTTGATTGCGCGCATTGTTCGAAATGAACAGGATTGCCAACTGTAGCAATTTGTTCATATGGCAAATATTTATACTACTCGAGATGAACTTGGCGGATTATATAAGTTATTATTACTATACTACAATGGACAAAGGGTTTCGAACGGTGAGAAGGACTGGCGCTAATCAGCTTTACGCGACGCTAATGAAAAACAAAAATCACGTAGATGAGAGCTTAACGAGCGTGATCGAGTATATCTAGTATAATTTGAACAAGGTAAAGGGAGCTATGGTGGTAAAATTAGACCTTAGAACACTAGAGATTCTGAAGTGATGAACTGGTATTTTGCGGCACGGCTAAAGGTAATTTTAAACTTTTAGAATGAAGTAAAATACGTAAAATACGTATATTGACTAAACCTAACTGCAATATAAGATTGTATTAAAGACGATGCGTTTAGTTATGAAGCATTACCACACCGTCGTTGATCGAACATAAATAAATTGATTTACGATTCCATATACCTAACCAGATATAT